>NC_088202.1:124373992-124678707 GCF_037126465.1 Ornithodoros turicata | reverse complement strand
GTAGTTACCTGTAAAAACGGGGTCTGCGTTTTTGAGTCTCTTCATATCGGACTGTACTTGTCGGAGTATATTATTTGCACAGAATTTCAGAGAGATTTTTTCGATTTATTGCACAGATTTTTTAGATATCAGCACAGAGTTTTTCGTCGTTTATTTTACAACTGAGTTAATACGCGAAATTCTGAGAAAAAAACTACGGTTGCGAAACGTCATACAAAAAATAATGCGAAGCTGGTCTCGCCATAAACCGCTTGCTGTAACTTGCAACGACAGCTGTATCAGGTTACCTCGCGACGCGAACATCTCGAATTCGGATATTCCTTGATAGTTCTCAAAGCAGCTTTCGGCTTGCTTCCCATCTTCCCGTCTGCGTAAAGCTGTCCTTTCAAGAACACAACCTGCACGTCATCTGCAATCCCCAGTTCGTTTGAGGAGGAGGGAAAGCAATGATTCACACAGGGGGAAAGGGAAAGGAAAACCCTACGAAAGTGCAATACGGCTGAAGGTTTTACAAGTATAGTCTCGCAAACTGCCAAAACGACCTCAACAAGCCCTGATGTTGAGTGGAGTCACTAAACAGCGTACTCTCTTCGGTCACTACAACGTTAAGTGAAAGGCTATTCGCCGCAGATCTACCTATAGGGGGCGACACTGTCACCTTTCCAGTGTGAAAAAAACACGCCGGCCGATGTCCGGAGTTCATGAATCTTTTCTTATTCTTCGTTCGTATTTCTTGCGTATATTCACCGGAAGACCACTCGTGCGGCGATGATACGATTCTGTTCGGTTCCCCAATGCTCCACCTACTGCACTGAACGCGGAAAATAAACGTGTAAAAGCAGACGACGCGAGGAAGCTATCCACACTACGGTAGTCCATCGTTTTCCCCGCAGCGCGCCGACACGTTCGATCTCGCGGCGAATTGCACAGTGGATTTGGGACGCGATGCGAGGAGATAGAGAGCTTTAGTGCATTGTATACGCTATTGCCTTCGCGTACGCATAAGGGATAGCTTGATGGTTCTGCGCATACGGGAAGCTCTCTTTTATGTTTTGCGCGTGAGCAGAACCGTCAACGCTATCCTTACGTACGCAAAGGCGGTAGCGTATGATGCACTAAAAACTCTCTAATCTCGACACAAAAGGAAACGAAGGGTCATCACCAGGCATCAGGGTACAGTACTGCGTACTGTACTCTCGGTACCTGGAACCCTCAATAGCGGAATTTTTACAGATAACTCCGGAAAACCAGAACATCTACCTGACACTCACTTGGCAAAAGCATGCATGCGTATACGGTTCATCTATACAGCTGCACACTTTAGCGTAATCATTTAGCGGATTTGTATCACATACAGGTGCCCGATATGACCATTAATCTTTACACGCCGCTAGCATCTTTTAATAAAAGTTAATGCTGCCGTCACAACAAGGCACGCAAAAGACGTAATGCCTCGGCTCCACAGGCTATCTAAACGCAATGCAAAATTTACGACGCATAAATCGTAGCGCGCTACGTGGTAAACAGTATACATAGTATAGCGACAGGGAATCCTGTCCGATGAAGGTTGCTAGATTATGCATTAATTTTTGCATCATTATAAATACGTGGGTTATTTTGAGGACCCGGCAATCGATGCGAGCCGAACATCGCGGGATAAACACAGCTGGTAGCACAGCCGAAGAAAAAAAAAAGTCCTGAGAAATGAAGCGAACATTGTAAAGTGCAGAGGTGCAGAAACACCGGACGGCCGAGGTAATATGTATACATGAGCATGAGCGAACACACATGAAGATCTAGGCTGCATCTGTGGGTGTGCTTCCTTCGATGTAACCTTTTCATAGTTGGGAGTAGCAGGATGATCGGGATTAAGGAATATGGATAGGATAGAGGAGATTAAGGATAGGATGGCCGAGATTAAGAACAAAGTGAGATCATGGACATGTTCCCCTGAACGAACATACAACACAAATTACGCTTATGCGGAACGGGCGTGCTGTGGTCTCTGAACTGATTCCAGCACCTGGAGACGAGATATGAAGCCGGTACGACAATTCACTGTATAGCTTCGTTTACATGAACTCGACAGGAGAGGGTTGAGTTGGGTTGAATTGTCGTGTTCGACTCGTCCCTGTAAACGCTGTCGGGTAGTGTAGACCCCGTGTTGCGTCGCGTGGTGTCAACCCGGCAGCAGGAGGTAGGTTGACTCGCTTGACTTGCTAGGCGCCGCTGCAATCGCCTCCCGTTGGAGCGAGTTCATGTAAACAGCGTCAGGTGGGGTTTGACTCTTGCAGCCCGCTTTGCTGCGATTGCTGCAGCTGTCAGGGAGTCTCACGAAAGAGTATTCTGAGGACATTTCTGCTTACCTTTCCGGCCAGCTAATGCTGTTGAAACTTACATTTAGAGCGAAGCTGACCAGTGTCAAATCCAGCAAGGAGTTAGCAGAGTTTCTCTTGGTTAGGCATGCGGAGTATCCTACAGCTTTTGAGAAGCTATCGCAGCATGCCTGCTGTATTTCCAGTTACAGTTGGAAGTGCTGAAGAAGTTTTTCAAAGCTGAAGTTAATTAAGTCGTAAGTTATCTGTTCATTTTGTCAATCGAGAGCCAGCGCCTCTATGACCTGGGATACATATGATATTACCGATACATTTGCGAACGCAAAGACCCGTACCATTCTGAGTCTTGACTTAATTTCTTCCTCATCTTAAAAATAAATAATAAAAATAAATTGTTGTTGACTTAATTTCACTGCATGACCTCACCCTATGTATGACCTCTTTGACCTGGACTCTGTGCATGACATGGGTACTTCGTTGTATCGAGGCTGTGAAGAGCCTGCATGTTCAAGGCCACTGGAGCAACGTGGGGCTCCGGTGAGGGAGCTGAGAGCAAGGTCGCAGCCCACAGGGCGAAGGAAATCCGTAAGAACGATGTAGTGCCCTGGGCAGGGTGTGGGTGTATCCCGCACTTTGTGCTTAGTAATTGTGCTTAGTACAGTGGCCCCTCTTGGTATTCCTACTCGAGCCTCCTAGTTCGTCTGTCTGCAATGCAGTAGGAGATTTAACGGACAAGAGCAAGACAACAGCAATAGAGGCCTCTTACGCCACTGACTAAGCCCCCTAGTCAACTCGATCCGCTCCTGTCGGGTTCATGTAAACGAGGCTTATGTGAGGGTCGGCAACATTTCCTTGAGTCTGAGGGAGGACAAAACCAGAGAAGGGAACACGGAACGAAGTGGACGTTCCCTTCTGTCCTTCCTCAGACTCAAGGAAATGTTGCCGCTCTCATCGTTCCACTTGCACCCTCCTGATTTGTTCATCTTATATGTCTGTACGGGAGGGTGCATACATACGTACCAGAGCCGAGACAAGTGATAAAGGCCATTGCCAGACGCATGCGATAAGAAATTAGTATTGGTGTGAAAACGAAACGAGACCTGCTGGGTTGGCGTGCTTCTGCCCTTCCCTTATTTACAAACGGATATAATTGTTTGCCGGACTGGCTTTATATCTCGTCGCCATGTGCTCGAATTAGTTCAGGGATCACAGCATGTTGCACGTATAGGCGTGACTTGTGCGGTATAAAGCAGTTTCTTACGAGTGATCAGGTTCAGAGGCGAATGTTATAGCAGCAAAATGGGAGCGTGTATCGCTCATTACGTTTCGCTCATTACGTAGTTAAAAAGGGAGCAGGAGAATTCATATTGGCGTCGGCTATCGAAAAATGAACGACGCTGTTGCAGCACTGGCGCCTGTATTTGTTAACATAGTGCTCGGCATACCATTTCAGCATATAGGAAGAGACGAAACGGTGAGGTCTTCTGTCGGATACCGGGGGATCCCTCCTTCAGGGCTCTGACGACACACGTGAAGGGGGGAAAACAGACGAAAAGGGGTGAAAAATTTAACATACAACATGGTATGCCTTTTCTTCAGGGTGTGAAATCGAACTGTGCACTCTAAGAAAAAAGGAGTAAAATGGGGAGTAATTGCAGCTTCTACTCCCCTAGTCTGCAATTACTCCCATTTTAGTCCCCTAACCCAACATTTAGTCCCGACGTTTACTCCCCAGGACTGAAAATTGTCACTGAACTTCGCGAATGGTCTCCTGAATGCAAAAGTCTACGTAAATATGTGCGCTTTGTCAATTTGAACGACATAAGGCTGTATAACTCACACAACGTAGCAATTTTCCAGCCACACAGAGTACGAAACAGTTAGCGCATCTTTCTTCGCAAATTGTGCCCTAGTATGGGGCAAGAGTTTATATCACTCGATATATCACGGTTGACGGTTTGCTTCAAAGTATCTTCATGCATGCGCACCAATTATGTACCTGGGACTCTTACAACAGCGCGTGAAATGCGGTCTTCACTCTGTGACATTCATTTACTCCCGTGCATTTACTCCCGAAAGGGACTATTTTTGTGGCAATGCAATTACTCCCCAAAAGGAGTAAAAGTACTCCTTTTTTTCTTAGAGTGTGTAGAAAGTGCAAGCCTCTCATTTAGTGCTGTCATTGATCACGCATTTTCAACATTTACAGCAACCATGGGCCGGGCTCGAGGCTGGTTCGCATGATATGCCGGTGTAAAGGCCATTTCGGTCCTGGGGCTCACACGACGCGAGGCAGTTAGAAGTGTGGTAAATAAACCTGTTGTCGTGGTAAGCAACTTGCTGATCTGTCGACCTGGGTGAGGTGAGTGCGTCTCACCCAGAACCCAATGGCACACGGAGCGGATTCTCACATCTCAGAGATAGTACTGAAACTTCACGGGAAGAAGGCAACTGGTATACGAGACACTCGTGCAAGATCTGTGGTCCATTCAGAAGGACCGTTGACTCTTCATAAATTTCCAGCTGTCTTATCGATTGAGTGCTTCATTTGACATGAGCTGCACGTGACCGAACCCGCCTCGGTGGATCAGTTGGTAGCGGGTCTCTGCCAACTGATCCCAAGGTTGCGGGTTCGATCTCAACCGAGGACGCAAGCAACTTGATGACAGTGCACGAATTGCTTATACGCAAGGGACGATAATACGATGATGCCGTCTGCTGAGATTTCGGCGCGCGTTAAAGAACTCTCAGCCACGTATTCTCAATGAGCACGTGACCAACCAACCTTGAACTATCTGGCCATGCACTTTCAGCGCATTTTGGTCCACGCTATAACAGTGCAGCTGATCGCGCATCACGAGAAGTATAAAGAAAATATGCGTTACTTGCTCACCTTGGCACGCGATTGCCTGACTTTTAAAGTGAAACGCTTTTCTGGGCTGGACGGTATTTTCCTATGACGTAACGTACCTTGAGCGCCGAATGCGTATAGCTGGCCCTCCGCTGACGACCTTAGAACTCGTTCCGTAACATTGCGCGCTCGACACGGCCAGGTTCCACACAAAGGATGAACGGCCGTGAACTACTTTTGTGGAGTTTCGTTTGTCACAATGACCATTAGCATGGGCAGGGTCAGATATGCGTCTGGCAGATTTGATGATGTGTGCGTTTTTCAGCAATTCGATATTTGAGGACGTCTCGATCACGATGCGGCGCCATTATGACGGCTGCCTACGAATAAGGTCCTCGTGTACATTTTCATGTATACGCAACGAAAAGCATTCGACACCTATGCGTTCATTTTCCAACGAGAAACATTATTTAGGCTGGAAAACAGAAATTCCTTTCATACAATATATTATCTCCGTAGCCATCTGTCGTCTGCAGGATATAAAAGCATAACACCAATGGAATAACTTTTTCTTCCATGACGTCATCAGTCATCGTTTAATTGTTGCTAAGGCTTCCCAAGAGCAAGATTGGACGTAGCATCCTGATACGACCAACCTCGCCAAAAAAGAAAGGAAAAAAAAAAGAATGCCGCCATCTTCAGCACCATGCGAACCATTTCGCTGTGCTGTCTTGCTTATCTGCTAAGTCGCAACGCCCATGCGAAGTACATTAGAGATTAGCGGGATGGGCCTCTCATGTGGAAGCTAGCGCAGCGTATAGCGGTAGTTGGTGCTTATTCATCTACGACATTAGTAAAGAGACAAGGACGACAGAGGAGGGATTACTTGTCCCGTGTTCCTCCATCGTTTTTGTTTCATTGCTGCGTGATGTCGAAGTTGTGGAAGTCAGTGATACAAATGCAAGACGATTGTAACGCAAACGAGGCTCATATGAGGTGCATTGAGTGTTTTGTCTGGACGACAGCTCGTCTGACACCCTATTCTGTAATTTCGCGACAATCTGCGATTGACCACGTCATGTTGTCATCTTGTTGGTGACGTTGAAGGTTATACGTACGGTCTTCCAAAATATCCACCACCACCACCTTCCAAAATATTGTTCCCCAGCTCCGTGAAAGCTTCGTTTCGTGTGCTTCTCCGTCGTGTAGCGAATAACTTGTGTACATGGAATTCGTTCATGAACCTGGAAAAACGTGTGCTGCATATAATCGAATCCAAAGTTCTTATGAGCGAAGGTTCTTAGCTTTAGTATATTCTAAAGATCTGTTTAACTTGGATGTGAACGTGAACCGTTCCTTACGGTGAGGTGAAGTTGGTAAATAGAGGCAATAACGAATTCAATCGCAGCAATCCAGTGTGCAATCGAATATACCAGGCCCCCGCGAACAACCACTGCTTATGGTGTGTTACACATATTCTCAAACATTCTCAGCAGACGGCACATCGTATTATCGTCCATTGTGTAAGCAATTCGTGCACTGTCATCAAGTTGCTTGCGCCCTCGGCTGGGATCGAACCCACAACCTTGGGATCAGTTGGCGGAGGCACGCTGCCAATCATTCACCGAGAACGGTTTGATCACGTGCAGCTCATGTCAACTAGTGTACCCCAAGGGTCTGCATTAGGGCCAATCTTATTCTCTCTGTTCAATAACGATCTCCCTAATGCTTTAAAAGCTCTATCTCCGTTCCTTTACGCGGACGACCACAGTTTGTTTTGCTCGGGTAAAAATTAGGACCTGATTAGTAGGACTACTGTTAATGATCTTCTAGAGTTAGAAAAGTGGTTATTTTGTAATAACTTTACCTTAAACACATCTAAAACCACGTGCATTATATTTGACACTCCTAAGGCCCAGATAGATGCGAACACTTTTTCGTTAACTTTATGCAATACGGTGATGCTACAATCATATCAAGTCGAGTACCTCGGTATTATTTTTGATAGTACACTATCCTCGAGCCCACACGTAACATCAGTACAAAAGAAACTTGCATACGGGCCTTGTATTGATTGAATGTAGGAATACATTTCCCACTCAGGTAATGAGACCATTGTACTTCAGTTGCATTCAAACTTACATCACATATTGTCTGGAAATATGGGGTTGCACATGTGTATAAGTCCTATCTGACTGACTTTGTACGTCTACAAAAGCGTTCTGTAAAAATTATCATGTTCGCCGAATCTTCTTCATCCAGGATACCATCTACGCAGTTAAACTTCTTAACAATAGGAACAACCGATAGCACAAAAATGGACACGTGTCATGTACAGGCTCAGCATAGTCCGAAATAATGAACCTATATACATGTGTCATTGCTACATCATCCCAGTAGATCAACCCGTACACAAACCGAACGCAACTTCAACCTCCCAATTGTAAAGAATGTTTATGGTACTCGTATTATTCAATACTTCGCAGTTCGAATATGAAATCAACTGCCGCTCCAGGTAAAAAACAGTCAACAATTTTTAGCAGCATGCCGCCAATACATTATTAGTGATCATTTCAGCGTATGGTAATACTGTATCTGTTGCCATGGCTTGGTTGTAATAAGTTTGTAGCCTTTAACTTACACTCCTGTAGTATCGCTCTTGAAGTATGTAAAGTAATGTATTTTGTGAATTTTCTGCTTTCAGTATATGATGATAATCTTGCGTTCATAGTTTCATGCTTGTAATCAAACATTTTTCCTATTGTTCTCGTAGCATCTGAAGCATTACTATATTTTTATTATATGGTTGCGCTACAACTGATTCGTGAGATTATCTGCCCCACTGCCATTACTACACAACGTCCTCCTGGGCAGACTTCAGGGGGAATTGTGCCGACATTCGTCTGGAAAGTATTCGGATAACCCAGGGAAAACCTCCGACAGCACAGCCTGTGGTTGGATTCGAACCAACCACCTCCACGAACAAGCAGGACGCCTTAACCTCCTCGGCCATGCCGTTAGTAGGACTGCTCTGATCTGAACTGAACTGAACTTTGCTTCTGCAGACCTGCAAGCATTTGCGTTTCGCGTACGATTGCGTTTCACGTACAAAGTTCCAACCGTGTCCGATGGGCTGCTGTCGGATCGACGTGCCTTATTAACCAACTTACCATTACGTGAATCAGCATTTTCTCGTCCTAGTTCAGAGCTACACAAAACGAACAACAACCGACTAGATCACTTTACTCAGAAAAAAAATAAATATATTCGACCTCGTGGTTTATATTTTTCATCTCCTCGCACGCTTTGAATCTTTCCCCCACTTAAAAAGATCACGCGCACCTTTATCCGCAATATAATCGCTTTGTTTTCATCTTTTCCCTCGCATCCCTCCTATACAGCAGTTGCCGTAATAAAATTCAAACAGAGAACGGGAAGGAGAACAAATAAGCGACATGTGTTAAGACGTTTTCACTTCGGGCAGGGGATTATACGGCTAGAGGGTAATCCCCAAATAATCTGACACATGACAACAGGCAATTAAATTTCTCGCAGGCCCGTAACATTCTCAAGAGAAAGATTCATTTTCTTGTTCGTAACACCGTTCGGATACTTTACGTTCGCTCCCTTCCGTCTGTGTATGCCCCGCACGATTTATCGTTTCAACTGACGTTCCTGAAGCTCGCAGTCACAGCTGAAGAGTGGGGGCGGAAAGCCACAGATTGCGCATCAGTCACATGCGGGTTATCCGACATGATGTGAGCTTATGTACGGGTGACGGAACCAGAAAGATGTTACCATTCGTCATCCGAATCCATCTTGTCCTGCTGGCTGTAGTGACATATACCTGTACGGATGCCTATATATGTAGAGTGCGTACATCAGGGACTATGTCTGAGACTATAGGAGCGTAATTGTGCGATTCTTTCAGCGAGAGCATCGGACGTCAGATTGTGGAATTTTGTATTTTTAGCAGTCTGAATTTTATTATATCTATCTATTCGAAAGCCTAACACGTTAGACGGCAGTAAAACGATTCTTTTTGCCAAATTCGTACACATACACAAAAAGGTGCATTATCGGGTATTTAAGGGGGCAAGGATGTAATAATTAGCATTGCGCTAAACCTTGCTTCATTCATTCATCAGTCTGTCAGGAGACACCATGCACATATATTTCTGCTGGATGTGTATTACCGCTGCGCAATTAAATTTAGAAGAACGCCCTTGAAAAAGTACCATGAGCGATGCAAGATGAGCATAGAAACTAGGCATGATCTAATCAGGTCCGTGTGACGTAACATCAGTGTGTGGAGCAGCGCCAGGTCTCTTTCTCACTGAAAATTCCTTTCCTACGGACATGGCGCAGGGCTATGCGCATTAAGGGACCTCCACGTCATGGAATGACGTCAGCACTGCTCGGCTCTGAAGGTGTCGAGAGAGAGGAGAAGGTATCACATCAAAGAGCTTCCTCGCGCGCGCGCTACCAGCTGGGATCATTGTTCCAGCGCAAGAACACACGCAATTTGCAGCAAAAGATGTCCTTTTAAAAATAAAAAAAAGTGAAGAAGGGGCCTTCTCTGCTCCTCGAAGGCTTTAAATGCTTCCACTTTTGTATTCTCCTCAAGAAGATACGAAGGCAAAAAAAAAAAAAAAAAAAACAGGCGATGTCAAGTTGCCGGTCGTGAGTAAATCAAAGAGTGATATTACACGGTCACTGTAAACTTTTTCACACCTTTAAAGGTGTGCGCTATGCACATTCAACCTGGTTGCATAACATTGCATCTCCAGGATGATATTTTGCAAAATTCGGAAAGTATTACTAAAGATCAAGTGTCAGTGCAAATCTTGCTTTCATTATGTATTGGATATCGTAGGTACGAGCTAATGCATATATGCATCGCTACCGATAATCGAGCACGCGAGTGTTTACAATACTGTTGAACAATGTTGAGATGTTGCAAGACTGAATTTTTGGAGGACAGACAACACTCGAGTGAAGAAAATTTGTGCGAAACCGTGCTCCATTATGATGTTACCGAAATTACACCGAAAAAGGCGTACGCCATGCACGTTATCACATCTTTAAAGGTGTAAAAAGATTTAGAGTGTAGGAGTAACTTATTTACACATGGTAAACAAGACTTTCGTGCACGAGACTGCACTTCTCTTCAGGTTACAAAATATGAACATGGTGCAGGCACATATATAGAGTTGTACATACAACTGTATATATTGCTGAGGTTTTGCCCTATACCCCTTTACAGCTCAGATTTAGCCCGAGGCGATTACCATTTGTTTGGGCCCCTAAAAGAGCAACTTCAAGATATGACGTTCCACACAGCCCTCCAGAAAGGTGTCCTGCAGTGGCCGCGATAGCACCCAATTCTTTCCATATACGCCAAAAGCATCAAAGTGTTGCCACAGCGATGGCTGCTGCGTCTGGATGCGCGCGTCGAATACTTACTGACGTTATTGAAAAACTGACGTAGTTGGTGCTTCCCGAATTTGCCATTCTATTTAAAGAATAAAAGTGTCGGTCAGCATTGAACCACCCTTCTATGTTAGTTTTTCTGGGTGTTTTTCGACTCATCAATTACTTCTTGGAGACGAACGCTTAGTATGCACGTGATGACCTCACCTATACCCTTTCGCGAAAGCGAAACCTGTGATAGCTTGCTAATACAAAAGATCCGCAGATAGCATTTTTACCCTTCGCGTTATTGAGTCTTGCGATGATTTTATTCGATATTAGGACAGAAAATGTCATTTTAATTTATCCATCGAAATGTCAATTGCAATGACTGCACACACACACACAAAATGAAACCATAACAAAGAAGGGAATGGAGCAAAATATAAACAGATGCGAACGACCCAGGGCATATCTTTGCAGTTAGTGTCTGAAACTAAACTTCTTCTCGTAATTCTCGAGTTCATCACGCGCAGGTGACTCCACGAATTAGGTTCATTTGTTCGAAGGTGACTCAAGTGAAAACCGCGAATGTGTGAATGGACATCCAGTCGGTGGTACGGTGATATCCGAAGTACGGCGGTGCTTAAGCTCCCAGTATATATTTGGCCAACCTGCCCCAAAGCATCGTGACGAAACCATTAAAGATGGCCGCTCGTTTAGAAACACTTATGGAAGAAGGCGTTGTGTCATCACTGCAACTTGTGGGCTAACAAGTTCAAGAATGGTATGAATAGTACTAGCGACGCTTCCCCGTCCGGGCCTATAGCGCACCGACAATTTGGCTGTCCGCACTAATAAACTTATTGGTGCGAACAGGTGCATCACCGTGACAGATACGGCTCACACACTTCAGAGAGGCGTAGAGTAGGCCTACGGCATCGTCCATGAGGAGCTCAAGTACAGCAAGGTGTTCACGAGATGGTATACCCCGCAGCTAACAGTCGAACGCCAGGTGGCGAGTGGACGAGTTACAGCACCGAATAAGGAAACAACTTTTCCGTTCGTATCGTGACTGGAGATCAGAGCTGGCTGGTCCACCGTTACTAGCCAGAGTCAAAGTGGTCAAACACAATAGCGGGCCGTCACCGAAACCAAAGATATTTCGGACAGAGCCGTCGGCTGGAAAAGTGATGCTTACTTTGTTGTGGACCTTCAGGGTCCCCACTAGATACTACTTGAAGAAAGGTAGCACAGACACTAGCGGGCACCTATTGAGAGTTCCTATATGTACTCGCCTGAAAACTGCAGTTCGCTGGATACGTTCCCACAGACGTTCGACGTCCCCAGAGAACCCGCATGTGAGAGGGCAGTGGTAGAAGTTGTCTGCAGAATCTGTTTGATGAGGCTCTACTGCGCTCGCTTGACGGCGGCGTATCTCTATTCACCTGTATATACACGTGCTCTAATCCATCGCTGCGTCGCACTCTGTAGTACAGCTGCCCTCTGTCGCCGTAATCGTCGCGGGGCACCATTTGTCTGCCCCTCTGTAACTTCGTACGAACACCGCGTCACTTCTGTTGAACCGTCGAGCAGCCACAGGCAACTCTAGGTCCTGTTGTCTGTCGTTAGCAGGCCGCAGCAGGTCAAGTCGAACTTGAAGGCGGCCCGAACACGATCTCCGCTGTTGTCTTTCCGGTTGTGGCACTCGGGGTGGACCGCAAGGAAAATAGCAGTCTTGACAGTTTCCATATTCCCAGTCGCTCCCTTGCTTGTCTTGAAAGACCAGACTTGACGGTCTGTACCGTACGTTCTGCGGAGCCGTTAGAAGCTGGATGGTAAACTGGCGTGAAGACGTGTTGAATCCCATTTAGTTTCGTGAATTCTCGCATCTCGGCTGATGCGAAGCTTGTACATTTTTGTTGATACACCAACTGCTGGTAACCATGGAGTTTTGCTCCTGCAGGGCAACAAACACCCTCAACCCTATCGTAGACGGTCGCAACCATCCGCGATCTCCGCACTGAATGTCTCCCACAGTTGCTTATTCCTCAGACATAGCTTCTTGAAATTTTCACATTTTAGAGCTCGCACCAGCAGGCAGATCGCTCGGTGCTACGATGTCACCATGCAACCAGGCAGCCAAAGAGCACCTTGGTAGCACAACATTTCTATATAGAGACGACGGCGCGTTGTGAAGAATGCGATGCTTCATTGGTTGCTCGTACATCCGAAAGTATTTCATTATCGTTATTATATTGCAGTGTATTCACGCGCTAGCGCACTGTTGGCGCAAGTGCATTAACACTATACGGGGCGATTACGTTGAAAAATAGGTGTGTTTTACTTCACCCACATGTAATATGCAGCTAGTACAAAATTATTTTTTGGTTTTCATTCGAAGCACCCTCGTAATTAACCCGTCAAATTGCTTCACTGCGTAGGTCGTGTACTTCTGAGCACTTTAGACCTACTCCTCGGGCGCCTGATGTTGACTGCTACGTGATACTTATGCTACTAATTGATTGCCATCCATCTACTTGGAACGGCACCAACAAGGTATGTGTCCGTGGTCAGTGGACAGTGGTCCGTCACTGCTGCGCACGCTGGACCCGGAGCTGAATTTTACGATACCTTCAAAAACGCCCAGACACATAGAAACTCTCCTGCATCGTCTACGCCTGAATGTGCCCTATGGTCGCCAGTTTCTTCATAAAGTGGGCAAGGTGGACTCGCCCGACTGTCTACTGTGCGGGACAGTGGAAAACACTGAACATATCATCATGCATTGTCCAAAACATGCTGCACAAAGAGGCATCTTGAGGCTGACCCTTGGCCATCTCGACAGCAGGGACTTCAGCATAGAGAAAGTCTTAGGCGTATGGGACGCTAACCACAGGGACGCGGCCTTCAATGCTCTTGTCAATTTCATTGTGAAATGTGGACTAGAAACTCTATACTAGACGGAGCGTGGACATTACGGCGGATGTGAACGGCGCGCTCGGTCCTGCGTTGTCGCGGTCGAGACGCTCACCCCGGTGAGCTTTTGCGGTGCGCTCGCACATCCTGTGGTGCAATCGTACCGTTTCCTTTCTTCTTTTTTTCTGCTTTGGGGTGTACCGTCTTTCTTTTTTTTTTTGGGTAGCAGAATTCGCTTGCGCGAATTCAACCTCCCCTTGTTATTTTACCAACCACCACCACCAAGGTATGTGTCGCATATCAGGAACCCGTACTGTTAGTCTCTGCAATGAAATTATCTTTTGACGTGTAAAATACGAAAATCAGTTCACATTGAGTTCAATCACCTTTGATTCCAATTTGGAAGGAAGGGGTTATAAAGAGGTTTGCAGCATATAGTTCCGTGTTTCTCCGTTCATCTAATTAACAAAAGAAAGGACACATGAGGTAGAGGTTATTATTCTCGTAATTCATTGGAGATAGATGTAGAATGTACGCGCGCACCTGGCATCTGACTATACAGAGAGGAAACTAAGCATGGCTTGGTATATCAGGCGACGGTATGAACCTGTAAAGTGGTATGACGTAAAGCAGCACAAGACGCACGAAAGAAAACACATGTGTAAATGCGTTTGATTTCTTGAGTCCAGGCTTCATTGTTACTTTACATCGCCTTGCAAGAGATGTGCCAACTGTCAGTTACCCGGCATCCAGGCCCTAGCGCCGTTATGAAGAGAGAGAACAATCGAGAGACGCACGCGGGTATAGTGTGGTATAGTTAAACAATACCGTGTATGGCAGGGCAGAAAATCCAGTTCAGAGGCGAGGAAGCCTCAGGACGAGAGCCGCCGGTTTGGAACAGAGACTGTTCTTTTATTCTTCTACTGTAGTTTTTCTTCTCCCACCCAGAAAAACAACAGTCTCCGTTCTATACATCGGCGGCTCTCGTCCTGAGGACCTGCCCTTAACATAAACAATACCATATACTATAGTCGTGCTCAACCTAGGAGTGACATTGTTGATGCATATAAACCCACTTCTGTTTGTAAATATGAGGGCGCATATGCACAAGCGCATATAGAGAAGACGCCACTGGTGGGCAAAAGGGAGTAGGAAACCGCATGATGTGTACTCTGCGTATTTCTGTACCACGTAGCACATCCAATAGCTACACCACTCTGCCGCATGCCTTTAATAACGACAGAAAACACCCAGTGACTCGATGATCGTGCGATTTTTGCCCACCAATCTCGCCGCCGAATCTGTATGACGTCACGCAGTGAAGTGAGTATCAACATAGCGCCTGAAACGTTGTGCTTATTCCTTTTTCGCTGATGTTTATGTTGAACACTAATTCTTTTAGGAGTTCAGTGTCTTATGACACATATATAAAGTCCTCCTGCAGCACCAGACATGTAATTTTTAGGTTGAACTGGACTGCTTCTGTTTTTAGAGTGTATATAGGTACGTACCTCAAAGGAGTTGCGACACTTTGCTTCAAGTTATGCCCCACAAATGTAAAAATCCGTGTACCGCGAATATCGAAATGCCATCCACTCTGACACCATGCAGGTGTCTCCGCCAACGAGACAGCGCGAGATAGGTCACGTGCTTACAACTACCAATGGGAATGGTCGTAATACTCTCACTCCTCGGACGTCAAAGCTGTACGGGGACGTGTGGTTCATGTCTCGAAAAGTACAGGACTCAGAAAGTCAATGCTTTTGTCTTCAATACTCCACATGCAGTACAGTGCGTTCATGATGTAAGAAAGCATGTCTATATCAAGTGTCACAACCCCTTCAAGTTAATGGTCATCGTTCCGAATTTGTACTGCGAACGCAAGAGCTACTAGGCTACACGAAATGTCAAAATTACGAGGTCACTGGTGCGACGGAGTTCTGAAAAAAAAAGAGGTGACCAAATGGAGGTTAACTTCCGCAGTACGTGTCGATGGCCGACATGATTATTTTTTACAAAGTATACATACGTCAACCATACGAAGTAGCTATTGGGAAAATTTTATATGACTGGTACGTTCGCCGGTATTGCTGAAGTCGGCTCAAGTGGCGAGTATATCGCCAAAGAAGGAACAACTGTGAACCCTTCTCTAAAA
The DNA here is from genome assembly GCF_037126465.1 of Ornithodoros turicata. Lineage (NCBI taxonomy): Eukaryota > Metazoa > Arthropoda > Arachnida > Ixodida > Argasidae > Ornithodoros > Ornithodoros turicata. The sequence goes on along the minus strand of NC_088202.1, from coordinate 124,663,034 downwards.
AAAAAAAAAAAAAAAAGAAGAAGTACCCAGGTACATGCGGGATTTATATGCGTAAAGTAATTCCCACTTGAAGTGGCTTCTCGTAGTTTGCGCGCAGAATTTATCGCCCGCTCTTATGTATATGTATATATATACAGACACACACACATAGTAAGTACTAGACATTGACAATACTACGTCGTTCACTCCTCTTCATTAGTTCAAAACTGTCCTACACAGTTCATCTCTTGCCACGAAATCACTGAAAAGAAGAACCCGTTTTCCCTCTTAATAATAATAATAATAATAATTCAACAATTAGACTAGTGCGTGAGTTAAGTCGCAATGAGCAATAGTAGCGTATAATACTTTGGACAAGAAGCTACGAAGTCCCGAATGCCGGTGTCACGCGCCTGTAACTTCTACACTGAGAGCAGGCAACTTCCCACGTCCATCATTACGCGGCAGCTAAACAGTGTTTTCGTCACGTAGAACGAGTGACACATAAACGGAGCGTTTGATGCTTTCCTCCGACAGGCATGATTGAAGAGGCGGCATAGTGTTTGCGGCGGCGGCGCAGGTCAGACAGCAGCTACTTGGCGGGCGTAAACAAAGTGAGGGCACTCCTCGATCGGCTCACCTGGGGCCAAAGTTCGCGCGCGGGCCACCGAAGGACGGCCATCTGGTTGCCATAGCTTGTTCGTCAAAGGTCCCGCTCGAGCCCGGGGCCGCGCAGCTCGCGCACACGCGGTGGTGGGCATACTCGCGCACGCGGGGGCGGAGCGAACGACAGGGAGCAGGCGCGGAGGCGGTACCATTGGCTGCCCGACCCACGTGACGCAACCCAAGTGGAGTCTGTTATCAATCGGGAGCAATGCGGCGCCGATGCGCGGCGTTGAGAAACGCGAAGCGATGGCGACGACGACGGCCCTGTTGAGAAGAGTCTATCGTGACGGTGGCGGCGGCGGCGGCCCGGCCGACTGACTGTGCCATGGAGGAGGACGCGGGCTTCCTCAACAGCCAGCCTTCCATGGCAGAATTCATGACAGCGCTGCCACACGTCGGCGACAGCTTCCGGCCCGTCGCACCCATGTGCCAGCCTATGGAAGGCCCCCCTATGCCGGACGCGTCGCCGCCGAACAACAAACATCCGCAGATCGGAGTCCCGGAGTACCCCTGGATGAAGGAGAAGAAGACCACTAGGAAAACACACCAAGGTGAGTGGACCACGTGCTTCTGCTTCATCCATCACCGCCGCGCCGGCCACCATCAATCATTGGGAGCGGCGCTATCGCTTTCGGCTCTACGTTCGCTCGTTCGTCCGCCGCCGGTCAGCGTACCGCTAGTGATGCACCGTTGAAACACAGACGCACTAGGCTTAACCTCGGTAGGTGGCTCTCGTAGCGATTGCAACAAATCAATTTGTCTTCCTTCCTTCACTGTGCTGTGTCAACTGACTGTCAGCAATATCGACGCCAATGCTTGGCCGACGCGCGTCTCGAAATGTTATTGTCACGTGGTGACCATTCTTAAACGGGGAAAATCATCTTGCATAATGAGTGACCGAGGAAGACTGACTAAGGGCATAACAAGGCATTTAGGCAAAGTAATGGTATACATTAATGCAGCAATATAGTTTCAGAATTGACTTTCCTTTAGGAACACGAATAATGAACAGCTGCAAATATCGCAATGCACTAAATAGTCTCCAGTGTGCAAGCGTAAAGAATGATTTGGATCGGGAGCGATCTGCAGCACATAAAGTTACATCTGGCGGTAACCACCGGGTCGCTTTAAAAACATTGTTAACAGCAAAACTGGAGTTACAAGTTGAGTCGCAAATTACCGTACATGTCTTACGACGGTCCCACTCAATATCAGGCATTGCAAGTATTTCAAAATATAAAAACGTAGCAGTAAGTGTGAACGGGAAAGGCCACTGATAAACATATACATATTGTGCTCCCGGGGCTGTAATATGTTTGTACACTTACCTAATAGTAAGAGAGAAATTTACTACAACTCAAGAACCACAGGAATCTCACACCATCGTATAGTATACACGTGCCTAATATCACGCAACTTGTTTACCTTATACGTCATGACACCTCGAACAATCCATTAGCCTGCCCACTTTAGTAGTGAGTGCAGTTTATTTGTGCTTTTAATAAATGACGTACATGTTAAATAAAACACGTCGCATAACAAAGAAGCACTGTCACTCTCCATGCGTGTACACTTTTCCGGCTAGCTTAAAGCGCTCCTGAGGATCAGCCGCATTAGAAGCGGATTAGTTTGCACGCAGCTCCAAATTAGTGTTAATGTGAAGGAGCCACGCGGTGTGCATGGGTGAATCATTCGGGGGAACATCCTCTTTCAGCGAATACTCCTGACGCCGTTAACCGCCTCGCGTGAAGCTGCCAGGGACAATTAATCAAGCGCACGCGAGGGGTTCCCCGGCGCTTAAACGCTGCGTAGTGCTGCATGTTTAACTGTGCTCTCAAAACAACATAGCACCTTACTCCAATGTAGATATATATATGAAAAAATTGTAAGTGACGTAGCGCGCCATGATAGAGGTAAACATTTGAACTTGTTGGAGGCTGTGACCAGATCGTTAGGAAAAAAGAAAACACTTGGGAGCAACTGCGGCTTCTACTCCCCTAGATTGTAATTACTCCCCATTGGGTGCATTGCATTTAATCGCCCCCCTTCCCCTCCGCCACTGCAAATACTAGTTAGTAAACTTCGCAGAAACTCGCTTCCCGCAAAAGACTGATGGTTGTGCCAGAGTATCTATAGTCTGTAAGAGGACTAAAACTACTCATTTTTCCTCGACGGACAAATAAAATACTGGCAAATATTAATACAGGCAATGTAAATATATTTTATTGTCACACTGAATATCAGATATGAATTAAGCAAACATGGATGCCAGCGCTTGTTGTGTTACGAAACACCCCATCTCATCGTCATAATTTATTGTTGTTGTTACGAACTTCAATTCCTTGATTTACTTATTGTAAGGTTGGTCGTCAGTGGGTTGTGGTGTATAACATGCTTAGATATGGATGCGAAGAAAAAAGCCGACTGTAAAAGTTCTGCCTACCCATCATGCAGCAAAATTGAGTTTTCACTTCGAAAGGAAGCCAGAACAAATAATAATCACAGATCACTTCCCGTTGCTGAGCTACATTAGCAGGGACAGCCGCTAATATTCTGCATATCAAATAATTCTTCATTACTGTAAATTTCTATGTTGAGCACGCATATGCTGTTGACATAGCACTTACTGGCAACGTTCAAGAGCTTATAGCTAACAAATAGTAGCCAGAAACTAGCACCCTTAACAAGATCAAACCCGTGTAAATATTTGAGTAAGGTACGACGATATTGAAATAACTGGAAATTCAAAACTAAATTCGAGGTGCTCAATATCATACTTATTTCGCTCAAATGTCGCCATCGACGTGTATCAGAGTGAGAATTGGTGTTAAATACACTGAGCATGACTGTCAAGCGCGCATAACAACAAGAAATAAGTGATGATGACGATGTGAGTTGTTTTACAAGTACACATAAAGTCAAACCAATGATATGGAAGGACATCACAGGAGTAGACAAGGGTAGACAAGCTATAGCTGGTGTTGGCTTGATGACGTTAACGTTGCCTTGAGTTTGAGGTAAAACACGGGAAGACAGACACACGACAGACCTCAGTCTGTCTGTCTGTGAGTCTGTCGTGTGTTCGTCTCGTCCTGTGTTTTACCCCAAATGAAAGGCAATCTTAACGTCATCAATGATATGGCTTCTTGACCTCTTCCGTGTTATTTTCATTCGAATACGAACCTATTAGACAAATAGTAGAAAACATTCTTTTTATTCCGTGTTAGCGCCGCGAAGCAACTGTGGCTATGAGCGGTGGACAGATGTGGACAGATGGAGAGAGGACAGCAGGAAGGCATTGCGTTCATTGCATTCCTATATGTATCGCTCGTAGTGTCTCGCGATTTAGTTGGTGGAGAAGTTGCAAGAGAAACAAACTCTACCTAAGACAGCGCTTGACCATAGACATTTTAAAAAAAATCAGGTTTTCTTGCTTGTTTTGAAGAGTTGAGAGACGGGAACTACCGACAACCAACCGCCTACCGCAACCACATTTCAAAACACATACTGATGCAGATGGCGCTTAGTCTGCCCCTCTTGTCGACGACGAGGCCGTTAAAGTTTCGGTTTCAAACTCAAGAGAAAATTACGAAAAATTTGATTTCGGTGCGCTGCGCGAAGGTTTCTGGTACATTTATCGAAGTAACTTGAGCGAATTGCTGTAGGTCCATAAACGATTGATATACAATGAAATGTTAATTAAGATTATCATTTGTCTTGCACAAACGCCCGGTGCACATATCTGCACATACTACTTGAGCAGTTGTATGCACCTGCAAGGAATGCAGAGCGTCTTCAATTCACCCCGTGAAGCATATTTCTTCCCATTCGCATATTTCTTGGACAGTGGACCTAGGACAAGTCCACTTGCCAGTGAAGTGGAACTAGCACATCTTCGCATTCTGGAACAATGTGGTATAGGCATATCCAGTTCAAATGGTAACTGGGTGAAGCCAGTTGGAAACCACTTGGCAGTCAGTAGAACCATGCACTTCATCTAAACCAGAAACAGCTTGTTCCACTTTAAACCACTTTAGCATGCATAGGGGGAATAGGAGGAGTAAAAATAATAAAATACTACCTTTATTATTGTCTCTGTGCATCACCAATATACCTGTAATGCAGCAAAAATGTCATTGGAGAATACAAGCAAGCATATATATATATATGCAGGTTTACAGATTTCTTGTTGCGACTGATCGAAACGCGTGCAAGAAAGTAGATACCTTGCTTAGCTTAAGAATATTGAAAGTTAAGGAAAGGGTAAATGTACGTAATGTGTAAAAAGGGAAAATGTATGTAAAGTAAAGTTCACTAGTGGTCTCTCGAACCAGGCGATGGAGCAGCTAGTCACACCGGAGCATCGCACGCCTCCATTGTTTTCTTTTCTGCCTCTATCTACTAAGTTTACTATGGTCAACCCAACCGTCACAGAGGAATAGCAATGTAGGTCACAAGAACAACTGCATGGCACATAACACACTCTTAGAAAAAGGTGGAGCAGTTGCACTTTTAGGAGGTAATAGTTGTCGCATATATTGTGCCTACAAGGTTGCAAAGTTCTACCTGCTAACTACGGATCATAGGGTTACCGCTTCTGATTTAGTGAGTGAGGGGGGCGTACGCATTTTTGTAGCAATTTAATATATAATACTTGCTTTTACCACCCTTTACAACCGTTATCAGACGCTATGTTGACCTACGTGGTAACTATAGAAGTTGTGCGACCTTTTTACACCCTTTTTTCTTAGAGTGCATAGGAGACTGGAACTCGACGTTCAGCGCTAACTTAACCTGTACATTCCAAAAGCCTATGAGCGCACTTGTCAGACTGCACCATGTATTTCACATCGAAACGACAACATAAAAGACACTTGGAGTTTCGAGTTTGGAAACTTGACTTGGACACTTGGGCATATTCTAGAACAAGAGACCATTGTGCAGCGTGAACAGAAGTTAAATGGTGCAGGTGACTAGATGCATGATATTGCTGTAACGGACACTCGTTACGCTTACTGTCTCTTTTCTACATTTAAATAAAAACACACGCGTAAGATAACGCATATATTGGTTGATACAAGACAAATTTTTGCGTGTAAGACTGCTTCCTCTTTTAGATAATGTCTTAAGGTGCCACTACGGAATAAAATAATGACATGCAGTATAGCTACCTATAAAAGTTTACCCATGCCGGCGCGCCGTACTCACAAATTACTCAATGCAGCTGGAAAATTCCTGTGTCCGCGTGGAACTCTAGTTGGTACGTTTCATCGTGGTAAATTTCAAACCGACTTAACATCGCAATCCAAAGTTACAACCAAGACCTCCAAATCCCTGTGCGAAAACAATCAAGGTGGAAGCATATGTTGGGTAAACTTTTATATGTCGCTGCCCTGTATAATTCATTTTGTATAGGGACGTGCCAACCGAATCGGCGAATCCTCGAACCTTCGAATCCTAGGCAGGGATTCGAGATTCGGGAATCCGAATCCGTGCCCCAAAAGGCGAATCGAATCTTTCGAATCCACAAACCACGTTTGTTTGTTTCTTTTTAAAATTGGCGCCTGCGGAGTCCGCCGAAAACGTGATTGGCCGTGGACGTTTTCTTGTTTGTTTATTTACATAGCTTTGGACTGAAAGAGTTCAGTCAGGAACACTTACATTACAAGTTTAAAAATAGCACGCTTTTGATTGTTTCTTAGTTTTATGGAAACAATTCAGACTCGAGAATTTATGTATTTCCTGTAATCGATGAAGAACATGTTAAACATCAACAAAAAAAAAATGTAAACCTGTAGTCGATGAACAACATGTTTAAAAAAATACATTTAAGAAGAAGTATATGGGTATGTTTTCTCCTGAAAGTTAATTATTATTTAATTTGTTTTTCATTAGAGAAATACATCATATTCTGAAAATACTTTTCAGTAGAAGTGTTTTTCCCCCTGACTTTTCAAACGCTTTTTTTTAAAGAAAGGATTCGAAAGATTCGAGATTCATATATTCATGGATCCCCAGAACCTTCCTTGGATTCGGAAAATTCTGGATTCGCCCCATCTCTAAATTTGTATTACAAACAACCTTGCGCAAGGACGCAATACGCATGCCTCAGTGAACATGAGCATATCCCCAAATTTTGGAGAAAAAAAAATCAAAACTTGATAGTTTCGGATTCTCCAAGAGTTGGTGATGTTATACGAAGCCGTTGCGTCTCATCTCCTAGCAACAGCGCTCTCCGCCCCACATTGAAAATCTGCCAGCGCTGTATTGAGGAGACGAAAATCGAAATTCGAAGAGCGACGTTGCCAGACGCGTTGCAGACTGGGCCACCCCATTGACTTCATATTTATCAAAACTAAAAATTGATTTCATCATACACTCTTAATCTGGTTCCCTACGTTACTCTGAAACACATCGAACGATGCATTAATATTCTCCATCTGGTTAATAACTCATAGTTATTTCATGGTTAAATAAGAGAAATGTGTACGAGGCCAATAAGGGGAAACAGAGTGGGCTCAAGCGATCATTGGAGTGGATTTATATAGTGTGGTGACTACAAAATGTATGCTCTACAACAATTTTAAAAAGCATAAGTAGTAGGCTGCTCACGCATTCAATTACCGTATTTTTTGTGTATAACGCGCACCCTAAAAACGGGCCGAATTTGAAAAAAGTTCCATGTATAACGCGCATGTGTAGCAACATTGCGGTGCGCGTTATACATGGAACTTTTTCAAATTAGGCCCGTTTTATGGGGGCGCGTTATACACCGCAAAATATGGCAACTCGCTAATTACTACGTCATGTACTTGACGCATGGAGGAGCAAAACTCAGCGGGCGAGGGTTGAACGGCAAGTAGCGGTTGGCAACAACGTGTAACAGAAAAAGCGGGAGGAGTGTTTCGCTTGGTGGCATAAATTCTGAAGACACGAGATTTAGCCCTACTTGATAACCGAAGAGTGCATATACAGGAGACTCGTTCGCGTTCGTCTCATATATGCACTCTTCGGTTGTCGAGTGATCACAATCGCCCAAATTTCCATTATTACGTGCTGAGATCTTTAAGTGCGTTCTCGTAGCGTATTCGGACAGGTCGTACATGATTCAACTCTGTGAATCGTGCGATATAATTCACGGTTATGAAGGGTGTCTCCTAGCGACTGTTCGGAGCTACCGCAAGGCTTTTGTTTTGTTGATTTCGTTCTCACTGACATCCTTATCAAACGACTTATTGGGTACATAACACAGTCGTATGTACTGTGTGCATCTGTGGATTTCCAGCTGCTTTCGAACATGGATTTCCTGCGAAAGGGTGTAGTAAACGTTTACCAACTCTTATTATACACTTATATTTATTGCATACGGGGAAGACACAAATCATTTGTGCAGTATCATGTATATCATATACACTAAGCTGGTTCCACCTATTATCCTTGGTTCAATACATGCGGTTCATGTGCTCGTTAGTCGGTGCTAGAGTTTACTCAACCATTACTCCATTTTACTCTCCATTTTTTTTTCTTTTAAAAATCAATCAATCAATCGGCGCTAGAGACGACATGGGGGAGGGGCGATAGCAAATGGAGTACGAATCCAATGGCCAGTACAGGGTCTCAAATCAAGCTTCTTAACTGGGTAGTCAATTCTCTTGCTCTGTCTGCACTTCACAAATGATTCTAACATTGGGACATTTCGCAACATTCGCGATAAAACGTGTGAACATAGCGAACAATAAATTGTGGTTCATCACCAAGTGCAACCGCCTTCGTTGGTACCCCACATCAGTAGCGTAAAGCAGAAAAATATTTAAGGAGGGGTTCTATGGGAGCTTTACGCGGGTAGAGGATTTCACCTTCGTTTTCCCTCTCCCAACTCAAATGCACTACCAAAGGTACGATTCCGGTTTGAACCCTCGAACCCCCACCCCTCTGGCTACGCTACTGCGTCATGTGAAGATTGAATGATGGCAGTTGAAAAAGGCACCAATTCAATTGCAATGTGCAACTGAGCTTCGTGAGGCTTGTGCTATGTTTGTCCTATGTTTAATGCCTCGTCCACTTCAACGTTTCATGTGAAAAACCTGCATTTTAATCGCACGATGACATTAACTGCATGATGAACTGACGCCGGCAAGTGCCCATGCGGTCATTAATAACATCCTTGCAACGACGTGGGTGTTGAGGTTTGGCAGAGATCTAAGTTCATATCCACACGGCCTAATCTCCGCGCAATGCCTTTTGTCCGACATGCTGTGGCATAGATGTATGCATGAGTGTCAATAGTTTACTCTGGGAAAATAAGGAGAATCGGTAAAATTAGAATATAGGAAATGGTGGGAAGGAAGGAAGATGGGCGTTTTTTTTTTCGTGATTCATCTAATCAGTCAACAATACAGAATGACTGTGACTCTGTTATCTCTGTTTCTCCCTTCGACCCAACCGGTAACTCGAAGTTCCCTGTGCGTGACGCCCCTCTATGGTGGGCATTGGGTCATCACCTCGGGCTGGCTCACATTATGATGACTGACATCGTGCTGACTCGTGTGGTCGCAAGGTACCCAGCATATTAGTTTTGGCAACTGACACTAACCTGACATGGCGGCTGTAGCATAGAGTCGAGGTGTTGTGCGGTGTTTCGCAAATATGATGGAATACCATCCAGTTACTGCTCAGGCCACTGTCCCGCTGCGTGACAGGCGTCGTTTTTTTTTTTTTTTTTTGGCGGTTGAGATTAATTATCATTATCAAGTATACGAATAGCTCGCTGAATGGTCGCACGCAAGTGTGGTAGAAGTATTGCATTTAGTTAGAGCTGAAGTTCGCCGAGTACTTCAGAGGGAGAGAGCAATACTTGGAGCTATCCATTTCGGTAGAAGTGGCAAACCGTCATCAGCGCTGTGAAGATGACACAGGTAGCGACTAGCACATAATTAATCCTTGACATGCTGTGAGTTCAGGTTTGGTATTCTGCTAGTGGAGCTTAGTTCGTTGAAATGTTACAGGGAGCCAGTTCGTGTGACTGGGCTTCCACGATGCCAATACAAGTCGCGTAGCAGTCTTGTTCCTCGAAAGGTTCGATTTCGATTGCATATTCCACTGTGCGTTATACATGTCATCATCGTTTCGTCAGATCTGCGTAACATATTTCCCGGCCACACCGGCATTCAGGGTAACGAAGAGGCAGATTTGGCGGCTGCTGCGGCCCACCGTATCTCCAGAGCCGTGCCCATTATCCTCTCAACGGAGATAGGCGCTCCTACTTGTCTGCGTTGGTGTCACCCTTGGCCCGCCAGCAACGGCTCCATGACATCACTCAATGGTCGCTCCTCCATGCAGTGGACCCGTCATTATCATTTAGGATGCCATGTGGCTTCCCTCGCAGCTTTACGACACTCCTGCGGCGTCTACGACTCAACGTCGCCTTCACCCCTGTGTTCCGTGTTAAGCTAGGTTACAGTAACACGCGCTGTGCCTAGCTTGCCGCACCCCAGCTACGATCCTCATATCATCGAGGACTGTGAGTACGCCGGGTACTTCGACGCAAAGTTGAACTCCTCGACCATAGACCATTCAGCCTGTCCAATGTACTTGGCCCATGGAGCTCCCCTGCGCATCAGTGCCGGGCTCTTCGCCCCTTTTTGCTTTCAAGCACTGGACTCCTCGAAGAGCTCTAAACAGAACTCCGACCTGTCGTCGCTTCACTTTCACCATAATTCATCCTCTCACATTAACCACTGTGAAGTGGGGTAGGGTCATGTGGCTACCACGGGGAAACATCCCATGTCATCATCACTTCATTTATTGTTGTTGTTGTTCGATTTCGATTAGTGTTCGCTCGCTACACTAACCAGATATGGCGGCGAAGATGGATCACTCACTCACTTTTTTCGTCACTAATCTGATGAGTCAACAAGATTCGATCACGTGATGCATGGTGTGCTGACTCTTGTGGTCACATAATAGACCGAGCACATTAGTGTTGGCTATATTGGCACTGACATGGCGGCGGATTAGACCACGTGGAAATATATTTCAGCTAAAAATGCTAATAAATCTCTTGCATACATTTCCCGCTTCCGGTGAACAAATCATATTAATTATGTACACGTCTCAGGCACAGTAAGGGAAAGGTGCTACCACAACGTGTTCTTTCTGCTAGGGTACCTAAACCATTACATAACGTGCCAGATGTTTTACGCGATTACTTCAGTCCCAAATTAACACCTTCAAAATAATACATTATTTTAGGACGGGATTACACAGCAGTTCGCATCTATTGGATTAGTATACTCGCGTAGTTTTCGTTCATACTGATGAACGTTCAATCACTCAACGTTCTGACATACATAGTTGACGAGCAACGACGCCTGAGTTCCAGTAAATCTACATTATAAGTATAACCATGACAAGATGGTTTGATCGGCACCTCAGTTCAGTGCACGATCCAGTCCCGATTTTGATACAATCTGTACTTAAAGACGTTTGAGGTCAAACACCCAACATCATCGCTGTGACTAACGGTACAAAAGGATTCCAGAATTCATCTCGACTTACAGTCGCTCCTCTCAACGCGCTTGCCACAGACGTCAAGTCCTGCAGGAAAAGCAGCGATAAACTTTTATCTCGGAGTCTCTTGTTCAGATTCGTTATGAGAAGATCTTTTTTAGACGTGCTTTGTATCAGTCCTATCAGCAGTCTCACGTCTTGGGTGGTTCCGTTGACATGTCCCGGATCAAATTCCGTTGACTTTTATTTCCAAGCCTTTGTGTTTTTTGTTATGGTATCACATCTCGAGGAACACACAAAGCCGTCTCCTCCTTCTCACCAGTGTTGTCTTGGAAGTTGACATGTGCTTCTCCAAGTTTCGCAACCGACTACATGCACAGACTCAAGCGTGTTGGCTTCCGCTACCGATTCGTCCGCGCCCAGAATTTTCCAGCACCATTTTCCGAAGACACAATGCTATTCTTAAATTTTCTTATGAGGATATATGCACTTATAATAGAAACAATTATGCCATGTGCTTTCTCAGGAACGTGCTGTCTTCCATATCAAACACCAAGAACGACTTCCTTATCAAGATTAAGAAGCACTTGCAGATACTAATAGATACCGCCCAAATCCAGGGGCATGTATATATGTTCCTTGCAATCTAATTATGCTTTTGAAACCAATTATTGAATCTGAAGAGGCCCCCGATATTGGTTCCTAAACCAGAAGTTCACCTACCATTGCACAGAACAATGCCATTATAAGCGCGGCGGAACTCTTTTTTGTGACAATTAGCCCACGTGAGTCAGAGTCATAAAAAGATGCACGCTTTCAGCTTTCAACAAATCGGGAGAGAGCACCATGTCATTCGGGATGATGGGTGGTGTATAGGAGCGTCTTATGCTGTCAGAGTTATAGTCTCTATGCTCTTCGGCATTAAAGATTATTCTTCGAGATCCGTGATTGTTCTTTTCCCCGTAGCTACATTCGTGTAAACACCATGTCAGGTATCGTTTGAACACAACTCGCGAAGAAGACTTCAGCTTTCGCCATCATTAGACCCCGTCCAAAAGTTTCCTTTCGTGAGAGTTACTTGACCGTGAAGGTTAAATAGACGATGCCACAACAATGTCTTGCGTGCGCTGAGCAAATATTCGGAAAACGTGCAAATCGATGTGTGCCGCGGCAGTGAAGCTTTCAATGTTTGCCCTTTTCTGGGCGTAACTTCGAATCATTACAACGACAGTGGTTGCATAAGTGCACCTTTGTTTGAGTTTCGCTGTCGCAATGAGAGAAACCAGTTGTGGTGCAAGTTGAGGAAAGGAAATATACAAGGCTGCTCGGTTGTCCCTTTGAGAGGGCGTCGGCGTCGAGTTGGCGAAGAAGCGAAAAGACGCGAGAAAATGAAAAGGGGGCACAATTCCACGTTTTCAGTGGGGCGAGAGTAAAAATACCGGCAGCAGTTCCAAGAATTCATGGTTGTTGAAGGTGTACGCGCACTTCGTATGACGTGCACCTCGTCATACACGAGAGACTTAGCTTTCACTACCGGCCTGTTTGCTTCGTAACCGTCCGAGACTTTAGGACTATGGCGAATCCGATTTTAGTTTCGAGGACAGTAGCAGCGATGCCAAAACTTTTCTCTCTGGTTAGTTCATGTAATAGCATGAAATAGTGCAAAGAATACTAGAAGGAGGACCATGGCGAGCATCGTTGAGATTCCATGTAATATTTCGAGTCATCTTAAAATGGGGTGAAGTATTCGCAGAGTGTCTTACGGTGACCCACGATAAACTGTAATCTAGAAAGCGGCTACGCCAAGAGGCGCGTATGATTTTACCCCAAAGAATGAATGGGCGAGAGCTATACTATAGTGACCAACGCATGTTGTGAAATAACTGTACTGTGTAAAAGGGTTCTGTGAGAAGCACTTTCCTGGGTTTTGACATTAAAGCGGTGCATTACTGCGCAGGTTCCGCGGACTGCTGTATTTATTAACCTGAAAAAAGCAATTTGAGCATCTCCTGGGGCGATGAAACACTCCAATCATTATCAATCAAATAAAGTTGTTGTTGTTGTATCACCCAAAAAAGCTCGGCAGGCGGACACCCCTGCAATGTGCGTCAATGGGTCTATTGTTTGCTGATCCCTTGAGGTTTATGCAATCGAACACTGCGCGGAATCAGATACGTAATGTGAAACCGCAAGGGGAACAGAAAACTTGTCTGTCTGTCTACGTGTGTGTTGGGGCCGCACAGATCCCTTTGTTACAGATGCAGAATAAGCTGTGCATGAACACAGAGATGGAACGTCTGTTTCATCGTTCTTGATCAGGCTCACTCAACATTTGTACAAGAAATTTTCTCGTTTATGCGCTCTTAGTTACCGAATTCTGCATTCCAACGGTCAATAGAGTTTAACACGCAGCATTCCACGATGTTCGTGATTCGTGAATATTATCTCACTGGGGAGAAATAGGAGTTTCAAAAAGTTTCAAAGTCACGCGACGTTCCCTCCACATGCCATGTGGCCCAATTGCGATTGCTATCGGGGTGGTGCACATGTTGTCTTTGCCAGTCCCGAGTCGCCCGCCATCCCGTATCGTATTTCGCGTCCTCCGTGACGTTCGGCTGTCAGTCGCATTTCGTTCGCAACCCAGTCTGCGCAGGCGGAGGGTAAAATAGTCGTCATTCATAGGCCTAGACAGCGTACAGGACGGGAACGCCGTCGCAGGAGACGGGACGGAGTCTTGATGCAACGCGGCTATGCCAATGAAAGTATGCTTTCCTTTGAGTGTTTATATGGTACATGGATGTGGCATTGGGAGCTTCGAGTTGAACAAGCATTTGTACATTACAAGCGTCTTGTTGTGTGTTGATGAGACCTGCACCACCAAAATCCATAAGTACTGTTGCAGATTAAAAGACGATGAGGGAGCATTTGGGCGGGGGCTTGCTCGATGTCGTTTTTTTTTGGGGGGGGGGGGGTACAACAACCAGTTAGAAACGTATAGGCAAACAAGCGAGGCAAAGGCTCTACCTATATAGGAACAAACATATAGGAAAAACATAGGAGGGTCCCAGATTCGACCCCTGGCGCTGGCCACTCATTGGCATTCTCGTGAATTACTTGTAAACCAGTTAGTTGCTGGGCCTTCCGTCTTCGACAAGTACTGAATATCGTGCAAGTTGGTTCTAATCCAGCAAAAGCATGGTGAAAACACGACAAAACACGAAGACGGCGGCGGCAGACAACAGTCTCAGAATGTGGCGGGCAGACAAATCCGATATTCAGCATGTATTTCTGCTGCGAAGTCTGATGAAACAATTTCCCGAAACACGAGTTTTATAGTGCCGGCACACGCAAACGGCGAAAGTCGGTAGAAAAATTCAGTGACTTCCCTATAGGCCTGAGAGCCTGAAGGCAAGCAAAATAGCAATAAAAAGTCAGAGCTGCGCCATTGCCCAGTTTATCTAAGAGTCAGCGGCCGGTGAAGGGATATGTCAAGTCAAAAATTGTAAATTTTCTGCTGATGAATATAAAGTTGTCGCCATAAACAAGTGACAGTGCCAAATGGATGCCCTGTTGTTCAATATACCATAGAGATGCAGCATCAAGTTCTGTCGTGAGACTCCACTACCCCTAACTATAACTGTATAGCTATACCATCACTTTCCTTTTCGTCTAATAAACATATCCCCCCCCCTATACCATCACTGCGGCAGGCTTTGAATGTCTTTGACGCACAACAGTTGTATTATCTGTTCTCACTTTTTATTCATTCCCAGCACGATGGTTAAATATACTGAAACTTAGCCCTACTTCACGAACACAGGAAGTAGATGGGCGCGTGACAACTCAATAAGGATTTCCCTTGAGCCCGTTTGAGCGGAGTGGCAGCTGCACAACTTCTCCATAGCCATTGGGATTCCCAGAAATAGCGATGCACACTTGTAGCGAGCGAAGACGACGCTACAGCGAGGACAGGCTTCCGCGAAAGGCAGAAACCTGATCGGGCTTGGCAGGACGGCTCTACAGAGACAAATCTTTCTTTCTCCATGCACTCAGCTCCAAGCGAGTCGTTCTTCTCTGTTCTCCTATTCCTCGGTACGAGCTTCGGTGAACTTAAACGGGTTGTTCTAACCGGACTTATGGTGAATATATATCCCGCTCGATGTCATTCATTCCGCTTGCTCGAAATCATATGCAACTGACAAGTAATGGAGCAGTGTTTCTAATGAAGGTCTATAAGTTGCACGTAGTTTTTCGCGAAAAAGCAGCTGAAGAAGGATGACCAAAGTGAGAAACGGAAACGGTGACAGATAATGTTTGCGTTCGTGATCTCTGCAATCCCGTGGGTCAAACTCCTCGCCACAGCTGGATGGGAAAGAAAGAGCCAGCACATTTTCTGTATATTTATTCGAAATTCGACTATGAGTTTTAATAGCGATTATGTACAGCAGTGCAATTGCATAGCAACTATACATAATATTACAATTCACTGTAAGGGAACCGCAACCTTATACACCTCACTCCACTCTTAAAGGGGTTGAGACACTTTCATAGATGTGGTTCATTACATCGTGCAGGCATTGAATTGCACGCCAGAATACAGAGGGAAAAATAATTCTTCTTCTACGTGTCATACTTAGCGAGATACAAGCCTCGAACGCACTCCCGAGCAAAGCGGCATACGCCACAGGCCTCAGGAGTTGCCTCCATTCCCATTGGCAGCAGTAAGCACGTGACTTCTGGGGGAGCTGGCTCACTGGGGGCGGTCAGGGCTGTGATGTCAGAGCCGCATATGAGTGTCGGTATCCACGGAAGCCCCATTTTCTCCGTATATATTGCCCCTCTTCGCGGCGAAATTTTCAACTCAGGTTCACATCGGTGCTGAGCATCGTTTTTTACGTTTATCTGGATTACGTTTTAACCCTGGATGACCTGTCGCAACACCTTTAATCACTCCATTCGGCCTCGGTATTGTGTATACTGATACGATTCCCCTTCACAGTTAAGTCACACACTACGCTTTCCAGAGAACCGGAGATTTTCATGAGGGACGAAATGAGGTTGGACAGGAAAAGTGTTTAAGCTCCAGAATAAACAGAAACATAATGGTCGAACCCTATGTCGCACACACATAATGGGGCAGCACCCTCTTGTCCCTCGCAAGTCATTGGCTCTCGTGCGACCACGAGAACAGTCCGAAGGGACAAAGCTGCAAGAGAGCCGATCATCCTGTTCTGTTCATTCTTAAGCCTGACCTTCTCCTGGGGGTTAATCGTTGTCTCATTAAAAAAGATCCAGTCCACCATCTCATTGATCCCGTTCTCCCAGGCTGGCTTGCGCCTGTGCCCATCCTAACATGGTTCGTTATATTGTGTGAACAGTGAAAACGCAACGGAACATAAATTTAGAAAAATGTACCAAATACATTTGACAGCTTTCTTAACTGTATCGGTTTCGTTTCGTATACTTCCTACCTAGTAAATATTCCAACTGCATGGCGAAAAAAAACCCCAGCGACGAAAAGATTGTTCTTGGCGGCGGTTGGCGGTAGAAGTCAACGCCGATAGGCTTTCTGAGCACCAATGTCCTACCTAGGTCTGTGGCCCGCTACCGTCCTTCTTGGAGAGTAGTACGATTACGATATAGAGATGAAAGATTAACGATGAAAGATGAAAGTCACCTGAAAAAGGTTAGCCAGCTGATAGGTACTCGAACCCACATCTTCGGGATTACCGATCCTAGGGTTCTACCCAATTGAGCAAGCTAAACACGCCTTCACTTCCAGGGTTGCGTCATTGAAGGGACTAACCAGTCACTCTCCTCTCATCATCCTCCTTTCATCTTCCATTTTTGAACACTATTTACACACATTCATTCGACAGGGGTCGACGCTGCGGCAATTTGTTGTACATCAGTTCTCTCATGCGAAACTTGATTCTACCAGATAATATATGATTTTCCTATACGATGTGGATATTGATTTTCAGATATTACAAAATGTGTGGCAGCTGGAGCCGCTCCTCGGTCTTAAACGTCACATTGGTACACATGTCATATTCTCGGCAAGCTCAAAGTTGACTTTATGGAGACTACGCCAATGTTGGGCGAGGAAGGCCCCCATACAGTGTGTTGTGCTTGCTGGGAAAACAGTTCCCGCAGACGGCTGTCCCGCACACTATTTATAACCCACACGTCAAGCACCGACGCAGTGGGCAGGTCACGAAGAGCGCGAGCTGACGTTATATGTCGGCAGGAGGAGTCTGCCAAATTCAAAGCGCTTCCGACAATATGGGTCATGGCTGCTCTCATGTACTCCCTATGGCTTTGCATCATCGCAACGTAGCAACTGAAAAGTTAGTCGCAATACGTCACTCACCATTCTTTGTGTTTCCTCTTTGTTATGGGTGACGGCCAGTGATGGTGGTAGCATGAACAACTACCTGCAGCCTCTCGACTATATCTAAGACGGGGGTATGAAGGTGGTTGATAGTATACAGACAAAACGAGTGACATCGCTCGTCTCTTAACCGATTGGTCGTGGAAACGATTCACCATGCCGATTTCTGTGCGTAACGCCGATATTATATAGTTCATGGATAGTACATCGATAAAAATGCCGCGTGATGTTGTTTGAGAAACAAACAAATATATAAAGCAGCGTAGTACCTTTCAATGTGGCACACATCGTGATACATTGTGAGCCGGAAGAACGTGCTAATTTCGACGACTATTTTTGCGTTTGGCTCGATTGGGTTACAAGCATATCGCAATGACACGCTTGGAGCCGTTACATGATTGTGATACAAACAACACAAAATAACAACATAAATGCAATGCCTCTTCCAAGTTTTACCATTTGCGCCAGGGAACTTGCTTTGTCGTGCGTGCGTTCCATTGTGTATGTTGAAATTCATGCTCGCTTCTAGAACACTGGAGAACGCTTCACTCCAGTAACCGAGAGCCGGAACTGCTTCGATCTACGTAGGCCTATGCATGAAACGCACATAAGCGTGTAAATACGAAATACGGTTTTTTTCAGTGACTGGTGGCATATAGTCAGTTTTACAGCTCTCTCTCCCCACCTTTTGGCCTTGTTCGTTAAGGCGACACCTCAGACCAAAGACAAAAACAGCCTGCTATTTATAATTGCATTTTATAACCAGTGCTTTCGCAGTGTTACCGCACCGTCAGTACATATTCCGCTTCCTGTTCTACGAAGCAATCGAACCACCTCGCCGGTTCGGGACAAAACTTGCGTTTTATATCTCACTCCTCATCCTCAATCATCCCTATCTCGGATACAAACCCTTGTGATGACAGCAAGGGTGCGTTCAGGGTGCAGTAGCGTTCTTACGTCACCGCAAAGCCCAAAACGCAATGTTAACTTGCATCCATTGTGTCTAAAGAACAATACAAACTACGAGGCTTTGGTGGATGAAGGTTTGCATAATGACATCTACACGTAGCTTACACAATGAAACACAACTCTAATCTCAGAATCAGGCGACAGCTCCAGACTGCCCGTTTAGGTATCTGATAAAAACAATGATACATGCACTAAAAATACTCGCTTCACTACTTATTAACGAACCCCATGTGACAGAATGTGTACGAATTAAGGTAGCTCTTTGAAATTTCCTGTTAACAGTCACCTCAATCGGTTGTCATTTCGGAATGTCACCCATTCTACCGCGAGTACTGGGAATTTCTTTGAAGCACGTACAACACAAACTACTTTCCCCAGGAATACAAAGGCTGCACCTGACAATGAAAGCCTTTGTGAAGACATAGAGACAGAACGAGAAACATGGGTTTCCTTGCGCAGGTATAAAAGGGACCGCGAAAGTTTAAATCGGTACCTTGGCAGAGGTAAGAAAGATCCAGCGTTAAAGTTTATTTTTGAACTGCTCGTGGTGCCAGAATGCGCTTCGATTCTTCTGAAGGGAAGTATGTTTCTGGTTCCGCCTGTCTGACCAGATATTCCGAACTACGGAAGAAAAGAAGAAAAACATTTAAAGGAACCGCTTTGCGCACGGCACAAACAGGTAACTTCCCTTTCGCAGTCCCGATTACGTAATATACGCGAGAACGGCGTTATATAGAGGGTTCTATTCAAGCCGCTGCATACGTTGAAATACCCGGCAAGGTATTGCGGTCACCAGTTCCTGGACCTTTGAGGCGGTCCCACACATTTCTAGCTGATAAACTAACAAAGCGTCTTCCTGAAACAACTAAAACATGCACCGGAGGGGTGTGACAGCATCCACTCACTTCATTCCAGATGAATCTTTGCATGTATTGGATTAGGCAGACGTTACAGGGGCGCATATTTTCCAGAACTGGCGTAATAACCGAAGTACGCCGTAAAATAACTCGCCGAAAAACAAATTATTTCTTCAAGTGTGTCTGCAGTTCGTTTCAGTCATCCTTCAGCGCGATTCATTCCCGAGCAAAGCGTTCGTGCGCATAAGAGCCTTAGTTGTACAGGCTATGCTGGTAGAGCACTCAAGCCCCGTCAATGCGTGTGACCACAAAGTCCCGGGATGTAGGTTCTAATTACTGCTTCTTAATGTCTGTAGACATCACATGTTCACCCAATGATGTCGTTGGTCTACGTCAGGACAAAATACGCTACAAGAGTACGTCCATGAGATAAAGAAATGGTTGGAGACTGAGTGACGGAGGTTGTGGTGGTAGAGGCAGTGAAGGAGTTCGCCGTTGTCGGCCTCACAGAGTGGACAACGGCATGACTAACGTCCTGGGGAATGTGCGTCCTGGGCCGACTTCTAAGGGAACTGTGCTGACATAATGTCTGACAGCGTCTGACGAAAACCCTGGAAAAACCCCAGACAGCACAGCCGGCACCGGGATTCGAACCTGGGGGCTTAACCGCTTCATCGTCGTTACGGTCGTTACAAGCTAACGAATGGCGGGAACTTCAAAAAGGTGGGCACGTGACACATTGCGCGTGACGTGTACCACGGCCTTCAGGTATCGCGCGAAGAGCGCCGTGCACGTGTTCTATCACGTGCCCACCTTTTTAAATTTCCCGCCCGCCTTTTTGAATTTCGCGCCACTCGTTAGCTTGTAACGACCGTAACGACGATGAAGCGATTAAGCCCCCTGGTTACTTCCCAGCCTCAACGTGACATAGCAAGCACGCTAACCACTGCGCCACGCGAGCTGGTGAAGCGACGTGAATCCCCCGTGTAGTTGCTCTGGTACCTTATTTGAGAGCGATCCAATGAGACCATTCTACGTGCACGGGGGGAAAGGGAAAAGCTGAGGGGCTGCGCGAAAGGCTGACCTACTTGCATAGCGTATTGCGTTTAGTACTGAGTTTGCGTACTTCGAACGCACCTTTTCGTAATCTTCGGTCAACCTCGCATCTGAATCGCAAAGCATTCCTGTTGCAGTGTCAGAACTAATGTATATGGGAACTAATGTGCAGCATGTGAAAACCGAAAACTGATAAGGAAAAAGGGGCTAATTCAAGTTGATGTCCTGATACCCTTCGTGACATCCCGGGCGTACCGAAGGAGGGCGCAAGTTCACTCTGTTCACTCATATAGCCACCATGCAGCATAAAGTATACCGCTGACTACTTACAGCCAAGATGTATTCTTTCGCATTGCTCTTGACCTTGAATACATTGAATACATTATTGAATGCACATAGCGTATATGTTCATTTAATAATTTTCCTGTCAGAACGTTTCGAACACGAGACTGTTTTTCTTAAATAACAGTATTTTATTCGAGATATCCGCCAATCCTAATATCAAACTTGTCTGCTTACTCTCGACGGACTGATCAGTTTTCCCTATGGTGAAGTGGCGCAACTGCCATCATAAGTGACCACTCATCACGTCAACAATAGGTATAGCTATAAGGTGGTAAAAGATCAAACGAATGGCATAACGCGTCATGCTTTCGCCAGGGCGAACGCCTCCAAGAAGAATAGGCAGCCTTATGAGTCTACGCACGTGAGATTACCTACGTAATGAAACATTTACAGAAAGGAAGAAAAAGTACACGTAACTTGTCCCTAAACATGAAAACAAACGCTGAAACGCTGAAAACAACCAATTGCTTTAAAGTTAATTGCCTGTGTATACCGCCAGCAAGCAAATGCGCAAAGAGCACTAATAAGCATGTTGGCATACACTGACTCTCAAATAGTATTATTATTTCTTCATTTCGTGTGGCTCACATACCTATACAGTGTAACGTATTTAATGTGAGGAAATAACTAGATCGCGTTCGGCTACCTGTGTAAGCGGCGGCTCTCGTCCTGAGGCACGCCCCTTCACATGTGTAAGCTAAAGTAATTTTATCTTGCCAGCAGTGCTCCAACTGCGGCACAAACACCTTAAAGCAAAGTCGGCGGTACGTTTGGAGTGCAATGACTATGGCGATACCTCGTTGCGTTTCCAATATATTTTCGTATTCCTGTTCCGAAAGACACGAGGCTTTGTTTATCTGCTCCGAACAATAAAGTTGCAAAACACAGTTTGAAATGTGCTATCAACACGCTCATACCGTTCTGCAACGGATTGTATGACGGAAAATAGCTTCGTAGCCCATATTATGCGTATGATATACTTACATGTTTGTGTTTCAACACTGTGAGCTAAAAAGTAAAAAAAAAAAAAAATGCGCAAATAACACAAATTATTACGTAGATATTCGATTGCGCTTAGCTGACGAGAGTTTGTAGAATTGAGGAAGATTGTCACATCAATCTGTCTGATTAATAGCTAACTAAAAGGTAGAAAAAAAAATCGACCTGCTTCGCCACTATCGCGCTTTCTTTTCCTCTGTGTTCGACGTCTCCCATATTAGTGAGTTTCAGTGCATCGTCCGCTATCGCGTTTCCGTACGTAAGAGATAGCGTGGTGGTTCTGCGCACTGCGCGAAGCTCCCTTTATGTTCTGCGCGTGCGCAGAGCCACCGACGCTATAGTTTACGTACGCAAAGATGATAGCGTACAGTGAACTAAAACTCAGTTGAACAAGAGATAAACTGATGTTCTGAGGCTGGAACAACATAGAAGGGACAGATACAAACAAAGCCTCAAATTGCCTAAGAAATCAACGATGAAAGATGAAAGTCACTGAAAAGGTTAGCCAAATCCAGAATCGTTAGCCAAATCGGTAATCCAGAAGATGTGGGTTCGATCCCTACAGCTGGCTAACCTTTTCAGTGACTTTCATCTTTCATCGTTAAAACTCAGTATTATGAAAAGTAACGGTAGCGGAGAAAGGGTCTGTCTCTACCCATATTTGTGGCCAAAACCCTTAAAAGTTACACGTTACCCGTTTACCAGGAGCGCTACTCCGCTACTGAAAAAAGTAGCGAATACGCTAGCGGCGCTACGAGCAGCGCCGCTATGTACAAGAGTGGGGACGCCCATGCGTTACATATCCCTCAAGGAGGCACGTCGATTTGTTTTCGAAAGCAAGTTTGCCATAATCTGTTTACTGTCACATGCACGTCACCAGAGAATTGTATTGGGAAAGATTTATACTTGCGCAGTGTGGGACCCGATTGGGGATAACCCTTCGCCTCCTCTGAATTGCTGCGTACCACACAATGGCTGCAGTAAAAACAATTTCGAAAGACTGCGTGCGTCACTGCAAGTGCTCGTCCGTGAAGCCCTTCTGTGTCTGTGAGCAATATATTCAGTCTGTTCGTACACGCATAAAAGTATATCCTCAAAGGCTTCTTTCGTATGATTACCACAGCAAACAAGGATGATTAAAAGCCATCTTGTGAGCGCCGTGCGTTTTACTGTCGGTCTGAACCATGCACGTCTGCTGCATACTTTTCGTGATGTACCCCATATACCACATGATGTAAGTGGTTCCATAACCAGAAGATACATATAGAAAACGTGTAGTCCTAGTATTGTTGGTATGAAGTTTATAGCTTATCCAACCTCGAAGCAACTGAAAGGGGTCTCAGATCCGCTATATATCTCGCTTTGCGTTTTATGCGTCCAACACATTCGACAAGTGCCATTTTCTGTTTCCTTCGGCATGTGCTTTTTTCGCCGCTATGGCAAGCAGTTGAACGTGTCACTGAATTCATTCGTGCTTGCAGGACACATAAATGTGCAAGAAATTAACGCTTATAATGCACTC
This sequence comes from Ornithodoros turicata, assembly GCF_037126465.1. Classification (NCBI taxonomy): domain Eukaryota; kingdom Metazoa; phylum Arthropoda; class Arachnida; order Ixodida; family Argasidae; genus Ornithodoros; species Ornithodoros turicata. The sequence goes on along the minus strand of NC_088202.1, from coordinate 124,639,738 downwards.
TATGCAACATTGATGCACGTGAAGATCAAAGTACCATTGGCAGACGCATTATTCCCTCCTCTTTGCAGGGTACGGTTCTACCAAGTCGAGGAATAACGAACACTTGCAGAAGACAGGCGTTCCTAGAAATGGTCAGTACGTTTCACTTCTAATATGATTGATTCACTAGAAAGACCTGTCTTCCAGCATTTACTACACATATCAGTAGAAGCCTCGAACACCTAGGGAATTAGTAATTGGCTAAAAGAACTTTTCAGCCCTTAGTGACTGTAAACTCAACATTGCGATTACAGCGAAATGTTTGAAATTTCATCCTATCTATAGTTTCGTAGCTCTTATAATTTTATTCCGCTCTTTCTCGCATTACTTAAGACTCCATTGCATGTAAGCGTATTCGCGGTTTTCGCCAATCGACGCCGCACAGCGGTGAAACTTGGGACTAGCCAAACCAGGTACACCCGGCCGACCCTGCGTACACTTGCGGAGAGGTTGCTCATTTGAATCAGCTCGTCAAATCACTTGGGAAAGAATCCAGAGAGAATGCGACGTTTCGTTAAGGTTTCCCAAAAACATGCGCACCCGTGACACACGGATATCGCAGCATTACCGTGTAACTTGTGAACTACAACCGTACACGCGCTACACACTTAGAATATGTTAGCTGTAAGAGAACTGCAGCACAGATGTCGTGGTCTTGCATTTCCCTTATATTCCTGCAGCGCAGGATACTCGCTGCTTGCTATTTCGGCATCGCAACCGGTAACGTCAAATTCACGAAATGTGGTTGATCAAACACGCCGGAACTTCGCAAATAATACGCGACAACTATAGCCTTTTCTTTGGACAACCCGGTTACGCCTGCCAGAAGTATATGAGCAGCGTTTAATACTCGTTCGCCTTCAACGCATCGAGAATTAATATTGCAGTTCAGAAATCTCAAAATCGAAACTAAGCGACAACCCGGATACGTCCGCCATGTTGCAGTGTAGATACGCCACCTACAGGTCATGAAAAACGCGAATAGCGTACACTCGGTGCCACTATAGCTCAGTCTCTGAGTGGTGAAAATTCGTGCATTTGGAGTTTAATTGTTAGTGGGAAATGAATCGCTTACGGACGTAGTTTCGTCAGAAAAGTTTGAACGTTGTTTGAAGTTTTGTGACGTTATACAATCTAAAGCAAAACTCATGTTTCTGTCTTTTTCTTACTTTTTCGTAACTTTGAGGTCTCGATGCTTATGCATTCTCCGAATGATTATATTCTGTCTGCTTGCTCGCGTTTACTTAAAACGTTGGTGAAATATAAGAATTTGCGCCATGTTCATCTCCGATGCTGATTGTTGCCGTTGATCTCTACCAGCTTACCGCGGTATATATATACGCTCAGAAATGCTCGAGATTGCAGTAGCTTATTTTCAACTGAAGTGTTTTGTATTTCGAGGTCACACTAGCAGAAGGATCAAAACAGAGAAGTACAAAACGCTCGTGTCCAATGTGAGCACCACGGAGCACGTATATATAGGACTGGGCATTTAACTGATTAAATTGCCTGGCAAACCCCTTGCAGTCTGCACACCGCTCATGGCCGCAGGTGCTTCGCGGTGCTAACACGTAATTAACCAAACAAAAACATATTTCTTGCAGATGTATAGCCATCGATTAAAATATCTCCACTCGATTAGACAGCCAACCACAGTGAAACAATGTTTTCCTATACATCTGGAAGCGTCTGTATACGTATGTTATATCTCTAGACAGGAGAGAACATATATCCATGCTTTCACCTATATTTACAAAAGACGGCATATGATAAACGTATACCATGATCACCTCAAAGTGTCACTGCGGATAAACAAAAAAGATATTTCAATGATGACGATAAATCAACCTCACTCCAACATTGAGCACGCGAATAATAAATCCCGTCACTGAACATTATGTGCTTCCATGAATTTTCGAAGCAACCGCAAATCTTGATAGTTTCGGATTCTCCAAGAATAGGCGGTGTCAACGGTGCTCGGGTGTCTGTCTCGGAAAAACTTTCAAAGACTGCGAACAACTCTGGTGAGGAGAAGCAAAACGACTTCCGATGAGCAACGTTGCCAGACGCGTTGGTAGATCGGCCCCTATATATGATGTCGTACTTCTCAAAAGTAGAGATTAAAGGGACGGTCTCGTAACGCCTGCCCCTCTCATAAAGTGTACCATTCGACTGCCCTTTGTTACAAATGGAACACTGCTAATTCACCCGACAAAGCACGTCACAGTTATTAAGTAACCGAATTAAATTGATAAAGATTGCAGAGCATCGCGCGATCTGTGTTGGCAACAATAACAACAACTACGTCGCTCTGCGGGAAAGTCCGTGATAGGATACAGAAATCGTATGCTCTTGCGCGCGCTAGTGCACGGGCGTGAGCAGACGACTTTCAGAACTGACTGGGGACCGCGGCAACACTCATGCATTTTCTTTCAGTTCTCAGGCGAATAACGCACATTCTAAGAAATGGCCCACATGCTGGTTTGAGAACAACTATGTTAATCTTCAGAGACAAGTTGACAGTCGCAGAGCCCACAATCACAAATCTGAAGTCGCCCGTCATCGGCGCGCGCGGTCGCATTACAGCTCACACCAAAAATTTATTACGTGCGCTTCCATTACACTCCCCGTTGCACACTGATCATGTTTCGAAATGGAGTGTCACTGCCGACGTACATGGAGAAGGCGTGCGCATTTATTTAAAAACCGCATTAAATACTCGCGGAAAGAAAACATGTGACTTAGCTTCCACGTAACCAGTTATGCGCTACATTCTCGAAGACACCACAGTGAATGCACGGACCACATTCTCCGCTGGCGGAGATACACGTCTCTGAGCGTCCTCATTTCGAGAGTGAAGGGGATGACTCAACCCAAGGTCCTTCTGCAGGTTGCATTTCCATGACAACGGCGACGTACCCGCAGGCCGACGTCACGGGTGACGTTGCATGAGAGTGAAGCGCAGCTTTCGTTGTCTGCTATTACGGCACGTTTCGACAAATTCCTCGAAAACGACTTGGTTATTCTGAATGAAACTTTGCCGATTGTATGTGTAGAGTACTCGTGAAGATAGTTTAGGCTAAGTTTTGGAATCTCCCCGGCTGTACGACACCGTCCCTTTAAAGTTAATACACTTCCGTTTCAAGAAATAAGAACTTCCGGAAAGAATATTTTGGAAGAATACAGCGTGAGACTCGTATATTGTAATGACAGATTCCGTAGGATTCTGAAGACGTATTTAAAAGAAGTGACAATTCTGATTGGTCCAAATCGTGCTTTATTTATAGAACATTCTCTCGGGAGAGCAAATATGTTTGCTTAGCATTGCTTAATCACTGCGCTATTTGATGTGCAAGAACGCACGAAAAAAAAAAAAAAAAAAGCAGTCTTTCGAGCGAGGAGGCGCGGGCCGATCTGCTGCCTTGACGTAGAGAACCCATAGCGTGACGTGGTAGAAGAATACCTTTCATATGGGTATACGGCTGCTTCACGGAGTGACCATAGCCGGTTTCATCCTAGGGGAGCTATCGGTGCAGTAAACGATGTCCCATATGGATTCTCATCGGTAGTGACCAGCGGATGGCCGAGCGGGCTAAGGCATCACGCTCGTGGGTGGTAGCCAATGTCGTGCTGAAGACTGGGAGGTGGTGGGTTCGAATCCTACCACTGCCTGTGCCGTCCGAGGTTTTTCCTGGGTTTTCCGAAGACTTTCCAGACGAATGTCCGCACAGTATACCCCCTGAAGTCGGCCCAGGATACATACTAACCCACCTGTCCCCCACTCCTTCCTGATGTACTCTCTCCATCTGTCCACATCTGTACGCTGCTCATGGCCACAGTTGCTTCGCGGTGCTAACACGGAATAAATAAACGTCGGTGGTGCCCCTAGCGGTAGCTGAATACAACTCTCATGAGACCGCCATGTTGCCCTATTTTAATGCGCGGAAGTCGATGTTTTCGTCGCTCTATTAATTTTTTTACGCTTAGTATAGCTTCCACGATTTTTCTGTAGCTTTCGCACGTGTCAATGCGTGACACATGAAATTTCGGATGTACAGGCATGCTGGTGGAGGAACTCTTTACAGTGTGTCCCGTTTTGGGGTTTCTTTTTCCTCGCCCCGCGAAACCCGAAAGTGTACCACGTGACACGAGGCGAGCACAACAACGCGCGCGCCTCGATTTCAGAGGTCTCAAGCGTACAGAATAACTATTACACTCGTTAGCTGCCGAGGCGACCTTCAGGTGAGCGCTGACCTGAAGGTCGTTTGTCGGCAGGTAACGGAGGTAGTTCTTTTTCTGTACGCTTGAGAGCTCCGAAATCGAGGCGCACGTGTTGTTGCGCTCGCCTCACTGAAAAAACTTCAGCAGACTAGAATACGCGATTTCACACAATATTCTGCAGCTTTCGTTCGCCTATGACGCACCAAGTTTTTTTAGACCCCGGTCAACGACGCCTATACAGAAGGCCTGCTTATTGTCTCCTCTCCCTCCTTCGCTACGTGGACGTATAAGGTCCGAATTCGTCTGCTACTGCGATTCCTCGTTCATGCGAATTCAATAACTCGCAATTGGCTGCAGCTAACTTGGAACCTGTAGACCTGAATCTGTAGACAAAAAGCGCCAACACGCTTTCCAGAAAATGAGTCCCGAGAAAGATATGGGAACGTTTTGCGCTTTATTTCAAAGGTTTCCAATTTTGGTACGCGGGGACGTTCAACCACTACTCGCAGACGACGGTGGTTCGTCTCCATGGCTACGACCGCTGAGAACACGTTCGTGATTGGCTACCGCCGTTGAAAACACGATCCTGATTTGCTGACTCTAAGTTGTTACGTCAGGTCGACGGGTAAGCAGGCTTTTCTAGGTGGTGTTGCCCCGGTGCACGTTAGCCTTGAAGAAGCCTGAGCGTGGGCAAAAAACTCAGAGCGGACACGAACAAAACCGCTCATAAGTTCAACGTCGTGCGCCACCTGAAGTTCATCAGTTAACTAGACAACGACTTATGTGTGCAAATGCCACGTAAGTTTATCTGCACAGAACCTGTAGTTTTGGGAGTAAAAGTCTTGTGACGCCATACTGTATTTAGAATACGTCTTCAGAATACACTGGGGAAAGTTTTGTTGGAGTAGGTTGTCATTCGTTTTGCAAATGCGCACGAATGTCCTGCTCTCCGCTCACTCAGCCGATATATGGCAGATGTTACTGACTCCCCGCGTCACTGTGCTTTTTTACTCCTTCAAACGCCGAGAAGAAATCGGGATAACTATACGAGGGTGCGCCAACCGGAGACACGGATCTCTCGATGCCAGCTGCATACGGCGCCCAGTCTCGAATCTCCTCGTCCAGAAATACATGCGACGTAGACGAATCTCCGCTTCGAATCGCATGCAACGTTCTATATTTAGCGAGTACCGCATAGCGCAGCGAAAAAAAAAAAAATCTAAGCTTACACAACGCTCAAAAACAGAAATTTAACTCCTGCCGGGTATATGTCGCTCGCTTTCTTTCGTCAAGGACCTGCGTCCTGCGAGATTGAGCTGATAGGTTCTCGCCGCGCGCGCGTTATTAAACGCGTCAGCCGCAAACGCTCGCAGTAGAAAACATTGTTGTTTACAGACAGCGAGTGATTCCGCTTGGTTTACCAGCTAATAGAGCTCGGGAGTCTCCGCGAAAGTGTACGACATCTGTACGCGACACCCATGAACTGTTGTACCGCCAGCGCCGGCTGCGCCGAAGTGTCGTCAACGTGTTAGCTCCGCTAGAAGCTAGCTGATCACGGGTTCGCATTTCAGCATGTTTGCTAGGTGGTAGGGAAGCGACGATGTCTTGTTGTTCGTTATCAGAGTAGGTCTTCTTTGGAAAGTGGTTAGTGGAGCACAAAATCATAAGCGCATACACATGTCAGTGTAAGTAACAGAATGTGTATAGCGGCAGAATATGTATTTCACGCCTTCACAGGCGCGTTTTCTGGGCCAGAGAAGAAGCCGAAGCTCTTACAAACATATATATTTACAGGGTGTTTCATGAAACGTGATAAAAATCGTATTAACAAGTCTACTTGTCTGAACATTATGGGGGTCAACGGTATTTATCTCGGTGATGGTGGTGATTTTTTCATTACTTCTGAGCACTGTTATGAAGTTTAATTCGCGAGAAATTGAATTTTTCCAATTGAACTCCGAAATTTGCAAAGTCAACCCAACTTTTTTTTTCTTTTTCAGAACTAGACAACGCATGCTGGATTTACCACACTGTATTGCAAAATACATTCACTACTACAATGGCAGTAGGTGGTGCTGACGGTGATTTTTCAGTTTTAGTTTTGTGTTCTTGCTCTTTCTTTGCTTTCCCTCTTCTTTTTCTTTTCTTCTTTTCCTTTTCCTTTTTTTTATGAATAGCAAGTCGACCTCCGTCTGGCTGACCTTTCCTTTCTTTTTTTCTTCATAAACATACCCCCCCCCCCCCCCGAAAAAAAAAAACCTGCGGAAAAACTTTCGAAGCGCGCAAATTGCCGGCCGCGCTCGCATCTCCGAAAGAAGGGATGCGAGGAGTTCATGTACATGCCCTTTCACTTTCTTCTTTTCCACGCTTCTGCTGATAACGGCAGCATATGGTTGCTACGCAAAATTATCAGGAAGAAGAGCGAGAAGGAAACAGGAAGGGGCGGGTGACAGTTTTTCTTCCGCCGGAGAACTAAGCTCGGCCCAGAATTTGCGCGCCTCGAAACGAGGATTTTCACAATTTTTTCCCCAGTTATGACCAGTAGTAGTAGGGAATGTATTTTGCAATACAATGGGGTAAATCCGACATGCGTTTTCCGTTTCCGTCAAAAAAGAAAAAGAAAGACGTGCGGTTGACTTGGCAATTTTTTTAGATCAATTGGGAAAACTTAATTTCTTGCGAATTAAATTTGATGAAAGTCAGAAGTAATGGCAAAACATCCCTCGAGATAAATAGCATTGATCCCAAAATGTTCGGACAAGTAGATCTTTTTAAACACGATTTTCCATCACGTTAGGTGAAACACCCTGTATATTACCGTGTGATATGAACATGCTAACATATATATGAACATGCTGCGCGCAGTGCGCGCAGCGACGGCGATCTCTCCCAGCTCCTTCTGGGGTGTTGTGACATCAGATCAACAGCACAATTTTATTGGCTGCCGAAAATTGTATGCTACGGCGCGAGAGCAAGCAGTAAAGCGACCGGTCGAATGCTCTGCTTCAGATACGGGACAGGCGACGGAAAATCTAATCGCAAAACGAAAGAAAGATCGCTATTGCGCTTCACTATTGGGCGGCCGACGTGACGTCGTAGACTGGCAGACGAGGGTAGCCCAGGCTTTTCTGGCCAGCAAGATTAAAATCTTGAGCGCTGCAGTCGTACTTTTCGTGCGAACATGTGTCCTAATACGCTACGACAGTACGTCTCCGCGCATGAGAGAGAGAAAAAGGTTGGAGAAAGCAGCAATAAGGGAGCATTCGCAGACGGGCCACAACACTACGGTGAAAGATATGAAGCAACGTGATGATGGTATTGTCGTGATGGTGATGATGACGAGGGAATTGTTTGTCGTAGAGGGCTACGCTTAGGCGGGCAACACCATGGCTATCGCGTGGGGGGGGGACCGCGCGTCCTAGGCTGACTTCACAGGGAACTGTGCAGACATTTTCCTGAAAGCGTCTAAGCAAAACTGAGGAAAAACAAACACCCGAACAGCCGGCGCACGGATTCAAGCCCGGGTCACCTCCCAGCCTGGACGTGGAATGGCATCGCCGTAACCACTCACGTAATCACGTGTAGTCGTTGTGGTACTTCATTTAAGAGCGATCCAATGAGACCGTTCTACGTGTACGGGGAAAAGAGAAAAGCTGAGGGGCTGCGCGAAAGGCAGACTTACTTGCATAGCGTATTTCTACTGCTCCTAACATTTCTTTTAAGTCCTTCCTTTAGTATGCCGTTGCTTTAAAACGCCATCACGAAGATACGTGCTTCTAAATTATTTCTAGAACGCGGACTACTCCCGAAAAACGGAAATCTATAGTTGTTTTACCTCGAGAAGTTTTCTTCGGGTGGAAGCAAGTATGGAAAGATGCGTGCCGACTGGTTGAGCACAAAGGCAACACACCTCTTCATCACGCGGTCAATGCACCATATCTTACTACCATACTGACAGGGAATCCCTCCAACTTACCAGAAGCCACACACTCAAACTCAGAACGAGGCAAATGGCATGTTATGAACATAAAGGAGATGATTCAGAGAAGTTGGTTGTTCTTTTTCGATGGATTCTGGGGCGTCGTGTTTGTCCATTTGTGCATTAGTCTCAGCTTCGATATTTTCCTTCATTTTCGACCTCTTTCTACATCGGCAGGCATGAATCTTAGTGGTCTTAAAGGAACATTTATTGCCACCGGGCTGCGCTTTCGCACCTTCGCAATGTTTTCAATACAGCACGTAAATGAATGGGTGTCCGTTTGTTCAGATATTGCCAAGGATCTATCACCAATAATGATTACATAGTAATTTTGTAGGAACATCACCTATAAGGTTCCGCCGGAAAATGGTTCCCTCCGGATATCGACTTCGTGTGTAAAGTCACGCTCATGCGCACACGACGAACGCGTGCGAATAGAAATCGAATAAGATACGCCTTCGAGGATGTGGGCTAGGTTCGACGATGTGCCAACCGATTTCCCGGTCACTCACCCACAGGCGTGCAATACAAGGTGACGTACTCAGGTGCCGTAAAATTGAGGAAAGCAACAGAGATTTAGAATCGATGTTGCATATTGTCGCTCTTGGTTATATGGTTGGATTGAATTGGAGTTAAATTTTTTAAATCACGTGGAGATTCCGAAGCACCACCCTCAGATGTTCAGCGTTGTCTTGATATAAGCTCAAACAATCCAGTTATGCAAGCTTTCAACGTATGATTTCTCTGGCCGCCGGAGCTTGAGGTACAAGACAGGCTGCACGTCGAAAATTTGGCACTTTTGAATGGTGGTGCTGGACAAGACTTTTGAGAGTTCATTTGACGGCGGAGAGATGGAATCGATGGAGAATAAAAGAAATGTATCTTGATTGCTCCATGAAAAGAGACATATTGAAACTAAAGTAAAAATAATTTGGCACAATGAGAGAGAGAACTGATTGGGGAAGACCTCCATGCTTGGTCAAAGTGAAGGCAAAAAGAGAAGGCAGATGAGGATGCATAGCGACATGGGTGCAACGATCATGTGCATGAATAGACTGCAGCAGGCTGTTGGGGACAAAGCGACATCGCGTATTATGATCCATGGTGTCACGAAGAGTCGGGCATCGCTCAACTACTGAACACACACAAACGCACACGCACACATGCACGCGTGCACACACAAAACATTAAAAATGTTTCTGGCGTGTTTTTCGACGGTAGTAAGGTCTCGTCGAGACCACAGATCGAGTGTTTGAAAACAACAGATGGTAGTCACACCATACATGAGCCTCGCATGCCGTTGTGTCCGGTCTTGTTCCTGTACGTTCGTTCCTTTCAGTTCCTGTCCTGGCCCACTAGCCTTATGTGCTATCGGTCATCCCATGCTAAATTGACCGATTCTAGTCCGTCGCAACCCTTGCATGTGTCCAACATACAGTCCGTTGTTAAAAGTAAAACAGAGCTTCCTTAGCTTGGCTGAACACTGTCAATATCCTCATCAATTTTACACATGCACGGTCATCTGGCATGTATCAAGTGCTCAGCACTTGCTCACACTAATCTGTGTACCTACTTCCTTGACTTTCATTTCAAAGAATGAGGTTTTAGTTTAGACACACCCACCACTTACCGCGGGAGGCCTCTCAGAGGACACATAAAGCTCAGCAGATGAATCGTCAATCGTTCGTTCAAAACCGATTTATCTTTCCATTTCTGTGACCCTAACCCCTAAAGGCGAGACTTACATTCTTCAATCTTCAGCACGTGTCCCGCGTTGCCTGCAATTGATTAGCCCCCATATTCCCAAAAGCGCTGGGAGAAGCGCTCACCGAGAAACGCGTGCTCCGCATAGCACGCTGTGCTTGTACCAAAATACCCGCCCCACGCGTCTGGTGTTCGCGTTTTTCTGATGTTCTCTCGGTAGGAAGACGCACAGTCCGACCCCGTCGCCAAGCGAAAAGCCCATTAAGGTAATGGTTTAGGTCATTGAGAAGCGTTGTCACCCACTGTTCCACATCAGACGCCGTCAAAACCCACGCCTTATAGTGGTCGACCTACATGTGTTCGCACCACATCCACCGCGGAGAAACCATACGCTGCCACGAGCAGTGTTTAACCTTGTCCCACGATTGTTCACACGCCATTTAGCAGCCCCGAACATATAGAAAAAGGTTATTCGGGTGGATGTTGACGATTTACCACGATCGCCGTATTTATAGCTCTTGACCAATTTGCGCCTGTGGTTGCTCTTGATGCATAGCTAATCGACGGGTGCGAGTGGCTTCATCCATTTTTCTTTCGCGTAAACGCTGAAAAATAATGAATACCGATTGTGTTAGCCTGTACTAAACCATTAATCTTGGCTAATGAATGGGGGAAGGCTTTATTATGGAAATTGGTCGGTCTACTGGACACCTGAATTACCATTGGGACTTATAGGGGCAACAACCTAAGAACAATATATATCTAGGTTAATCAGAAATTCACGAAATCTGTTCCCCTATTTAACGCCACAATGAAACCTGCACATAACGGGGATGTGCTGGAGCAGTCAGTAGCTACTTGATAAATCTCAAAGTTCTCTAAGTATAGATAGTCAATATTCTTACGACTTTTTGTTCATCTGTTTGCCGTCATACGATGTTCAGTTTCACAAGTCTTTATTATTATTATTATTTGCGTCCTTTCCATATCATTTCACCTTCACTGTGAAATCTCTCTTCTGGTACTGTGTTAGGACCTCAAACTTAAACTTGTTTCCTGGGAGTTTTATTTGGCGGTCGATAACTTACCGGCCCACTTATAGGAGCCCCGTGTGTGTTATTTTGCAAATAAAGAGGAAGCTTGACTGACGGATATTGGGAAGTGCAACTCCTACTATGCGCGCCAGTAATGCCCGTACTTTAAAAAAAAAGAAAAACGAAAAGAAATGATGTAATGTAATAATATGTAATAGTATGTAATAGTATGTAATATGTAGTAATGTAATATGTAATAATATAAATTATTATTACGTTACATTATATAGTTTTGTTTCAAGAAACATGTATATTATAAATAATGTACAAGTTATAAAGTTATATTTTTCGTGATCAATACCCAATTACCTTAAATGTAACTCAAGCGCTTTTTGAAGTATTAACCGCTCTACTGCAATTAACTTTATTCTCCAAGTGCACTGTATCTTAAATACATTTTCCCTTCTGTATTTAGTATCGCATCGCAAACAAATTTCAGTACTACCGTGTGGGTGTTTGCGAGCAGACTATATAGGCATTGATTGCAAGGCGAGAGAACAAGAAACGATGAAAGCGTTAAATGTCTGCTGTGCAACGCGCCTTGCACCGACCATACCTCTAAAAATCTGAGTCTAGTTACCAGCACTTCCCAGCACCCCACACCCGGGCGGGATACACGTGTGCACGTTTGTTGCTCATCCTTGCAGGGAACGCACACAGCGATAAGCAGCTGGCTTCAAACGTAACCTTTGTTGAAATGTGACAGTCAAATAGGCCAAAAATCCAGACAGCGGCGAATCACGCTCTCAATGTGCCATCTCTCAATCAACCATCTCTCAACTGCTGGTCGAGCGCGTTAACCAATTACGCTACGTTAGCGTCTGCTCTCCAAAAGATTTACCAAGAGGCCCCATTAGACTAACGGGGTGTTGTGTTCTCCTATTGTGTGTTTCAGCCACAGAACAGAAAAACTTTCCGTCTCATATACCGTTGCAGCTGTAGTAGACACATTCAAGCTACGCCCCCTCCTCCCCCAGTGCGGCCTCTCCCGCTTTGTCACCCGCAACTAAGCTCCCACCTAAAGAACAAGGTGTCATCAGCGCAAAAACCGCTCTATACGCATTCTACCAATTCCAACGAGACTCCCATTTCGAACCTGATTATCTGCCCCGAATCCTTGCCGGGTGGCTCGCGTGACGCCCCATAAGAATACCCAGCAATTTCATTTATGCCCAAACGAAATTAAGACTGAGGCGTCGAGTGAGCGCTCTTCGAAGGAGCGACGTGTACGGCTGCTAAATTGAAACAACGCTCGGGGATCCCCACATGTAATTCACTCGGCACGCAAGAGGAACAGGGAGAGAGAGAGAGAGAGCAACCCTTTCACTGCTTCTCATCGCTTCCTCGTGCTTACTAACTTCTAACCCCTTCGTTTCGTGCACGCATCATGGGGAGATCAGTGGCTGCTTGTGTTTCCCCAAATCCCACTCTTTCCGCAAGTCCCTCTTCAGTGTATTTTTTGCGCGTATAGAGGAGGATTTACATAAAGGTTGGACGCGAGGAACGCAATTTGCAATTTAAGGAGCCATAGTTTAACTCGTGTGCATCGTTGTCGTTTGTTTCTTCGCTACTGCTTCTTGGGAGTGGACGAATTTGAGTAAGTCGCAACAATGGGAAGTGCGGCGTTAACGCGTGGAAGTTGGATCGCGATGGAATCGCACTGAATTGTGAACACTGAGTGCGGCGAATGGGACTTTCATTTAGTTTCGTTTTCACAAACAATCTTTCGAATGGCCAAAACAATGATACCCATGGCAATGGAAATAGCCGTTCCAGGATCCCAGGATTGAAGGAGATAGGATTACCGTACTAGGACATTTCCGTTCTTCATGTGCACTCTCTGGAAACTGCTTTGCGGGCGTGCTTTATAGACGGGAAAGTGGCCCTACCACAGGCCCACTTCTATACTTTACGGGAGTCTTGGAGCAGACGTCTCCATTCGTTAAGCAGGGAGTCAGTGAAAATACTCCTTGAAAGCTCATCGTGCAAAAATAGGGGACAACGATCAGTGCAAATTTCACGAACCTCCGCACAGTTTTGCGCGGAGGGAAATGGAAAGCAGCCACGTGCCTGTAGCGCCATCTGTGGGTTGGGATACAAACTAAAAGGAGCACGTATGCCGTGCAACCGTACACTCTAACTAAAAAAAGTGTGTGAAACGGTGGTAAGTTCTACAGTTACCACCTAAGTCAACATAGCGACTGATAAAGGCTGTAAAAGGGTGATAACCTTGCCTGTTACCGCCACCTTACAGGTTCAGTACAAAATGTGTGTAAGAGCTGTTATTACAGCCGCAGAAGCAACGCGCTTTGAAGGAGTGTTACTTTCCCAGCATTGACACTGAGCACATTGTGTACAACGACGGTAACTACAACTAAAACTTGTGCGCTTGGATTTGCGCTAATATGTTGTGCCGACTGCAACCACGTAGAACTTTGCAACCTTTTAGGCACACAACATATCCGACAACTATTACTTGCTAAAAGGTGTAACTGCTCCACCCCTTTTTCTAAGAGGGATAATGCAACTAAAGAACGGCAAGCGAACGTCAGGGATTAAACTGCGTGATGAACAGCGCGTGAAATATAAAGAGGTGAACACGGAAGCTTATTCGTATAATCCATGTGCTCCTCATGGCATTACAATATGCCCCGCGAAGACACGCTAGTGTCTCTATTAACACTATCCACCCCGTTGGAGGCATATCAATAGGTACACTCTAAATCTTTTCACACCTTTAAAGGTGTAATAGCGTGCATGGCGCACGCCTTTTTAGGTGTAATTTTGGTAACATCATAATGGAGCACGGTTTCGCACAAATTTTCTTTACTAGAGTGTTGTCTGTCCTCCAAAAATTCAGTCTTGCAACATCTCAACATTATGTATAATGTAAAAAACCCCGAGACTAGGGAACACGAAGGGACAGACACAAACAGACACAAATAGACACAAATTGAGACTTCGTGTTTGTGTCTGTCCCTTCGTGTTCCCTAGTCTCGGGGTTTTTTACATTATGCATCATCTTCACCAGCTCGCTTGCTTCCTAGCCATTTTTTCATTATCTCAACATTGTTCAACAGCATTGTAGACACTCGCGCGTGCTCGATTATCGATAGCGATGCATATATGCATTAGCTCGTACCTACGATATCCAAGACATAATGAAACCAAGATTTGCACTGACACTTGATCTTTAGTAATGCTTTCCGAATTTTGTAAAATATCATCCTGGAGATGCAATGTTACGCAACCAGATTGAATGTGCATAGCGCACACCTTTAAAGGTGTGAAAAAGTTTACAGTGTAGTTTTAAAGTACGGTACGTTTTGGGTCCCCATAGAGACAAACCGCAATACTTGGGTCACGAGGGAACTAATCGACTTGAAGCAGAAATAAGAGTCACAACGAAAACACACATGTAGAGGATGTCCCACGTAAAGTGAACTAAGTTTTAAAAGGAAACAAAAACAACGGCAAACTGGAATACCGGACGCCAGTGGTTTACAAACTTCGCCGCCCCGCGGACCATAAAAATATAAACGACCTCGTCGCGATCCCGGACGTCTTCCCATCTTAGCGCATGAACGTTAGCCAAAACTATACATTACATTTTATTGGATCCTTCAGAGCGAGTTCTCTGGACGAAAAACTTTTCCAGAACTACATGCCTCGCCCTCCGACAACACTTTTTTTTTCTAATTCGAGAAGGCGCTACTGCGCGGTGCACCGCGAGAGCGGGGCGTCCGTGTATGCCGCGATAGACGCAGACGCTGCGGCGTTTAGTGGGAGTGAGTTGACCTCACGACATAGATTTTGGCCCTCGTGCACAAGTGAAAGCGAGGCTGTGTGATGCATCGAAAGCGTCGCGTACCCCGCATGTAAGCGCACTTATGAGAAACCTACCGGTCTGCTGCTACGGGCTTCCTAGGTAATGCACAATTGCAGGCACGGCATGGCATGTTTTTTGTTTAATTTGTGGTCCGCTTCGCGACCCTCACTCGGAACGTGTCGCGACCCACAGTTTGGGAACCACTGCTGTATGCGAATGAAAGCGCCTCAGTGTTCTTTGCAGAAGTCTTGCCCATCTGAGGGTGTTTTTCTAGCGCCCCTAATTACTTTATTTGTTCGACACTGAGATATTTTATGAAATCAATCTTTGAGACGAGTGCCAATCCGATAGCTGTCAGAAGGCCCGTTCAGAAACTCCATATTTTTTCAATCGCGGGTGTGCCTTGCGTGGTCTTTTGTTCCAGGTTTTCAAAGAACACCCGCAAAATCAGAAGGAAAAAAATCCCACGTGACAACACCTCGCGCTCTGGCTAATAGCTCTCTCAAGCCTCCTGTGGATGAACGAATCGGCTCCTTCATTCCGCATCCATGGGGACGCACCAGCATCGACGCGTAACATTCACGTTCTGACATTGACTCGTTACTTGACGGGACGGGACGGGACGTTTCGAAGCACCAGTCTACCTGCTACTCCACACTTCGAAAGAACCTTGCATTCCGTCACTACGACGGAACAGAACACAAACTTGTAAAATGAATGCTCACCGTGTCGCAGCGCAATAGGCATGATGAATACCCTCTTTGCAGTTGGCAAACAAGACTTTATGAAAAGCCCTTCCACTCGTTTAGAAATACCTTTATCTATCATGCCATGGGCGCTGCGTTGGGTCTAAGAATTTTCAGACGTTTATAGAATTTTCATGACATTTTACTTTGTCCACCACGAGTGAGGAATGTCACACCCCGTATACATTCACGCTCACTCTTAGAAAAAGAAAAAAAAAGGGTGGAGCAGTTACACCTTTTAGGAGGTAATAGTTGTCGGATATGTTGTGCCTAAAGGGTTGCATAGTTCTACCTGCTACCTCACTCTCAAAGCAGAAATTGTTTTCCGCCAACCATTGCCACGAATGATAGGGTTATCGTATCGTATCGTATCGTAGGGTACCGATACGGTATCGATAGGGTATTCGGTGAGCGAGGGGAACGTACGCCTTTTTTTTAGCAATTTGGATATATGATAATTTCTTTTACTATACTTGTGCACCGTTTATCAGACGCTATGTTGACCCAGGTAGTAACTATAGAAGTTACCACTTTTTCGCACCCTTTTTTTCTTAGAGTGTATGCACACGCATACATGTGCTGTACAACTATCCCGTGCTATACCTTCGTTCGCCCCTGTCGATGAAACTCCCCCACTCATCATGATTCAAATAAAGTTGTTGTTGTTGTTGCATTCAGCACCGGCAGAAATGTTGCTGATGTCACAGTCGTTCCACAAGCATTTTTACTGCTGAGCATTTTTACTGCTACTGCAGGCCAAGGCAGCAACAAAGTTGGGTTACGCACACAACCTCCTCGACCCTGATGACTTCGCTTATCCCCCATTGAATACACCAACACCCTCTCGCGGCTACCGTGTAAATGAGTTGGGAGAAACAGAGTGGAGCTGCCAACCCCAGCAGCTGACCGCTCAGGCCACAGCGCATCGTTCACGGAGTCTGGCTCTGAGTAGCGCAACAACTAGGGGTTACGGGGCGGCTATTTGTTTCGCCCCGGGTTCATTCCAACCTGTGGGGGCGAACAGAACCAAGTGGCACGGGTGAATGAGGGCGTTACGAGAGATGCAAAAGATGTGTGAGGACAAGTTGGGGCCGTGGGAAGGAGTTAATCAATCAGTTGCGCGTATATGTGTACCAATGAAGTTATATACTGTGGACATGTTAAGCGCCCTATGTACTGCGGGCCATTATGATGGGAACTCATACGATTGTTATCATTTATCGAGCAACCCTGAAGAATAGGTTGTGCATAGGTCGAGAATGTTATGCCCGTCAAGCATCCTTTCGCAATATCGTGCCCCATGACTGGAAAACATAACGTGTTTGATTTTTCTATACTCAGGTTAATTTCCATAGCAAAACATCTGGTATTTTACAGAGACGTCCGTGAATCATGCTCCTTAGGTACACACCAACCACAGAGAACTTTCGTGTGCAAGTCAAGATACAGTTGTACACCGGCGTCCTTATCCACCCCAAACGGCCCATGGGAACAGCCCACGGGCCACAGCACATGTCCACACTGGAAGCCCAAAGAGAAGGCGTCTCTTATTGGCCATGTTGCTCCCTTCTGGCCGAGTCTCGCCACGAATCCATTAATTGAAAGCACCCCGACGGAGCGCAGAAATTTAAATTCGAGCAAGCAAAATCGGCTAAAAGGAAGGGACCCTGCCACGGTGCCGCAAAAAAGCAACAAAGAAAGCGAAATAACGGAACTGTGAAAGACAGAAAGGGGGGTGGGGGGTGGAAGAAGCAAGCAGGGCGCAGATACAGAGGCGGTAAAGGCCGATTGATTTTCATCGATTCAGAGAAAAAATAAAGGAAAGATGTGAACACCGGGAAACTTTCCTCGGTGCACATGCAGAGAAACGCTTTTATTTTTCACAACTGGCTGCGAGCCGTGCATGCGTGGCAGCCGCCAGTCAATGCCTCGCCTGTGGCTGCATATGCGCAGCAAACGGGAAAGAAATAAATATGGAACACTCTCTCGAAGGAAGCGAGCATTGCTACGAGAAAGACAGTCCGGAATTGAGCGTGTATCGCGGAAGGAAGCGCACGCGCAAGAAAAGGAAGAGACACAACAGGCGGAGTTTTGTTGTCCCTGTTCTGCGGGCTTGGCCTTTCTTCTTCTTCTCGCCGCCCTCTCGGTTTTGCCCCGTGCCTCGGAAGAACCCTTGGCTTTCAGCGCGTAGCAGGCGTCAGATCAATCACATGGGCCAGACAGTTCAAAAAACCAGCGACGCGTTTTAAGCGTTCAAAGAAGGATTTTCCACAAAATATGTCGCTCGTGGGACAAAGAAGAAGAAGAACATGTGCGGTGCAACTTCTCGAGCGCCTCCGATCCTGGAGGATGGACGATGGTGGTAGCTTCCCGATCTCCCCGATGTCTTCAACAGATATGCTTCGCACCTCAACGGACATATGCCACATTATTACCACAATCATGGGATGTATAACGGTAAGGTTATACAACCTCGTGACATGACACACGAAACAAAATTCACGTATTTTCTGTTCGAAACAAGCAAGCGTAATACAAAGGTCATGTTATCCGGAGACGTATGCAGGCGTCTGGTGTGCGAAGAGGACTATGGGGAAATAAACGATCGCTGCTTATAGATCCTGCCGTCGGTGTTTATTTTGACATCGCTTTCATGTTTCCTTTCCTCTCGCTCCGACTTTTCCGCCACATGCCTTACACTGCATGAACTTTGCCCTGCTACATTCGCGTGCGTGTCATGCTAACCCACCAAATCATTGAACTCACATGAACTCGAGTAAGGTCCCGCAGCCTAAGCGCGGGAACACCACCAATACATCATCATTCATAAGTGAATTGTTGTTGTTCTCTCTCTGTCTCTCGTATTTATTGCGCATAATCTTTACGCCGCACCACCATTACATTATAGTATTTGCGTGCCCCTATGGGCCCCTAATTCCGTACGCCAACAGTCCAGTAGGACCCGGTAAGAATCCTGGACGAGGCGTACAAAATATTCACAAGAAACAATGTTCATCTTGCAATATCTGTTACTCCCGGCTGATAGAACTTCTTTGGTTTGTACACCATATGCACATGCTCATACAGAACCATCACTGCAGTGACCGCAGTGCGGACCAGTGCAGTGTCTTCAGGATGGACAGATGTTTCTTTTTTTTTTTGATTCCGTGTTAGCGCCGCGAAGCAACTGTGGCTATGAGCGGCGTACAGATGTGGACAGATGGAGAGAGGACAGCAAGGAGGAGTGGCGGACAGGGAGTTAGTATGCGTCCTGGGCCGACTTTACGGGGAACTGCGCCGACATTCGTCTGGAAAGTCTTCGGAAAACCCAGGGAAAACCTCGGACAGCACAGCGGGTGGTAGGATTCGAACCCACCACCTCCCAGTCTTCAGCACGACCTGGATGGATGGATGTTTGAAGGGAAACATGATGATTGTGAGTTCGACATATCCTTCTACTCCGTAGCACTACCGCTTGGCATACACAATCGCCACTGCCGCACCAACTTTCGACCTGGGGACGTAAACTTGGATTAATGACGCGAAGATCACAACATAAATTCCATTAGAAGTCTGATCTGTAAACATGGTATGCCACACCAATGACGGGTGTCCCGTCAACAGTCCCTTCAGTAACAACCAAAATGTCGCAGTAAAAAACACCGCGAAGACTTCAGAAAAATGTTGATCTCAATGAAAAGGCAGATAACGGCATCGTGTGCAGCTTTTATGGCAATTTGTTCTACGCGTTTAACAATGCGTGCTTCTAGAAGAGTAGGAACCCTAAACTTACGTCTTTTTATGCTATAGCTTCCGAATTGACAGCGACAACGGGAGACACGTACTTCGACCTATCTCTCCTCTTCAGTAGCAGCAAAGGCATCTTTCTTGCAATTCTATTATGGGCTGAAACCAGTGGGAAGGATGGTCGTGCCCAACTTTTGATGGAACACCGGATGGGCGCGTGACAGTCGAGCAGTTTGTCACGAATGCACGCTACACCAAAAGGGGGAGACACATAAAATGCAAAAAGAAAAAGAAAAAAGATCCGATGCGAAAACGTAAAGATATGAGAAGCGTGGCCCAACAAAATAACAGCATGCTCAGCATTCAACTGCGCAAAGAAGAAGATACCCGCCTAGGAGGAAGAGGAGGAGGGGGAGGAGAAACCCGAACGGGAAAAGGCGGAAAGAAGGAAAAAAAAACGAGCCAAGTACACAACGCGATAACAAAGCGGTTCTCTAAAAATGAGAAAGTTTCCACTATCGGATATGCGCTCCCCTCTTCATTTTCTGCGGTGCGCGCGTTGACAGGCGTTGCCCGTTTATTACTGGTAGGTTTGCTGTTCTAATAGAGTGTAACGATGGGGCTGAGCGCCGCCAAAAGTGCGAAGATAAGCGCTCTGCTTACGTCTGATGTCGCTTATTTTGCCCATCCTCCCCACGCATATATTTTCCTGGTTTTGAGCAAAAAAAAAAAGAAAACAAATAAAAATAAACGGGTTTACCAGGAAGTGATTCATTAGCTTACTTTCCAGCGAGAGACGCAAGTTTACCCGGCTCGTCGTATTTCTCTACCGGGCGGCTTCGGTGGCCGAGTGCGTCATTATGATTGTTCGCCAGGAAAATCGCACTCGTGCTTATCTTGGCACAAATGTTTTCCATGTCGTTGTGAAAA
The DNA here is from genome assembly GCF_037126465.1 of Ornithodoros turicata. Lineage (NCBI taxonomy): Eukaryota > Metazoa > Arthropoda > Arachnida > Ixodida > Argasidae > Ornithodoros > Ornithodoros turicata. The sequence goes on along the minus strand of NC_088202.1, from coordinate 124,619,449 downwards.
CAAACGACTGACGCATCTTCGCGATGTCATCATGCGGATCTGAACTGAAAACACTGAACGAAACGTCGCATGATTGATGTACTTCTTTCCTTTCTTTTTCATGTGAGCATAGCGTGGTTCGATGAGGCTCATGGAGGGACAATGTGTTGTGTAGCGGTTGCATTTCGACTGTGTGCACACACCTATCATAGCGGGTAATTCTGTGCATTCAATTTGGTTTGCACTAATGACTCGCAAAAGACCACGATGTTCCTCTTTCCTCTCTCTCTCTCTCTCTCTGTTTTATCCCTCTGAATCAACGATACCAGTTTTAGTTTATATCGTTTAGCAACATCATGCCTTGAGTGCGGAAGTTTCATATTCGGAAATTACCACCTTCTGATGAGTCCGGGCTAGTCCTGAACAATTTCATAAAATTGCTCATAAAATGATATTTGAGACTTTAGTGTACTTACAGTTGTACTACCCATGCGCCACACAAAGAAGAGAGCGCAATGTGTGGGTGGCCCGTACAAAATGTTAGAATGTGATAGGTCAGCTACCAGTGTTTGAAAATGAACGCGCGGTATCGTCATGGTGTGCCGCCATAGGTATTATATGACAGTCTTGTCATATAAATACCGTACAATATTATATTAAGAGAAGATTCTCAAGACTAGTCCCTCGTCCTGAGGCCCTTAAAGGTACTCTGAGGTACTGAAAGGGGCCATGAAGAGGTCCTCAAAACTTTTCTAAGCCTATGTGATGCATTCCTGGCCGCTACTACATTCACCATGCGGAGTATGAAGCAAACACTGGTTAGAATGATGGAGATATTAAATAAATACACCTGCAAAATAAAAAAAAAAAGAAAAGAAACGTCTGTTGCGACCCAACCGTTGCCGGCGTGACGGAGAAGCTAGACATGACGTCAGAAGCAGGTAACCTTCCCCGCTGGCGGACTGGCTTGGTGCAACCTTGGAGTGGGCAAATAAATACACGTGACCTCAGGCCGCTTAGTGGGTGTATCGGGCGGTCGCTGAACGCTTTCTGCATGTGAACTGAGCCATCGCTGAATGCAATATGGCAAAAATCGCATATATTTCAGATAAAAGTTTACCTTGAGAGCCATTCTTCATGGTCACCTTCACATGCACAACTTCCTATGCACAATATCACGTTGCATGAGTATGATGTAAGTATTACAGCATGTGCGATGAAAATCATGCACTACAGGATCTGAGACGTCGCAGGGGAGCGTTCTTTGTAATCGACTTTACCGGGCTAAACAGACAGACATTCTTTCAAATCAACGTTTGGGTCAATATACAGAAGGTTTTTATCGTCAGCGTGCAGTCTGAGAAGTTTCGATACCTGCCCACACATGTGTCCTATAGTTTGTGCGTTTGATAAAAAGGTGTGGAAGCAAGGATTCACCATACCCACTGATTGATTAATTGTCGATCAATCAAGATGTGGAAGCTTTCGAAGAATGCACCACATTATAAAGTGTTTTTGAATGCGGTTTAGCCAAGTGCATTGGCGTCAAGGAAATACGGAGTCATCACTGCACATTGCGCAACGCACTGTTTCGATTCTGAGCTTGCGCATTGACGACCTCGTATTCTTTCGGGCCCAACGCGCTTGCATACCCTATTCTGTAACTCTCTGTATTATCAGCGACATTTACCTTCTATGACTGAACGACCATAGTCGTGATCAACTTAGGAAGGAAAGAAATCTAGTCCATCAGCTCTCAAAATATTACTGCGTCGCTGATAGGATGGCTGGACACCAGAGAGGTCACGGTCACTCCTCCGCCAGATAATGTAATCCATCATACTCGCTATTGGCACATGACACAACACTGCGTGGTGGCGCTGCAGTATTTCTCCTGGCGCGCTATTGCATCTGCCTCTCTCCAACGGCGTATGTAGTTGACTGACTAGATTTCTTTTCCTTCATAAGTTGAACACTATTTATTCACAGCAACATCTACAGCGACTGACAGCAGATTTTAAACCCTACATACGAGATTACAAATATTACAAGCACTGTGTTAGAGATAGTGTGCGAAGTAGTAAGATAGTGTAGAAGTATAGCAGTGAGGAAACGTATATCCCAAATAAATGACAAGTCAGTGAGAATCGGACCATGCCTATATACAAAATATAAAGGGGAAGGTTGCCGTTCAAGTCAATAACGAAGCATGTGAGGTCAACACGTGCAATCTACGGGAAACGTCGAGCAAATGCCACGGTTTTATATAGTGTTAAAAGACGCCTACCTTCGAGTCGGTCAACTATGCAGTCATCCTTCCAAGGCATGCCCACGAAGCATTCCTCAAGAACACGTATTCAAAAGCAAATGCTTGACGCACATGCGTAATACTGACCTCCATATAGCGTCGAACATATTCCACGTCTCTATCTCCATATCCTTCGACCATAGCAGCCCCTGTCTGCGTCCCGTCTTATTCGACCTCTCCCTCTTCGACGGCTCGTCATGTTCGCTAAAAAGTGCCATTTTTAATCCTCTTAGCGCCAGCGTGCTCGTTATCTTCTTTCACATTTGTAGGCCCGTTCCTTCGGACGGAATTTTTAATGCCCCGAAGAGCGTCTGTTTGCCTTGACACGGCGAAGGAGTGTTCGCCGGGGATTTCTGTCAGGCCAATGCAAATATACACCTTATCTTCTGGGGAAGGAGCGTCAAAAATCGGTAATGAACTGTCGTCTCCGCCAGTCTTCCTTAGATGTGCCTCGGATATTCCCCCGAGTGAAAGGGTTTGTAAATTTGTTTTCATTTCTCCGCTGATAGGGCTGTCGGGCGCTTTTTTATGATTATCACGAAAGGTGCTACTCCGCCAATTTGTCTCGTACTGCGTCTCATTTCTTTGCCGGTTCCCATCACGTTATTGAAGCTTTTACTCGTCTGGCGGCTGATAGGCGCTGGGGGCACGGTGCAACTTAAATGATGAAATCTTGGAATACAGAACGATGAAAGAGAGAGATTTCGCCTTGGCGAGCAATATGGGCCGTTCTATTTCGAATACCGGGCCCCCCATGCCTCCAGCTCTAGATTGGTACAGTGCTGGACAAAAGTTTACGGAACATGCTCCGGCGCATTCCTTCCTCAAAGTGACACGCTAGCAGAGAATGGGACCGTACGGACTTATAGACATGTGCCTAGGTAACCCAGTCATCTGTTTGTGAGTCCGGTGTTATTCGCCACTAGCGTGCCACCCTGAGGAAGGAGTGCGCTGGAGCGTGTTCTCTAGTCTTTTGTCCAGCACTGTCCATATCCACGGCGACATGGATGACGTGAAGCACGTCTTATTCTACTGCGAACGCTACCCTGGAGCCTGTTGCGGTCGGAATGGGCAGCGCTATAGACAACCGGTCTTCCGGGGTACTCGCTACACTAGGGCCGTGGCAGCCCCAAGTCAGGCATCGGGCGTGGCGCCCCAGTGTAAAATATTTCCAGCATACCCACGCGAACACGTTGTTGCGCATCACGAAGAAATTAGAACTTAGCGGTCACCCACAGTATTCTCGCACGCGCATAAGATATCCCACTCTCCTCTCTTTTTCACTCGATCATTTGCGTCCCTGACAGTTCATCATTAACCCCACCAAACCCTAGTGGTTGTTGTGCTGTCAACTGTCTGTGTGCGTCCTGGGGTAGCCGACTCCACATTCGTGCCACAATCTCATTTATTTTTATTTTCAGTCCAACCTAATTATAGTACATATCAACGTACATTTATTTGCGCCCTAGCGGCTACAGCACCCCAAATAACTACGAACACTTCAAACGTCTTTCCGTGGGGGGTGCTAAGTATGTCATCATCAGTTTTAGTTTTATTTGCCCAAATTTACAGACGTCGTTTACTCAGTTTGTTCCGGTACATTGTTTGACGTTTTTTGGCGCAACAACATCGGTGTTCGGTACACTGTAAGCGCTGGAGAAGAGAATACAACAAATACAACATCGAAATCGTAACTTGCTCTATAGAAGCGTTTGCATTTCCTAAAACATCACCATCACTCACATCCCCACTTCTTCCCCCTGTATCACATCACCTATAGCAACAGTATTCAAATGTTTGCAAGGCAAGTTATAGCTTAAGGGTAATGCTTCTTGTAATGCCTCTTCTGAGGCTCTTCAGGTAAATAAATGAAATGAAATGAAAAAGAATGCGATGCTTCATGTCCAACGCGACGTCCAATCTCACCTAATTAGCACATTAAAATAGAATAAGGTATAACATTGTTCCAATAGTAAACGCGGATACATGGAGCGTAATGTTGGAAAACGAACGGAGACGAAGACTTTCATCACACAAACATTATAAGGCGATTAAATTAGCGAAACTATATTTTGAAAAAAGCAAGGTGCAATTCGTACACAAAGAAGCGAACACCTCCCATTTTGGTTAGTCGTACCGTACCTTGCAGGCACTACCATCGTCATCGAATAACTATCCATGCAGACTCCGCAAAGGAGTAGAAGGCAATGGAACGCACGCGGGCCACCTGTAAAGGATACTCCTCCTCTTTGCGACGTGGAACGAGGTGAAGTTACCTTCACAAACTGGCTCGGAAACGTTCGCGCATGTTGTAGCTGTTGCTGTCATATAAAAGTGCAGCTACAGGAAAAGCGCAAGACTTATGCGCTCTACAAACAAGGGCTGACGTAGTTTGATGGTGCTCATATGTCGCTTAGCTAATTTTGAACTCGTCATTCGATGAAGTTATGTCGTCAAAAGTGTAGACGACTCATAGCCGCTAAAGTTTTATATACATAGCTATACATATATTTACTCTAACGTACTGCAACGAATACGTAGACGTAACAAACAAAAAGAATCAGGATAACGTGCGTAGGTTGAGTTTCCTACGCACTATCTGAAACTGACCAAAAAGGGTACACAACTGTAATGCCACTTGTCAGTCCTTGTCAATGCTTCATCCCACTAATAGAATAGGGATCCACGGACTTTTTCGGTTCGCAATATTCGCTGGTGCATGCTCAGATAACTGAATAAAATAAGTGGATTGGAATGGTTTACCAGTGGAATTCTTTGCGACTTGTTTCGATTATTCATCATCATCACCATCCAGTGGAAAAATTTCCAGCAATGTACTTTAGTAGGTGCAGGCTGGCCCCACACGCTTGAACCGGTTTCTTCTTTTCGATCTTCTTGGCTGCCTGCAATAAATCAACACCAGGATCAAAGTGGCTGGATGGAATGCCAGACTCGAATACAACACTGGTGCCTATGTACTGTCTATGTACGTGTAGCACATTCGCACTGCACGCATATCCATGCGTACGTGCGTAGAGCTACCAGTACAGCAATACACTTACCAATTCATAGCCGAGCTATGCTAAGCTACTGTTTGCCTCATGGGAGCTGAAAGCGCATGAGTTGAATCAGCCGAACTTGGAGTGAGTAAGAGCAGAGAGGAACAATTTGTAGAGCGGAGGCTACTTGATGCATTGAAGCGTTCAGGGGTTTGTCTGCGATGGTGCGTCGGAACAACGGGTTCGGGGCTTGACTTTGATGGAGATGGATGGACGCACAGGCGGCTGTCAGGGCCGCGGCCCCAACCACGGCCGCTGACAGCGCCACCCGCGTCACATGATCGCAACGCGCACACCACTTTCAAGTGGCAGCCTCCCAACACAGGGAAAATATACATCCGCATGCAAGGAAGTTTGGGAAAGGCACTTCTACACCGAGGGTGTACGCCGTTGACAGCGCCATGCCCATGGCAAGTGGGCGACCTCTATCTGGAATTGTCAGATTGTTCGGCGCAAGAGCGTCCAAGCAGTCTTAGGTGATTAGGAAGTATTCGGTGAACGTCATGTAAACGGTGAACTTCGTGAGCCTGTTTCGTAACAATGTTGAAACGTAGGAGCTAATCAGTGCGTATATAAGATGGTAGCGGTGGCTCCTGCGTACTAGAATACACATACCAGTCGTTATCACACTTGCCCCTTTACTTTTACATCAACGTGTTTTCTTATGCTGAGTCAACATACAACGTTCAAAACTTCAGCCGAACAAGTTTCATAAATACCCGAGTGACCGGACTGTCGACGTAACTGCAGCGCTAGCCATCAGTTCCACACGTGCGCTGTAATCTGTGCCCTACGTATTCAGTCGCGATTCTACATTCCAACAGTGTTTCCAACAGTGTCAACTAAATCCTCATTCTTCTTCGACTCGCTTTTGTCGTCCGCAGACCCGACAGGCAAGGACTGGCACTCGAAACCTTACATGCGGAACCAAAAGTTATAATCGCGTACTCCCAAAGCTCTCCGCATGTGCCTTCTTTATATTTCACTTGTACATGTCTCCGCTGTCTGAGTCGGTACGAGAAATCGTTAGTTTCATTATGAGACGAAGCCAGTCAGCCATGCGCGCTGTTGGAGTCAGAACCCGGCGTCGAGAGAAGGAAACTGGGGGAGGTGCAGACCCCGCGTTTTTATATCAAGACAACCCTCGCTGCCGAAAAGAGCAGAAAGGAGGAGCATTTAATTTGCTTTCGATCCAAGAAAAGGCTGTGCGCCGTGCTTCAAACTACTGGGACGCGTTAGCAGGTTTACGCTTCACGGAGTTTCGCTCCCTCCTCCCTTAACTTCGCTCCTCAGCCGACCTGAACGGAATGCTCCCCCCCCTCTTTTCTTCCTTTTGCGATAGTCATTGGTTTACGAATTTCTTCGTCGAGAAAAAAAAACAAAACAAAGAACGCGCCTGTGTTTCTTCACCAAGCAGGACTTCTCGTCTCGTCGTCCCCAATGAGAGGAAGAAGGGGCCCAAAAAGGATATTATACAGATTAGAAGATACGTTGCTGGAAGAGCGCGATAGCGCATGGGCTAAGGAGGAGAGAGATCAGGCTTAGAAGAAAAGAAAGGAAGGGAAAAAAAATAAAGAAGAAAAGCACGGGCTTTCGTAGCGAATGGTCCGTCGATGAAGTCAGAAGCCGTGTGATGAGAGGGAGAAGGAATCAGCAGCAGGAAACGGCGCTTCAGTTTAGAAAAAGACGCGCGAAGCATTCGGAACTTCTAATGAAAACGATAATTAGCTCGATTCAATGATCTCGAAAATGAAAATTTGTCCGCGCAAGGCCTCGGCGCACCGCCCCTTCCTTCCTCCTAAAGAAATAATCCGATGCACTCTGTCTTCCTCTTGGATGGTTGATACTCCAATTTCACAGCCGCTTCTCTCTTCGATGCTCACTTTTTCGTCAAGCATTTTGTTTTATATGGCAGCTAAAGAAGAGCGTGCGCAACCTTCCTTTTTAATTTCTTTTTTCTTTCAAACAGCGTATCGTCCCACGAGGATCTTTACATCGTTAAGGAAATGAACGTCGCCCGAATGCAAATACTCTTCCGAACCTTTGAAAAGAAAAAAAGGAAGCCAAGTGCGACATAAACTTTAAGCCCAAGGCGATTTTGTTCCTGCAGATACTGCACTCATAATTCCTCATGGTGTTTTGGGACGTGTATGACGATGCCAATACTTGGAACGGTTCACATCAATGTTTATATCTTATTTCTTTTTTTTTCTTTTTTTCGCTAGGCAAGCTGTGCCTGCGTTTGTCGGCTTATGTGTTTTTAGTTTCCAGGGATCTGAGGGCACGGTCTATGCGAGAGTGAAGCAACGCTTTCTTTCCGTTCCCCAGGTAGCACCAGGTGGCAGGGAGCAACGAGGAACGCTCTCTCATTTTTCTGTGTGTATTTCATTTAGAGCTCTCTGAGCTGAAGTGCCACCAGCTGGAAATTCGATCGAAAGCGTAGAACGGAGTTGCTGCGATTTCGTGAAAGTGGATGGAAGCCGTATTCGCTCATGGCAGACATCGGTGTTAAAGAAGTGACGAGTCGTCGTTTGGTTATATTGGGAATTACCACAACCTGCATATGAACTTTAAATTATTTAGGCGCGACCTACGTCTCCATTTTCTTTCTTTTTATATCCATCTGCCCTTCCAGTTGTCGCTGCGCCACAAAACTCACAATCATCATCATCATCACCGTCCGCCCTTCCATCGTTTTGAATTTTCAAGCATTAATGACTCACATAACTTTTGTTTATTTGCGTGTTAGCGCCGCGAAGCAACTGTGGCTATGAGCGACGTATAGACGTGAACAGATGCAGAGAGAACAGCAGCAAGGGGTGGGGGGCCAGACATAGTTGGGCGATGGTGATGAGATAAAGAAAAAATGGGGATGTGGGCCGTGACAGAGTCGGACTGGCTACCCCAGTACGCCTACACACGGTGAATACAAATGATGAACGGGTTGAAGTGATTAAGTCCAACGTGTAGTTGAAAAGGTTCAAACGAGTGAGTGTAAAATGTCAAACAAGAAGAGGAATTACTCTGGGAGCACAAAATGCACGCACTTAGCAAGTCATAGACGGATAGAATGTCCATAAGCCCTGTTGTACGTCGAAAATCTTCAAGCGCCATCAGCGCCTTGTCGGAAGACTGAGGTCCTCACAGTTTCGCGATGTCGAAAGCTCGGGAGTCCACACGAGACAGGCTCGTCTCTAAAACCCTTCGAGTGTCAACGTATTTTCGACACCTGAGAACGATGTGTTCTACGTCCTCTACAACGCCATACCCACTGCAATTCGGATAATCACGCTTGCACAAAACTTTGTGCTTTTGTCACGTGACGCCTTGCTCACACTTACTTTTTAGTGCTTTCGTAATACCAGTAGAACAGTGCCAGCTAAATACAGCTGGCGTTTAAGGGGCGGATCCAGACCCTCGCTTTGGGGTGGGGGTGGCGGTTTCTCTGTCGAAGCCCATAGCTGGGGAGGGGAGAGGGGGAAATGTAATGTGTAACCTAGCGTTGGAGGGGGGGGGGTAGATCGCCCAAATGCCCCGTGATCCACCACTGCGTTTAACGCATGTCACCCAACCTTGGTAACCTCACGTTAACATGTGGAGGTGCTTGCTATGTACTACCCTGTAGTGAAACGGAAAATGAATTGATCTATGAAAATGAACGTGTCAGCTTGGCATGCTGCACTAACGCCGGTGCTATAATAATTCGTATTTTATATATTTTCAGAAAATGGAGAGAACGGGATGCCGCGACGACTGCGCACCGCCTACACCAACACGCAGCTTCTGGAGTTGGAAAAGGAGTTCCACTTCAATAAGTACCTGTGTCGGCCTCGGCGGATCGAGATCGCCGCGTCGCTCGACCTCACAGAGCGCCAAGTCAAAGTGTGGTTCCAGAACCGGAGGATGAAGCACAAGCGACAGACGATGATGAGCAAGCAGGACGACAAGGGCGGCGGAGACAGCAACGCGGCCTCCGAAGGCGAGGTCTCTGCCGACGCAGTCGACAAAATGTCCAACATTGGCGGCGGTGGCGGCAGCCCAGTTGAAGAGCCAGTTCGGGGAGGTGATGGCTGCTGTCCTGTGCGGGCGGCGGCCTCTTCGCCTTCGGGCTCGGAGCCAGACGTGGACTCCAAGCCCCACTTACACGCGGGGCTCCTAGCGACCCCGTCACCCGCGCGGTCCGACAAGACCCCGACCCCCGGCACAAAATCTGGAGACGGTGGATTCTCCGAGCGGCCCAGCCCGCTTGGCCGCGCACTCAGTCCCGCGCATGGCGGTCCTCGCTCTTCGACGAGCCTCTGTGCGATGCCGAAGCCTTCCCTCTGCTCCCTGGACAACGGTCTGTGTCAGCAGAGGGTCGCCAGCCCCTCGGCTTATCCTTGTCCGACCACGCGTGTCGCTTCTTCTCCGAACTGCCAGCTGCCGCAGCAGCAGATGTTTGCCAACCACTGCGATCGCACAGTACCGCAATCGTACGGTGGACCTTGTGGGCCGAGAGGTCAAATGTCGCCTGGTGCAGCTCCTTACTGCACCTATCGAGCGCCTAACGCCCAGACAACCGTCAACGGAGTCAATACCTTTAAGGGAAGTACTATGTATTACCATCAACAGCCACAGAACCAAACGGGCGCAGCCATGGCAACAACGCCAAGTAATTGTGGGACGATGTATCCAGTCGCTCAAACCGGTCAAACAGCTGCTATGCGTTCTGGTGTGCCGCAGCATCAGCAAGCGAGGCAGCATCATACACAACAACAACAGACTGTGCAAACACAGCAACAGTCCACGGTCCCGCAGCATCATCACCAGCAGGCGGAACCAGGGCCATACATGTACGGCATGGACGGCATGAATTCCACGACTTCCCCCCAAACGTACATGGGGGATTACAGGGGCAACAGCCAGGACTACAACCGCACGTATGGCAGCGGATACCCAACAGAAAACGGTAGCATGGAGGACAGTCCGTACAGGATGAACAGTGTCAACGGGAACAACGGTTATAACTACAGCTACAGCAGCGAAGATTGTTATAGCTCTGAAGAGAGCCATAACATGAGTCATCAAAACGGCGATTCCAGTATGTATTATGACATGACCAACAGCAGTGGGTCGGCGACCACACGAACATCCGATTATAACTCCTCTGGTGGTAAACCACAGCAGCAGCAGCACCAAGCGTACCAATCCCAAAATAACTATTACGATGTGCAGCAAAACGGGGTGGCAAGCTCCACCCCGAATTATAACCCTTCTCCCGAGCACTTCAATGGCCAGAGCTCGTCAGACAGCGACATTAACTTTAACAACTTCTATTACGACTCCAACGGTTACTCTGGTCCTGCTTCGTGTGGTTCGAATGAGTTCAGCTTCCTGACGAACATAGCAAACGAGTACGCAACTCCCGAATATTATCAACTGAGCTGACTGCAAGACATCGAGTGAACGCTCGGAGTGCAAGTGGTGTCCAGGACAGCCAGTGGCCGACAGTGATTGCACGCGAGGTTATCATGTGTGCGGCTCGGGCGTGGCGAAATTCGAACTTGATGATGCTCGAGTAAAACAAAAATTCGTGCGAGATATACCGCGCGGGCGCGTAGCAACAGCTGTCGCCTAGCACTGCCTACAAACACATAAGTATTGTTTCAGAAGCAATACGCATTTTGTCCACCATGCTGGTGGTCGTCTCTTCTCTCAGCGGTGTTAAAATTTTTTCTTCGAGTCATCTGTCTGTCTAAAGCACCACCCTCACTGATTTCATCGTTTGCAAGGCAGTCTTTAATCTGACCTTTCAATGTTTCAGAAGCAGTTCCATACTTGCAGAAGACAGCCGACAAGGCTGCCTTACAAACCTTCAATGTTTCCTTGCAAAGTGCAATACAAAACCAACCAGTCTTGGAAATTAATGCATGTTCCTCGGAAGCGAATGATAATTACTGTGATTCTACATTATTTTGTTTATACACATGTACATATTGCGTTTTATTACAGTTATAAGAGAAACGTTACTGTGCAATCTTGCCAAATTCAAAACCACATGGAATAATGCATGTTCCACTAAAATATATTGTGTTTGTAAATACATATGAACTGTCCCTTAAACCTCGAAGTGACAGCTTTTGTCAAAATCATCACAAAAGAGAGCACCAAAGGGCGAGAGTATAGCTTTTAAATATCGCATACTCCATGCTTTGTGTTGTTTCCTTGTATAGTTGGTACTTGTACAGATTGCAGGTGTATATGGTGTTTTCAGTGTCCAGAAGAGTAGTTTGTACATATTGTTATCTAAAGACAACATATTTTGTTTGTCAGTGTCATATTTGAGTGAGAATACTAAATATAAATATACGTACACATATGTGCATATATTTACAGTAAAGCAAGCTCTGTGCAGTCAAGCGCACGTATAGACGAAAGCTCACACACTGATCCCAACGTAGAATGCTTGTGCACAAGCGCTAATCTGAATGAAATTATGTCTGTCAAACAAAACAGAAAAGACTCTTTTTTCCACCTGCACCACCCTCCCACCCTCACAAAAGATGAATTTCATAATAAATGTTCACACTGGCCTAGAGAAAACATGCTTGTCATCATTTTGGGACATTTCGTCAAGGTAATGTTTCTCACTGAAAGAAACGGCGACAACACTTCAATGTGCTGCATGCCGTAGCTCAGGGTCCTCAAACTCAAAGGGAGACGCGGTCTGCGTCGAACTTTGACTGCAGCAGCTATACAGAAATAGAAATGGCCGTAGTTACCAGAGAGCACTTGTGGCAACTGGCAATGCCGAGTGGATAAAACAAATTGCTTAGTGTTCTAACTTGAAAACAGAAACAGAAACGGCAGAGAGAGAGAGAGAGAGAGAGAGAAAGAAGGAGATTAGGAGACATACTACATAGACTCCGATCATGCTACGACCACCGTGTCGTCCCCTTGAGATTGAGGAGCTCCGGAACAAAGGTGAAAGGTGAAATGAACTATGAGACACTGGGTGGTTTCTAGGCTTTCTACATTAACAGGACACGTAAAATTCTTAAACGCAATGACTCCGTTCGAACTTTTGTGCGGGTAACACTTAGTGGGACTTCTCCAACCATGTGATGTCCAGTTTTGGCTTACCGACGTGGTCAGTTGTAGCTACACTCTTGCTGCGGCCAAGTGAGGAATTAATGAGGAGTCTCTTCTGGCCATCCACAAAGTTCTAGTCCGAGTGACTCCGCTATATAGACTACCTGTCTTGCTAATTTCACAGACACAAGAACAGCGACTGCAGTGTATTCTAGCACCGGAGCTTAAGGGTGTGTGTCTGCGTCCCGAGGGCTGCGGAAACGCGGATGGTGATGATAGCAGAAGCACGCGAAATACTCATTGAAGTTTTACTGCAGGGAGAGAGACTATTTGCCACTACTTGCGCCTGAGAGCTCACCACCGCCGCCATCCACTAATAGCAAAAGTTTGTCGCTGGAAGCAAAGTAACGCACACAAATATTTCATGGAAGCCAAACCAAAGGTTCCACCGTTTTCTGCAAAATCAGCGGTGCCCACGACGCCCGTGCTCTCTATGCTCCAAACGTGGTGGTGGTGAAAGGGACCGCTGTTGTCGGCCTCAGAGAGGTGGGCAACGTCATGACTGACGCCCTGGGGGAATGTGCGTCCTGGGCCGACCTCTAAGGCTTGTTTGCCGACATATGTCAAAGCGTCTGTGGAAAACCCAGGAAAACCCCCAGACGGCGCCGGGATTCGAACCCGGGTACCTCCCAGTCTCGACGTGACATAGCAGGCACGCTAAACACAGAGCCACGGGAGCTGGTCCAAACGTGGCGTCCTGGAGAACCTTGAGCTCGTCCTATCAGAATGTGAGCCCTACGAAACGAAGACGCGGCAACTCAGTGCTCAGTTGAGTACTGCTAGCAGACAAGCATTCAACCTTGCTGCAGTTATTGGCCCATATCAGGACCACATGCAAAACCGGCGATGTTCTTCGAGGTCCTCGTCTCTACCGGTGGTGGTTGTGGATGGCCAAAGGGCTTGTCTAGGACGTGTCTACCGCTTTGCTCCAGACGCTGTGGCGTCATACTCTGTATCCCAATGACCATTAGTGCTTCTTTCGTGTCTGTTTTTTTATCGTCATCTTCCTTTTGAGCGGCGTAGCGCAGCCAGTGGATGACAGCTCAATTGCTGCACTTGTACATAACTTTACGTGAGGCCGACAACGGCAAGCCCTATCACCACCACCACCACCACACATAACTTTAACTTCATTCTCATATCTCACATCTAATGCTTCGCGCGTAATGAGGTACTGTACTGCTCTGCAGTGGCGAATCACCCCATGCCATAGTCATGATTTATATGTTGTTGTTGTAGCTACACACGAATATGCTCGTTCAATGGCTGTGAGAGCAAGTTAGACTTGTTGAAGTGTTGAATAAGTGTTCAAGTCCACAATGTTGAGCGAAAAGAAGTGCTCACATTTGTGCGCGCTGCCGAACTACGGAGAAAAGCAGTACTACGCCGTGCTGATGTGAAGAACGTTGCTTGCAAGTCTGGTTTCATTGCTAGTTCCCCTTTCAATCTGTTAAGAAGGCAGGTTCCTTTACTCAGGCCTTCAAAGACGTTCGGGCCGCAGAATAGCTGATAGTGGGCTCCCTGCTTGAGACCCCTGCCCTAGGTATTGGAGGAAAGGACGACTTTTGCGGGCAGAGCAGACAAGCCCAGGCAGCCGACCAGGGAGCCAGGCTCAACGGGATTCTCAGTCAAACAAGGATACAGACAACCTGTCCGAATTTATGTACGCTATGTACTCTCATTCTTGTCTCAATGCGTGTCGGCAACGGGGGGATTTGCAAACGAAAGTTCCGAAAAAAGAATCATAAACAAAGTGATAGGCAAGCAAGCAGTGAGTAAGACTGAGCAAATTAGACATTGAGAGTTCCGTCAACCATCTGCACAGAACATGCTCTCTGGGCTCAAGCCGGAAGCGTGTGTCTCGTGAGGAATGTTGTATCAAACACGATGAACTAGCACCAGGACGGACAGGGAAGAGGACAAAGAAAGGACAAAGAGGAAGAGGACACTTCGTCTCCCCTATCCGTCCTCGTGCTGTACTTTCATATATGTATGACTCGTGCCGACTTGTCCGGTTCACTACCGTTATGAATGTTGCATCTTGCATCCCAACAGATATTCTCATCGTGCACTGTGACCTTCATTTTTCATTTACATATGCATACCATGGCAGTGTGCCTTTTCCTATGTCATCTGAAGTATTGATATGTTACTTGTGTATTGATAAAAGCTCACATTGTTTACCAGATTTCGGTGGGCTGGTACGTGCCTTCAACAGTAGTCTCAAGCCATATTTCATTTTGAAATGCGACAATGCTCCGATATCTTTTTCTATTGTAACATAATTGCCCTGAAAAACGAGCACTAGGATTCGTTTACGTCTTCTTTAAAATCCTATAACGAATGACGTGCCTGTACAACTGGCTAATATACAACCATGTCTATCTCACACACTCACTCGCTCCACGGGGAGTGTCGGTGTGCCGTTAGTTTTGTCCGTGTCCTTTGCTTGTTAGTCAGACTCAAGGAAATGTTTCGTGTTTCAGCTGGAGAGGCTCATCATGGTTTGGAATCATATTAGATAGCACGCTTTCTTGACGTTATCAGCCTCAAGTACAACTTGAACGCTAGCATTATCGTGTTGCGATTTTTGTCAGGATCGCGATGAAAGACCTTCTGTCTGCACATACTTGACCTTCACACAGCCTCGGGGAGGTCACCTCTCGTGTACCACCTTCCCGTTCTGCATGACTTGATTTTGCCGCCGGTAAAAGAGCGCTAGAAAGTGTGCTACAAACACGTGCCTCAGAATTACCCGACTAGGATCTACAGCAGCGTCTACGGCTGAATCAGAGCAAGCCCCACTGACTGCATTATGAATACAAGAATCTCTTAGCTATACTCAAACACAACGTGACTGCGCTGGCGCTCTTCGTTGTTGTCACATATTTCCGGTACATTCACACCGACAGCAAGGCTCTAAGGTATCAGTGGAATAAAGTGTTCTATATTATCTATACCAGTCTTCTATTACACCTTCCTTGAATACATATCCCACCTTTCATTTCTTTATCAACCTCCACAACCGGTCAGTTTTAGGTGCTCGGACTAGCTGTCTCTACTGCCATCATTTTGTGAAACTAATGTATCCATGTCTCCCTTTTGCCACTACTGTCTCCATAATTTTTCATTCATTCATCCAGACCAATCCAGGATATATCTCACCATGTGATAAACACAATGCGCGTGGCACGTGCACATCACGGTGGTGAAAGCACCAAGATGACCTGTTGCAAGAGCATTTCCTGCATGAGTGGGATTACTGAGGAACACGCTAGTCAGAGTCTTGCAACTAGGTATCCTGTTCATAGTCTATAAAACGGGAAGAATATTCCACGATACCACGTGAAATAATTACCAACCGTGGCGCAGCTGTGACATCGAGCCTGAATGACATATGCGGGATTGATCAACAAAGGTGCAGTCCACTCTAGTCCACATGAGTCCACTCATGCATTCCTCACTATTTAGAGGCATTCCCAGAATACACGATTCCCACTTGACTTGCATACTGTGTACTGTTCTCAGAGGGCTTCCGTAGTGCGTGCAATGGTGGCAAGTCGGCTTCTCTTTGTTTTAGTAAAAAACAAATTTACATGTTCTATTGGTCTATGCGTGGAACAGCATTGGCAAGCTTCTTAATTCCAACATTAGCTAGAAGAGCGATCGAAGAAGATCGATTTGACTGTATATTGTTTGCGCGGTTTTCAGAGTTCGCTTTGTAATATCCATCTTGCATCAAGCTATCACAGCTGACCTCATCACGGAACTGACGCAGGTGACACTAACAGACACAAAGAGTTGGAGTAAATGTATGTGTAAGCTCAGATTTCAGGTATGTGGACCGTGGTCATGGCGGTCTGGATGAAGCATTCCTTTCTATATAGTTTCAGCAAGGCACCAGTCGAACGAAGAGCACAAGAGAAAATTACTGTGCCTTGCCTTGCGTGGGTCTTGTCTTGTGCTGGTTCAATCCCCTTGTCTGTTCCCTAAACTCGGGGATATGCTGCCCACAACAATATAGTACACAGCGAACCGCTACGGTTAAGGGTGGCGACGCCTGTACACATCGAGCCGCTTTTCAAACTATAGGTAACGTAGCGCCTCTGCCCGCTACTCAACTGATAAGTAGATCGGCGTCGCTTCAAACCTGAAAATGTAATGCGACACCGCTACCACATGTGTACAAGCAATGCAATACTTTTCTGCTATTTTGCCGCTGCTGTACCCGCGTCGTCGAGTCATCTCGCAGCCCAAGTGCCCTGGTAGTTCTTGTCTATAGACTTTTCGTGTATTCCACCTTCTCTCAAAATGAGTGGAATTTCATTGAGCTAAAACAGATACAACGAGACGTTCATGGTTTATAAAATGCGCAAGGCATGGCAGCTTTCGTCGAGCCACGCCTTGGATACCAAAAAAAAACTGTCATTCTAGCATTCTTGGCGAATGTGGAAAGTTGTGATAGTAAGCACCTGGTCCTGCTTGCGCGAACGTTGAATCAATTCCCCAGTGCCGTCCTGAGTAGCTTTGGCAGGGCTCTACGCAGGAGCAGCGTTCAGGACCGTAGCGCGTGTCCGAAGCACTACAAAACCTACCGAGGACACCACTGAGGAACCTCTTCAACGTTCGCGCAAGGGGGCCCAGGTGAAAAGGAAAGTCCTGCACTCACCGCCGTGACGTCCACTAGTTTACATAGTTCTCTACCAGTTCACAATATGCACACAACACTCCATGAATCTCAAACCATGACATCGCACCGTTACGCCGACAATGGTCACTGTAGTCCCAACACTACCCCCACGCTGCCCTAGTACGACATCAACCGAAACAGGGCGAATCAAGTGCAAAGCTCCAGACAGAATCGCTTCTGTGTCATTCGCCCTATCTAGCTCGATCTCGCTCACTCTGCTCACGCCGGTTCGCGACATGCGTAAGTGATACCTGGCTGCACTGAGCATGCGTACTTATCAGCCAGCCCCACGCGACAGTGAGTTTATGTGCTGTGTCATCGCTGCCAGGAAGGCAATCGAAAGCAGTCACCGCGGCCCCGAATCTGTTATCAGATAATGCGATAGAATTTCCCAGACGCATGTTGTGTGCACGATAGTGCTTGGAAGTTGCGTAGATCAGGCTTTGTTTCTTTTTTTTTTTTTCAGGTATCTCTACAACAGCACGTCACTCTGTTTCAAAATGCAACTTTGGTGGCAAACATTCAAATACTAACAGCCAGTAGATTTGGAAACGCTCACACAGGGCTTAGCCACCGACCCTTTTGTAAGTGCAGATGTGTGATGTTCAACCCGCAGCACACTATTCCCTTTTTCTCTCACTCTCTCTCTCTCCTTTTTTTTTTAACTTTACATAAAGAACATGCGGGAGCGCAGTTACAAGGGTACTTTCTTTTCCGCAACCATTTCTTTCTGTAGCGCACACAGAAACTCACGTCGAAAACGGAAGATGCAGCGATCCAATGAGGGTAGATCAAGGAGAAGCCTCAAGTCGGGGAACGATAGTTCGAACTATTCGTATTCCTGTTACAGAGACTGTTCCTCCTTTGGGTCCGGAAGAAGAACTGTCTCTGTTCGGAATACCAGCGGCTTTTGTCATAAGGCTCTTCCCTTAACATTAAGGTAATACTCTATGTAGAACATTTTGAAACAAATCCAATCGGAATAGTAATATAGAACTCATACTCTAAATTCTAGATATTCACACAGCAGTCGTTATAATGGACGTGACGCAACAACGTTATTGTATGTTGTGAGTGAAAAGCAAAGTGTAATTAGGTCATTTGAGCGTTTTAGCAAATCGTTGATAACATTGCTTGCGTCGAACCGTATCAACCGGAAACAATAAGTCGATAGGATTCTGAGTCACACACGGCTGCGACTGGTTCCGATGGGCACGATAACTTTGCCAACGGCTTGCTAAAACTGCCTAATTACTTGTTCTGGAATCTAATTCTTTCAATGAAATATCCTGAACAGCGGCAACGCAACTGTTCTACTTTGTTGATGTATTCAGATAAAAATTACAATTAAAGTAGTTCATGAACACCACCTAAGCTACTGTACAGTGTAGCGTGAAGGAAAGGACATCCAACCACGTTGCGATCTAGAACGTTAATGCATAGCTCCCACTTGGCTGAAGCCCCACGCGATGTCACAGCGCGTTTGGTGACGTCGAGGGACGTCGGGACAGAGCACGTTATTCGTGTTCTCACTGCGAATATCTTGCTGCTATGTCTCGCGGTGGACGAGACTATCCGGGATATTTCCTTGTTCCGCTCTCTTTTTAGTCTGTTGTGGGCATGCTGCATTTATCGAGCGCGTTTTTTCACTCATTTCGATATTTTTGCAGCTAATCACGTTTACACGTCCTGGTGGCACAAGGGTCAGGGTATCAAAGTGATGCCAAAAAACTGCCACAACAACGGCGAAAACCAGCAGACGAAAAACGAGAAGGCGCGGTTTGGACATGTCACCTCATGGGCCAAGAGAACATCGGTCTCGTGGGCTCTCGCGAACGCTGCAAAACGTTGTGGAGAAAGTTCGGCATGTCGAAATTTTCGGCTCGGAGTGTCTTCTCTGAGAACGCCGGAATATGCGAGTCTACTTCCGCCGCCTGCAAACGACGTCGCGTCGGGCGACATCAAGTGGGAGCTGGGCATATGGATTTATTCATGCCCACGAGCTCCTGCACCCCGTCAACGTGCTCTTCCTTTCCCCTAGTAGCGGAGCCTAACACTAACTAAAACTAAAACTTTTTTTTTTCTGTTGTGTAAAGTTCACACAACCGTTTGAATGCAAAACAAAAACAGCTTATACCGGGTAACCCTATCTGTCTGAACGGTTGGATGCCCTTCCATATCGAGATGTTGTCAGGGCCCAAACTAGGCAACGGGCAAGAGCCGCCAAGCTGTAGAGTTACCCTCAGGCCAAGCAACTCATCCCTGAACCGTCGATCGACTTCAGCATCCAAGTCTTCTCTGGCAGTCGTCACAGGAATCGGTGTTTTGGGAAATTCAATGTCCAGCGTAGCACCTTGTTGTGGGAGCCCGTCTCCCGAAGCGGAGTTAGCCCTGCGTATCAGATGTTGGCGATTTGAACGCAGCAGACCCTTGTCCGTCTGCACCCAGTAAGACCGTGGAGTGCCACCGATATCCACGACACTTTCTTGTAATTTTACATGTGGCAACCAGACCTATTCGCCCTTCTGGGGAGACGGCAAACTCCAAGCGCGATGTCCCTGGTCAAAGCAGTCAGGTCAAATTTGAATTTGACAGTCCTCACGGCTCTCTCCACTTGTCCGTTGGATTGTGGGAAATAGGGACTGGGTGTGGGGCGGTTGAATTCACAATATCGTCCGAAGTTCCCGAATTCTTCACTTCATAGCTGAGGACCGTTCTCCGTCACCAGTTCTCGGGGAATGCAGTGCCTCGCGAAGATGCTTTTCAGGCGCAGAATGACAGCTCGTGAAGACCAATCATGCAGCACCTGGAGGTATCTGGACCGAGAACCCACCGCGATTTCGACACAGCAGGCCCTTGTCCGTCTGCACCCATCAGTTAACAATATGCACACTACTGGAGTGCCACCGATATCCACGACAGTTCCTTGTACTTTTAGCTGTAGCAACCAAGCCTATTCGCCTTTCTGGAGAGACGGCAAGCCACGAGCACGATGTCTCCAGTCCTGTTTCTTCTTTTCGTAGCGGTCCGGCGGTTTTGAAGCATCAGACCCTTGTCCGTCTGCACCCACCAGTTCACAGTATGCACACCAGTGGAGTGCCACCGATGTCCACAACGTTCCTTTTATTTTTGGCTGTCGCAACCAGACCTATTCGGCCTTCTCAAGAGACCACCAACTGCGAGCAAGATGTCTTCAGTCGAAGTTCGTCTTGTGTTCCTTCTCTTCGTAGGTGTCTCGGTGATTTCGACGAAGCAGACCTTTGTCAGTCTGCACCCAGTAGGACCGAGGAGTACCACCGTTATCCACGACAGTTCCTTGTATTCATGCGTTAGCATGGAGTGTCAAAGTGGAAAAGGCTGTATGTATGTATGTATGTCTATGTGTGTGTATGTGTGTATGAAATAGCACAGACTCACCGAGGCAGAGGATAAGTGGAGATATAAAGGGGAGATAAGAGGGTAAATGTAAATGAAGGTAAATGATATGAAATTGAAGTAGTTGTAGGTAATTAAGAGTAACAGGTAAGAGTAATTAAACGTAATTAGAGGTAATTAAAGGTAATTAAAGCAAAGGTGAGTTAAGGTAATCAATGTAAGATGTATGTAATTAAGAAAGATTAAATGAAATTAAAGATTACGGAAGGTAACCGCAGGTAATATAGCTCTAATTAAAGGTAATTAACGTCAATTAAAGGGAATTGAGAGTTATTAAAGTAAGTAGACGTAATTAAAGGAAATTAAATGAGATTCAAGATCAGGTAACCTGAGGTTACCTTCGGTAATTAGAGGGTGATTGAAAGTAATTGAGGCTAATTAAAAGTAAATTATTGGATTTACATATCGTAATTGAAACTGTCGAACCGGAAGTGAAGTATAGACGGGAGGTGGACAACCGGAAATTGAGTTGCACCGGAAGTGGATACCAGAAGTCAAGTATAGACCGGAGAAGGCGCTTAATGCTAACGCATTTCTCTTGCATTTACCGCTAAATCGCCACCGTTTTTTTTTTTTTTTTTAGCTGTGGAAGCCAGACCTATTCGCTCTTCTGGAGATACGGCACACACGAGAGCGATTTCTCCGGTCTAGGTTAGTCTTCTGTTTCTTCTTTTCGTAGGTGTCTGGGCGATTTCGACGAGGCAGACCCTTGTTCGTCTGCAACCAGTAGCACCGTGGAGTGCCACCGATATCAACGCAAGTTCCTTGTACTTTTAGCTGTGGCAACCAGGCCTATTCGCCCGTCTGGAGACACGGCAAACTACGAGCACGATGTCTCCGGTCCTGTTTCTTCTTTTCGTAGGTGTCTCGGCGATTTGGACGCAGCAGACCCTTGTCCGTCTGCCACCCACCAGTTCAAAATATGCACACCAGTGGAGTGCCACCGATATCCACGACGTTCCTTGTACGTTTAGCTGTCGCAGCCAGATCTATTCGCCCTTCTGGAGAGACGGCAAACTACAACCACGATACCTCCTGTCGAAGTTAGTCTTCTGGTTCTTCTTTTCGTAGGTGTTTCGGCGATTTCGACGCAGGAGATCCTTGTCCGTCTGCACTCAGTAGGACCATGGAGTGCCACCGATATCCACGACAGTTCCTTGTACTTTTAGCTGTGGCAACCAGACCTATTAGCCCTTCTGGAGAGACGGAAAACTTCGAGCTCGATATCTCTGATGAAAGTTAGTCTTCTGTTTCTGTTTTTCGTAGGTGTCTCGGTCTCTCAATCCATGTACGAGGGGCGTTCAAGTCAAACCGGGACTTTTCATTTTTCGCAAAAGTAAAATGAACTTACAGGCGAGAAATTAGTTTTATTTTTCAACGTAATCTCCGCTGCACTAACGCACTTGTCCCGTTTCGCGAGGGCTTGGATGCCAGCAGCGTAGAAATCCTTACCGACGCGTAACAGCCATGATCGGACCGCATTCTTGACCTCGTCGTCGCAGCTGAAGTGGCGGCCCCCAAGGAACGCCTTCAGTGGCCCGAAGAAATGGAAATCGCTGGGGGCGAGGTCTGGACTGCAAGGAGGATGTGGCAACGACTCCCAGCCAAGTTCGTGTAAGGTGCGTGTCGTGAGATGCGCGGTATGCGGACGTGCATTGTCCTGTAGGAGGAAGACTCCTTTGGTGATGAGGCCCGGCTTTCCGAAACTGGGGGTGCCCATGAATGACAGTGCTCAACGTTCCCACAGAAAGGTCCGTCTTTCGAGCCAGTTCGAGACATGTTATCCGTCGGTCCTTGAGGATCAGGCGCTCCACAAGTTGGATGTTCTCAGGAACTCTGACACTGGGCTCTGAGCCGCCCCGACCGGGATCGTCTTGCACTGATGTACAGCCGTCTCGGAACCATTTGCACCACTCAAACGCTTTGCTGCGGCTAAGTGTATCGTAGCCATACTGGGCCTGAAGCCTTCTGTGAATTTCAGATGACTTTACGCATTCATTCACGAGAAATTTCATAACAACCCGCTGTTCGATGTGCGCGCTCATCTCGTTGTCGGCCATGTTGTCTAGCACGTGTCTTCTGTTTTGCACAAACTTTGGACCACTACGTGGTGAACGCGGAGGCATGTCGCGTGTGAAGATGATGAAAAAGAAGTAGCGCGAGCCATTTGTACACTCAGGAGACAGAAAGTCCCGGTTTGACTTAAACGCCCTTCGTATGTTAAATATCAGGTTCCAGCTGTTGAGGAAGAGAGAGAGAGAGAGATTATGGGTTTAATGGCACAAAGGCAACAAAGGCCATAGAGCGCCAAACCTATGGTGAGTGTGTGGTGGTGTGGTGAGAGAGAGAGAGAGATTATGGGAGAGATGATGTGATAGAGAGTGTGTGTGGTACTTAAAAGCTATCTCTGTATGAGCGATGAGATGGTCCAGGACAAGAGAGAGAGGAGGATGACAAGGAAAAGAGTGATTCGGCGCACAGGTGTATCGTCCACCATCGAGCCCAACCAAGGGAGCGTGCCCGGCACGCTAACACTTTCTTCTGCATTATACCCTAGTGCAGTTTCAGAAGGCTGAAAGAACTGCCCAAGGTTGACCCTTGCCGCCAAAGAAGGTGAGTAAGGAAAAACAAGAAGGAAGAGGAGATGAAAGGAGAAAGTAAGGAAAATAGGAGATGGCGACTAGCTGAATAGTCCTGGCCGGTCCTTCCAGGACCACCCGACTATGGGAAGCAGGAGGCAAAGCGGTGTGTTGCATTCCCGGAGGGGCCCCGAAGGGTCCTAAACAACCTCCGGGTCCACTCAACCACCAGGATCCCCCTTTCCCCAGACACGGGACAGCCACGCACAGCTATACGTGGGGGTCTCCCTCCTGCGGCGACCCAACCGTGAGTGCAGGAGGAGGCTCCTGCGGCTGCTGCCGGGCGATGGGGGCGCCAAGTTCCCGACGCCGGGCTGCTGAGGAAGAAGTGGTACCCTGCACCTCAAACACCGTCCCATCAGAAGCTGTGTTGAAAATCCACCGCCAAGTCGTATTCAATTTTCCCTATGTGAAATAAACCACTCCGATTTTTTCCCATGGGAGGGAAGGTGTCTCCGTTGGGACCATTGGTTCTGTCTGCTGTGCTCCTCACAGACCAAACAGGCCCTAACAAGGTCCGCCAGCTCCTTGCTCCCACCACCAAATAGACTCCCTCGCTTTCTGTCTGCATCGAACAACTCCTTGGTGGCCCTAGTGTATGCAACCTACAGCATCTCTTCACGCGGCAATATGGGAATTACAATATGCTTCCCGCGACAGTAGGACTTCACATACTGAACGTTTTGCCATTTTTTGTATTAAGGACGCAGTACTTGGTCAATTTGCCTTTTCGAGGGCCATCCCTTTTAACAATATTCTCTTATAGTGCCTTGCACTCTGTCTTTTTTCTGACCTTCCGGATGTGGTTTAGCAGTTTGTCGGACTCCGGGATAGTCTCGATTCCTCCATGTACGAATGCCGAAACCTCATCGGCACTAAGGTAGTACGTGGTGTCCTTCAGCAGAGAACGGGAAACAGCTACTGTCATGGACGCATCTGGTATATAGGTGACGTTGTAATTGTATATCAGATTAGTATCAAACGAAACCTCTGGATTCTTAGTGGTAACTGATCCAGGTGCTGGAGACCAAGGAGGGAGACAAGCGTTTTGTGATCAGTTTTGAAGGTACAGCGCAGACCACAGATATATTTGTCAAACTTCTCTGCGGTCGAAGTTAGGGCCGGCTCTCGCTTTTCTTTTCTTTTTTCTAATTCGCTTTGCTGCTTTACAACTGCTTCTTTTTCGCGGGCATTAGCATCAGCAATGGGGTAGAATATCTCCCCTATGGCGATGAAACTCCCCACTCATCATCATTCAAATTAAGAATGTTGTTGTTAGATGGGCTTTCTTTAGAGCCGATAGAGGGGTTTGATAAGGGTCCCATTTGCTGCGCCTGTAGCAGCTTAACATCTCTGAGGCCAAAAACGAACCTGTTCCGATATATCATCCTTTCTTTCGTTAGACCAAAGTCACAATTTGTCTGCCAAGTTGTGACCCGCTACGAAGTAATGCGTCTACAGTTTCGCCGTTGCTGCCGTCAGCTGAAGTTTGCAGCTTCGTAAACAACGTTTCGTGAATGAGTAAAATGTGCATCAAACGCTTTTAGGATTGCACGTGTTCTTCTTCCCGTGCAGTAAAGCAATATGTCGTGACCTTAACCTCTCCCGGCTTATCTTATCCGGACGCATAGAGGTAGAGGTAGTAGAGGTAGAGGTAGTCCCTCGAGGCAGGCGAGTCTGTAATGTCGATGAAGTTGAATGGGGCTTGCTGCCAAGGTCTAACAATCGATTAGGTTAGAGGACAATGACATAAGCCTTGATTCAAGGGGCATACTGTATTCAAACGGATCCGACCTTTACCACCACGTAGCGCCAAGAAAAGGACATCCAGCACCGTTGTGGTTTAGAACGTTAATGCGTTATTCATGCGCACGAGCACGTCCACCCCGTCAACGTCCTCCTCCATTTCTCCCATAGCAGCCGATCTAACAGCACTGTTCAAATGATCATGCATACGAATCGTATCCTTCTGTGAGCCATGGGAATTAAATCGGCGCGAAAAATGCCAGCACAACCCCAAATGTGACAAAGGGGATGACCTAGGAATAAAGGTGGCATAGGGTCATTTCTAACGTATAACTACCGTATCTGCAGCACCCAATAAACGAATAAGATTCTGAGTCACGCACGCTGCCAGGGTCCCGGTAGGTACAGCTCGAATCACAGTAAACTGTAACGCCGCTTCGATCTGGCGGAGAGGGAAGAGAGCCCCCCTAGCGGCGCTTACGAGAAATAAAGAGAAAGGGCGTTTCGACTGTCCCACTTGTGCTGCGGGGCTGTTCGCCTTGCTGTGAGAGGTTGACTCGGCATTGCCCCTCAGCTGTGGTTATCATCGTGACGTTTGTTTGGGCTTGCGGCGAGTATGTAAAGGTGTATGCGGGCCGATATCGCACGGATGCGAAGCCGTTATCTCATTGACTGAGTGGGGCATTTTCGGCATTATGATAAACAAATGAGGATGCGCGGAGTCTAGTGGCAAATGTATTGGATTTGGTGTCCACCTTTGCGTGTATCAGTGAGATAACAGCATGGCATCCGTGTGATATTCTCCAGCATACACCTTTACATAATCGCCGCAAACCCAAACAAACGTCGCGATTATAACCACAGTTGAAGGTAATGCCTAGTCAACACCTCATGGCAAGGCGGGCACACCCGCAGTACAAGCGGGGCAATCGAAACACTCTTTCCCTTTATTTGTCCAAGACGCCACTAAGATGGCTTTCTTCAAGCTGCGTATGTCGAAGCGGCGTCCCAGTTAACTCCGAGCTGTACGATAACCTGACCATGACGTTACGGTGGTTCATTAGGAATGTCTGTTGTGTCGTAAAGCTAAAACAAGAGCATCATACTTAGACCGCCCTTATGAAAAAAAATTTCTATTTTCTACAGGATTTCTATAGGAAACCCTAGATAGAGCGCATAAGAAATAGATTAAAACTTGTATCTACTCCGAATGTAGTTTCTATGAATAAATGGGAATACTATCGGATAGAAAATAGATAAAGCATTTATATATACATTGAAAACAAAGTAGTTAGACATAGGATAGAAAGTTGCCCCATTTTTCTACACAGATTGTGTTCATGTAGGACACAAAGTTGCCTCATTTTTCTATACTGACTGTATTTATGTACTATATGAAGTGGACTTTACTGTCAATAGATGGTGCGTCACGAAAGAATTTTGAAGAGGGAGCCGATGGCAGTAGCTCGATAATCTTCTTCTGTATTTCAAAAACCAGGAACTTTCCATTTATTTCACCGCCACATCCCACCCACTACGCAAAACTCCAAACCGCAAAAAAAAAAGAAAGAAAAAAAGGAAGGAAAAAAGAAACCGAAGAAATACGCTTGTATTGTTGACTCTATGAGATGAGCCACAGAAGCTTGTGTACTCATCTTCCTAAGCTTTCCCTAACCATTTATCCCGCTTGTTACCCCACTTGTTATTCCTATCTCGCCTATTTCTATCCTTGAGTCAACAACTGAGACAAGTTCTAAAACATTGCCACATTGCTATCGCACTGAAGTGCAGCATCCCATCGTATACTCTCGAGGAGTGCCAACACCACTGTGCTTCACATTTAAACCGCCCCGCATATCTTACCAATTCCCTCCCCTGGAAAGCTTTCAAATGCTCGGGAAACATAATTTCATTCATACTTACTCGCTCAAGTGGAACTTGATGATCCCGTCCACCACTCTGAAGCCTTTGCACTGCCACTGTTTGAAGAAATTTCGCTGCCCCAAACGTAACCTTTCCCTCCCAAGCCACATGCGGACATAATAGCTCACAATATTTCTAAATTTCGCCTTGCTCCAACAATCACCTCCATGAACAACCCTACACCTATTAAGCCACACTTGATAGACAATTTCTGCGGCGACCAATAGATAGAAGCTCTGCTGCTTCTTAACTACTTGCCCAATGTGGATCCCCACAGCTTGTTCAAACGTAAGACTACTTAATCCAAAATATTTTTTGAAGCATAACCAAAGGTATGCAGGCACTTTACACTCAAAAATTGCATGTTTTACTGTTTCTGTGCGACTACAAAGCGCGCAGTTCCGTCTACTGGTCTTACCCCATAAATAGAATCTGTCTTTCACAGGTAGTACTCCATGCCCTATTCTCCACAACAGCGATTTCCTTTTACTATCCAACCAGAAGCTATTCAGTCTTCTCCATCCCTCTCGTGGTATCTGGGAAGAGGAGTTCTCTACAAATTCTTTCCTCAAGTCATTGTATATTTCCACGACCTTGCAATCGCCATAGTCCTTATTATTGTTCAACGTTTTAAGCTGTACAAGAGCCTGTTTCGCTACTTTGTATAGTCTTGGCTGGTTTTCAGACATTGGGACTCTATGATCAATGCTTTCTTGCCTAAAAAGTTTTATGTTAGTGCCCAGCCAAAATCTCGATAAGAGTTTCCCGGAACCTTCCTGAGTTAGCATCCTGTAAGCTCCATGTACCGCGTATGCCTGTGCCAAATGTCGAAAGTCCGGAATTTGCAGGCCACCATCCTCTATTGGAAGCTTTAATCTTTCTTGCGCCACCCACTGGGTCTTTCCACTCCAAATGAAGCTAAAACAACATTTCTCTATTCCTCGGCATACATCCCGAGATGGGTGAATGACCGAGAACAAGTATGTGTACTTTGGCACCACGATCGCTTTAATGACCTGTGCTCTAGCCATCAGTGACATTGCAGGCTCGTCGTGATCGTTCATAATCTTTTCGACTGCTGCCTTCAAGTAGGACCAATTCTTGCAAGACGCTCCATGCTTATCAAATAGGATACCTAAAATTTTTACTTCATCAACAACTTTGAGCCCTAGATCTCTCCTTGGGTACTCGCCCCCCATGTACAGCATTTTCGATTTCTCTTTGTTAATTTTCGCTCCACTTCTTGTCCCATATTCTTCTAAAACCTGCAATGCGTTCTCCACGTCCTTTTCACTCTGAACAATCATTGACAAGTCGTCTGCATAGGCGACTATTGTCTTTGTCTGTGCTGAGCCAGGTATTCCCACTCCCTTGATTGATGAACACTGATAGAGCTCTCGCAAGAGGCGATCAAATGCCAGGACGTACAAAAGAGGAGAAAGAGGGCAACCCTGCCTTACACCTCTTCGAATAGTAAATTCCTTCCCTAGACAACCGTTGATGAGCAACCTGCTCTTGCATCCTCTATACATCGCTCCTATAGTGCTTACTATTTCATTTTCTGCTTCGACTTGTTCTAGCGTTTCCCTCAAAAACGCATGTTTCAACCTATCAAAGGCCTTTTCTTGATCAAAGGCCATTAAAATACTTCGTACGTCCCTCTCCGCTAACCACTGTATTACATCCCTGATTTCCCAAAGTTTGTCCTGTATTTTTCGACCACCGACTGCAGCCCCCTGAAATGGAGATATCCAGTTTTCCATGTTTTTTTGTAGCCTCTTTACTAGAGCCTTTGCTAGAATTTTGTAGTCTACGTTTAAAAGTGTTATCGGCCTCCAGGCTCCCAACTGCTCCTTTCGCTGGGGGTCCTTGCATAACAAAGTAACGGTTCCCTCCATAAACTCGTCTGGTAGTGATCCCTGTTTTAGAGAGTTATTAAGCACCTTAACCAGAGAGGGACCCAGGAGGTTCCAATACTGCTTGTAGAACTCAGCAGGCAACCCATCGGGTCCAGGTGCTTTTCTGCTTTTCAGGCTACGGACAACCTGAACAACCTCCTCGCAGTTCAGTTCAACACCCCTGCGGGTGTAATCGGAACTGAAACGGTCCGACTCTGTGAGGTCTCCCCCGTACAAGTCTGAGAAGAACTCTCTGGCCATTTCAGCTATTTGTCTCTGACCAGTGATTCTGCTGCCGTTTTTCATTAGAGCCTCCATTGGTGGCTGAGCTGAAGAAAGATGTTTGGAGAGGAGCCTTCGGGAGCACCAGGCTTCCTTCTCAATTTTATTTTTCGCCGCCAAATACCTTACTGCCTCCCACCGCTCCTCCCTCAGGAGTGCCAGGTGATCGTTGGCAGAAGAAAATGTCACACCGGAAAGAAACCCAGTGCCAGTTTGTTGAAGTTGGCGCAGATGTGCCTGAAGTCTGCATGTCAAAGCACGCTTCTCATGGGCCTTTTTCCGGCCCCAGGCTCTCAGACAGTTCCTGATGTCATCTTTGAGTTTTACCCACCAAGCAAATGTACTGTCACTCTCCCGGACCGCTCTCTCAATTAAGGTCTGTATGTCCGCATGAATTTCTGGACACTGCAGTAATTTGGTGTTCATGCGCCAGGGGTGTCGGGAGCCTGGAAAACCCACTTTTGTCAATTCAACTAAAACTCCCTTATGATCAGAGATGTCAATGGTCTCCATCGTCTGAATATTTTCTACATTACCCAACAAGTGACTTGACACATAAATTCTGTCTAGTCTACTTCCCCCCAATTTATTTAGTCGTGTGAACCCATTTCCTCCTCCTCTAGCAAGTGTCCAAGCGTCTGCCAACTTAACAGCATCTATAGCCTGCCGCAACTCTGCAGCTCCAGAAACGTTTTTATGTACACCCGATGATGTATCTTTTGCATCAATTACACAGTTGAAATCACCTCCCACAATGAAACTGTAAGCTCCAATGAAATAGTAAGGAAGCTCATCTCTATAAAACTCCCCCGACTCATTTGCTTTATTTGGCCCATATATATTGATCAGTCTAAGCAACGTGCCATCATTATCTATGTCTACGGTTACTATTCTCCCGTGCAGGTCCTTCTCAAACTTGATAACTTTGACCTCTCTTGGTTTTAAGAAGATAATGCCGACCCCTCGTGAGTTATGAGTTCCGTAGCTCCAATAAGACAATGTGTTGAAACATCTGTCAAAGTCTTTTGCCTCCAGCTGTTTGTGCCAATGCGATTCTTGAATGAATAAACAATTCACGCCTAAAAACCTTGCTAGGTCTATGACTTCGTTTTGTTTCACTCTACTTCTAAATCCCCTTACATTAAACGTTAATAATTTGAAAGTCATTGACGAAGTCGGGGAAGGGTTCAAGAAAAACACGCCGGAGAACAGCAATCTCATCTAGACACGCACCTTAGGCGCATTTACCCGCCCTCTTCCTTCTCTTCGATATCCTCCTCCTTTTCAAAGTCATACCCCTATCATTCCTCTCACTACTGTCACTCACACGCCCTTCACTTTCAGATACCAGAGTAGCTACGCTCTCTCCACTATCCGACGCCTCGTTATTTGACCCAGGAGACGCACAAAGCGTTGGGGTGGTTGATGCGTCCGACACATTCCCTGGGTCACCACTAGAGCGATTTTCGAGCACCTCAACTTCCTTTATGTCCACCCTACTACACCCTTCTACATCCTCCGGCTCCTCCGTACCCTGGCTTTCGTCATCCTCAGCATCTTGCTTGTTCTGATGCTGAAGCTGATGAACCACTGCACTTTCCTCCTGAAGTGCGCGCTGATTTTCTTTATCTTCTTTTCCCGCGATATTTTCCTGCATTTCTACCGAATTTTCACCGCCATCATCCACATCTACCGAATTTTCCACATCCTGAGCGACACCATTGTTCCCCTCCTTGTCCTTGTCCGTGTTTCCCAAACAAGGAAAATTCTCGTCGGAAATCCACGGAGTGTGAACAGGATCAGGAACTCCTCCCCACACCGAATCTCTAACGTCGGCTGGGACGTTCCGTTTCCTCTCCTTTGCTGCCTTACACTTCCCACATTCTCCTTCATAGAAGGAGCTACACCACCGGCATCTAAGGGCCTTACAGTCACGAGCTAAATGGTCTGTCGCGTCACACTTAGCACACCTTCGAGTAACCCCGTGGTACAGACATTCAACACGGGTCCCTCTCACCGTCAAAAAGTTGGGAAGTTCCCCTCTAAGCTCCATGAGAACGAAACGCGTACCCGTCTCGCAGTCGTCGTGGTCACCACCGTACTTCTCCCTCTGTGTCTTAATTACAACACCGTAGTTCCCAAGTTCCTTCTCTAAGTCTGTGTCAGGATAATCAATCGGGTACCTGAACACCGTGACCCTCCTCATCTTTGCTCCCAAATAAAACGCATCAACTTTTTTCCCCCCAATCGCAACCGATCCTTCCTCCTTAAGCAACCTCACTCCTTCCAAATCATTCATTACCACCTCATAATAACCATACCCTTGATTCTGCGCACCACGAACTTTACCAGGCGCGACACGTTTACAAGCATCCAACACATCTTTTCCGAAATAACCCTGCGGGGCTCGCACTTTGAACACCATGATGCGGTCATCTTGGTTGTCGTACATTTTAGCTTAGCCGGTGTCTCAACCGGGAGACACGGCTTCGCAACAACAACCACAAAGTGCCAGTTACAAGCAACGAAAAGTGAAGAAATTATAAAGGAAAGAACTCGGTTAGGCCTAACAACAACAGAGCAGCAACAGTGCACGTCTTACCACCTCGTCGTCTTCCTCCTTCTTTTACGCTTGCACACGGTCACGCCTGTGACGTATTTGCAGAGGAACAGATACTAATAAAACACGCAACGAAATGGCTAGGCCACATGTGGAGCCGTCTTAGCTAGAGATGCAACCACACGGGTGAGGAGCGCACGCATAGATTGTTATTTCGGTAGCGAATAACAACCACAAAAATATTTCCTCCAACTGGTTAGTATATTACTGCATTAAGGTCTGTGTTTATTACTCAAATTACTCGAACTAACCCAGCACAATCTCCACACCAAATTAATGTGGTGCTGCACGTTGCGCATGCATGGAGCCAGCCCCGTACTATACGATTAGCTACATGCTATCAGTGAGTTACTCTTGGTTTAAACGATGGTATAGTTGAAATAGGTACAAAAATGGCACTTCCGCCCTGGTTTACACATACACTTTTTATACCTTTTCTTTTGACAGTGTAGAAGCAGCAGTTCGTCAAGTGCAACATTAAAAAGTAATAAACGGTAAATGTTGCCTGAAGTGATAAGTCACAATATTGCTATTAGCATTTGTATCTATGCCCATACATACACAAATCGCGTGTATTAGTTGTTCTTCAAATGTACAGCAAAAACAAGTAACACATGTCCCTAAAAAAGACCTTTTCGGCGCCTAGTATTAGCTCTATAGAGACTGTATAGAAAATGTATACATTCTAGTTCCTGAATCCTGTATAGAATGTGTATAGAGTTTAGCAGTTAAAAACCCTATACAGCTTTTATCTATTTCCTATGCAGAAAATTGACACTAGATACGATAAATAGATTATGTATAGGTCCTGTATAGAAACTAGAAAATCATTCTTATTGCCTGCGTGCCGGCTGCTTTTCCCGTCGGCACAGGGTGCGGGCCATCACCGCTCCTGTGGCTATTGGCGACCGGCACTCGGTGTCTGGATAGCTGGCGGTGGTTTTCTCGCCGGTAGCGGGATTTTGAACACCGTGGGAGTATTACTAGGATTTATATTGACACGGTTTATTTCAGCACGATTTATTTCGGAACGATTTATTTTGGACGGTTTATTTCGGTCACCACCCGAGGGGAGCACGCATAGATTGTTATTTCGGTAGCGAATAACAGTCACTGAAAGCATTTCCTCCAGCTGTTAGTATATTACTGCATTAAGGACTGTGTTTATTATTCAAATTACTCGAACTAGACCAGCACAATCTCCACACCAAATTAATGAGCCAGCCCCGTACTCTACGATTAGCTACTGCGATCAGTGAGTTACACTGGGTTTAAACGATGGTATAGACAGTTGAAATATGTACAAAAACATTACTTCCGCCCTCGTTTACCTTTTTATACATACGCTTTTTATACCTTTTCCCCTGACAGTGTAGAAGCAGCAGTTCTTCAAGTGCAACATTAAAAAGTACTAAACGGCAAATGTTCACGTTGTCTGAAGTGATAAGTCACAATATTGTTATTAGCATTTGTATCCGTGTTCATACATGCACACATCACATGTATTAGTTGTTCTTCAAATGTACAGCAAAAAACAAGTAGCACATGTTCGTAAATAAGATCTTTCGGGGCAGCTATAGTATTAGCTCTATAGAGACTGTATAGAAAATGTATACATTCTAGAGTCTGGCTCCTGTATAGAAACTGTATAGAGTTTACCAGTAAAAAACCCTATACAGCTTCTATCTATTTCCTATGCACAAGATTCACACTAGACATGATAGATAGATTCTCTATAGGTCTTGTATAGAAACTAGAAAATCATTTTCATAAGGGCGTAGACTACTGTAGGTCTACTTGTTGCGTCACACTAGTGTCAACAGCAGAACATAAGACTTTTCTGAGCATGCGCTCTTCACTGGAGGGAGCTTCACGTGCCTGGGTAGTAATGTTTTGACTATATTTCCTTAAAGTGGGGAAAAGCTTCATCAATCACTCCTTTCGGCTTTCCCCTTTCTGTTGACAAAAATGTACTCACATGTTTTGAACTCCACAAGAAGGATCCGGGACAAATTTACATTATTATAATATCATTCGTTCATTTCCTACACATACTCAATTGACAATCCACTTCATAGACTCTCCACACGATGGAAAGCAACTAGACCGAGACTGAAACACACATGGACGGACACAGCACTGCAATTATTAGTTCTCCGCACGAGTTCATGAACGGTGGAAATTGTCGATGACCTTCTTAGTGCTACTATTCACTTTCACCGCAGAAGCCGATTCGCACCTCCTAGTGGCGCTATATGCCAACATCCACTAGTTCCTGCCTTAACTCGCAAGTTCTGGGTCACAGCGGGCACTGGGGGCCATTCGCATTCTCTAGAGAAGCGATCCAATTCCATGGTATAGAATCGCTCCTCCAGATACCTCCAGAACGCTTTAGCTACACACATGACTGCATGATATGTCAAGCACCAGGGTTTGCAGAGCACCTCGTCGCGAGACTTGACATGCCACAATGCATGTTCGGTGAGAGCGGTCAATAGTGTTCGGAGCCGAGGCTCGCGTTGCGATCTGTGTTCAATAGAAGCGGTCAAAGCGCGAGTTACTGTTCCTACGGGACCACGTGTAGGTGTACGCAGCCCCGTGTGTATAGCGGTCCAAGCACCTAGTAGACCATACTCTGCAGTCCTCGCAGTAGTACTCAAATGTTCCACCGGGGCGACCCAGGACCTCTGACTAGAGCACTGCACGGGCCTGAATTTACCGGCCCGACCCAGCCCGCACCCGAAGCCACTTAGTCTTACCCGACCGAAACATCATAGTGCGATTGGGCTGCCGCAAACTCAGTCCAACCCGTACCCGACGCCACGGAGGCTTGCCCTAACCCAACCCGGCTGCTGGAAAATCAGCCCTGCCGAGGCAAGCCTGCAGATTTGTAATGCAGTCCGTCCAACAGGTACAATCATCGTAGAGGCTCCTAATACGGCGTAAATCACACACACACACCTGGCACTCGCAAGTACAGCCTTTGTTGCGGTTTGTGCTCGTAGAAACACGTTGTCGTCGGGTCTCGCGCGCCTGTCTGCGATGCACGCCGCGGCGAGGACATGATCCTCAACCAGGCGAAGTCGAGGATAACGCGACGCCCACTACGTGCTAGCGTTTTAGCATAATGCCGGAGGAAGGGCCCAGGTACTTGGTTGCTTTGCTTTCAAAACGAATGTTAACAATTAAACAATGTGAAATAATTGCTTACGAAAGCTCGGCCCGACTCAGGCCCGAGAACTCCCAGACTGGACGCGAGCCTGGCCCAAGCCCGCTGTGAAAACAACTTCGAGCCCAGATTTCGGCCCGCGGGTGCTCTACCTCTGGTTTCACTATAGTGCTGTTTATGTGTTGCCCCCCTCCCGGCAGCACTTCCCCCATCCCCCTTCGAAAAAAATCCTGGACACGCCCATGATGTGGACTGAGTCGATGATTCCAAAGTCTGTGATTCCAGGAACTATTCCCCTATATGGTGTATGGTCCACACTTCGGGCCTCCGTAACTTGACCCTCATACTACACGGGAATGTTGTGCGCTTGCTAGTGTTTCACACTGACGACATATTTATGGAGGGGGGTGTTCGAGTCCCGAAGCGGGACAGAATAATGAGCTGTAAGTAGTTGGTATATCGGGCTAGCTGACGAAGAAGTCGCACACTTTTCACGTGGCGTATCGGGCGCCTCGATGCTGTGCCACCAGTATTGGGCTGGTGTGTTCTTCAACCAATCTGTGCAATAGTGTTCTCCTGCCTCAAGCTCCATCTCCAACCTCATCAAGTACAATCACACTTTTCTTAAAGATTCTTCTTCCTCACTGCGCATCTCATCTCTACGAGGGACCTCACTCACCGACGATTGGACATTCTTTGACCGCAAGTTTGCTTTGTTCTTATTCTTTCTATGTTGCTCTTATGTAATGCGAACTATAGTACTGTCAGGCAAACTCCTCTCTCGTGTTCAACTAGTGGTTCAAGTAACTGTATATAGCTGATTGTTTCTTTGTTAATTGCTTATAAATGTGTGTGTTTCCAAAAACGATTGTGCGACTTGGTCTGCTCATTGGCATAAGTCGGCGCGATCATGATCGCTGCAGGCTTGCCAATGCTTCGTGATCGCACTCATGATCGCGATCATCAGGCTTTGATAAGGCATTGTCATCATGATTGCGCCAACCTATGCTCATTGGTCGGGTGACAACACAGCTCTTCACCAGTGCCGTCGGCGCGTTGGGAAATCCCTGGCTCATCAAACCACGTGACACACACACACACACAAATGGGATGATGATGTGGTGGGTCATTCTCCGCCGTTCGCCGTTCTCTGCACGAAGACAGTTGTGCTGCCTCGTTTTGAACAGAATCATGACATTCCTTTTCCATCTTGCTGCTGAAGTGTTTGAGGTTGCGTCTACTTCTATTTCATGGCAATAACGTGGGTGCCGGTGGCTTTTCCCAACGAAGCTTCCTCAAGAAGAACCTCTTTCAGAATAGATTGAAGATCACTATACCTGCTATACTGATAGTCTCGTTGTTCGGACTGCATCAGCGACAGCCACATGACGCAGGCGGCAGCCGCACGATCCCTCTATGTTTTTTGCACTTGGAGGCGCACTCGCTTGTCAAGTGGCCAAAGTTTGAGCATCTTGCACAGAAGAGTTCTCTACATGCTGCACGGAAGTGTCGTGGACGCTTGCAGTGGACGGCAGACCCGCTGAACACAAGGGTAATCACATGTTTCGCGGTAGTCGTATAGACTCTCAGGAAGTTCGGAACGGGATCGTTGTCTCGCATACATATCATTCATATTTTATGACAATATCGGAACGTGACGGAACAGACACGTGCCAATGACTCAACTTCTCCATATGGCGCTAGAGCCCACACCAGACACAAACCCGGGCAGCTGCATACAAGCAACCCCGAACGGGACGGGGTCCTTGCGACTCCACTATGCACTCAGAGCCGTACATGATGATGGTACACTTGGCGAACAACTTACTCAGGGCAGCAAACGTGCGAACAGATGGGCGTCGTGGTTCCCTCAGGAATAGTAACGTTTAAGGCCAGCACCCTTGTAGGGCAAAAAAGTGACCGTGTCATAATGTCACTTGGGTCCCGAGTATAGTTGCGAGAACCCGGGTACTTCTTCGAGGCGCTGCCTACAACATTTTACACCACAAGTCAAGAATACCAGGCCGGTTTAGTATGGTGGTCAACGGTTTATTGTCCGTAGGCTCCCAGTCTCGAGCTCGTGTTTGTCAGTGCCACGCACCCAGTCTGTCATCCTTGCGGCTCGCCGGCCCTTTTCTTGGCTTGGTCACCTGACCGCCTCATCGTCGGAGCCCTTCATCTTCCTCACTCCTGACTCCACAGTTCCTGAAAATCTCGAAAAATCTGAAATTCTACAGGAGAGAATCGATAGAACATACTTCATCTTTCGACGATGACCATGACCACCTTTTCTTTATCATCTCCTTTCTTTTTCAGAGTATATGGTGTTTGCGAAATTACTTATTGGCTAAATAAGATTAAAAACTGGACTGTTTGGTAAAGCATACTAAAAGCGATAGAAACCCTCAGTGCAGGGGGACGAGAAAGGACGACACAGATGAAGCACTGATAAGATGAAGCCCTTGCCGTCCCCTTGCATTGAGGGTTTTTTATTGTATTTTTAGTAATTTACGGGCCTTTGTGGATCGGTTGCTGGTGTGTCCATCAACCAATCTCAAAGTTGTGGGTTCCATCTCGGCCGAAACCGTCAGTAACTTGCTTGCAGGATGCAACTTGCTTGAAATAGCAATCAGGTGGCACTTAGCGTGGCTCCAAACCGTGTCTCATTCGTCAAGCTTTCCATCAGGAGTAACTATGCAAAATGTATTCGCTGTGCCGTGTATCGTCACTGCGTAGTCAAATTTACAGAAACACTAGGAGTAATCAGCCGCGGGAGGCCACAGGATGGACCTCACGTGAAGTTCCCGTACCCTCCTCCGTTGTTTCTTTCTTCGTTGCTCATGCGCTGCACTGCGACGTCGATCGTCATCACAATTGCCTCACCACGTAAGGTCTTGATTTATTACCGGCAGCATCTGCGAAATAATTTTTCATGATTAGCGAAACATCAGAGCATTCCTGAAATGTTTTCTTTATCCTGGAAATATAGGTAAATATTTAGGCAAAATATTCAGGATGGGATAGGCAAAAGATAGGCGCAGTTTGCAGTAACATGCCTTGCTGCAGAGGAAAGGACGCAGCGAGGAAAACAGGAAGGTTATTAAGTGCTTTTAGGGCAGAGTGTCAGTGGGCTGGATTTGACCATGGATCAAGTAATTTCCTCCTGAAAGGTCCTGAAACGTCTGTAGTACAGGCTACGAATTCTAAAGCGGCCTTAAAACCCGAAATGAAGGAACTGATGTTCTGAGGCTGGAACAACATACAAGGGACAAATACATACAAAGCGTCAATTTGCCTAAGAAATTAACGATGAAAGATGAAATTCACTGAGAAGGTTAGCCAGCTGTAGGACTCGAACCCACATCTTCTGGATTGCCAGTCCAGGGCTCTACCAACTGAGCTAAGCTAACAGGCCTTTTCAGCCTCAGAACATCAGTTATTTCATTTTCAACAGTTGCCGCCTGCGTCGTTCCCGTCGTATGAATATGTGTTTGAGTGAGCAAAAATGTAAGAGTGAAAGGAGGATGAGTGAGAGAGAGTGGCTGGTTTGTCCCTTCAGATGACGCACCCTTGGAAGTCGCTGAAAAGGCCTGTTACCTTAGCTCAATTGGTAGAGCCCTGGACCGGCAATCCAGTAGATGTGGGTTCGAGTCCTACAGCTGGCTAACCTTTTCAGTGACTTTCATCTTTCATCCTTAAAACCCGGTTAATCTCAGTACCCTGATCAACGAACGGCGCCGCCGTGGACATACCGCCCACACGTGCGCTTGTTCTGTAACAGCGAACTTGGTTGTGTGGCGCTTTCGCTTTCTTTACTTCTGACAGCAACGAATAGACGCCATACATAATAATAAATAGCGAGGTTGAGCAGCATTATCGCAACAAACACCCAGAGATTCCATCTCCCCTGCTTCAATTCGATTCTTTGCGCAGGATTCTAATCACCCGTTTCAATCCGCAACGTGCACTGAGAATAATAATACGAAGAAAGGAAGCGATCAATTGCGAGCTATTGACGCAGAAGCAAGAAGAAGCAACTATCTCAACTTGACTCGTCATTTGTTTCTTTTTCATCGACGCTTCTTCATATTTTGAAATCAGCCAGGCAAACGCGTCGAAAGAACACCCTTCCTAATTACGCGTGCTTCAGATTTTACATAAACCCCACTGAAAGGTTCTTCCAAACGCCTAAGAGCGAAAGAAAAGTTATATCGGCTTTATCTCGCCAGCGACGAAATGACTGCGCCGCACGAATTAGAAAAAGAGCTTGAAAACAACTCGAGCGCCAGTCATACAAACCTAGGGAATAAAAACGTTCCAGTTATCTTAGCCTTTGCACGTCTTTTCTATATACATAGCATTCGCTTTGTCGAATCTTTCTCGCTTTCTTGTTCTTCATTCAAGTTTCTTTTTTTTTCTTTTTTTTTTCTCACAAGGACTGGACCTTTTTTCTTCTTTCTGGAGCAGTGACATGCACTTCAGCTTCACAAATTCGTTGGAAAAATTAAAATCCTTTACTCCCGAGGCATCATCAAGCACTGGGCCAGGTTTTTCTTGTGCTTTTGGGTAGTCATCGTATATTCAGGGAATTGCTTTACTATGTATATGTGTGTGTGTTCCCCTTTTCTGAGTGCCTTTTCATTTATATGTTGGACTTTGCCTGTGTGTGCCCCGTGTAGATGTATTTATGCATGCATATACTGGGGTCTTTTTCACCCATGCGCTGCTGCTAATGTAGCCTGAGGAAGACAGCGGAACAGAGAGGATTTTTCCTTCTTTCCCAATCTCGCTTTCGCATCTCGCTTCGTTTTTGTCCTTTTTTTTTCACGCTGGCTTTTCGCTTTATCTCTTGCCTTCTTATTAGCCGACGTTCCTCTGTCTGAGCGTTCTGTCAACGTAGATTTGAGATCAATAAAGAATTCTTTCCTCGCCCCTTGCGTGTACAAAAGTTCACTTAATAGGATGAAATATTTCTCTTTATTATTTTCTTGCTGCTATATTACGACATACACGAATAACTGTAAATGCTATGAGGCTTGTTGGAACTGTTTATAGTTTTGTTCTCCGTTCTTATCGGCTTCTCGCATGTACGCAGTACGCGAACAACAACTCGGATATTTTCATGTGTGCATAGTGCATACACAGCATTCCTGCGAGTGCTGCAGTGCAGATATCCTGGTTACTACGCGTGCGACAATCGTAAGTGTCGAGTCAGGATATATGTTGCCATACTGTGTTGTTATATCACCGTTAGTCAGTCTACTTTCTTCTCGAAGAAAAAAAAAAGAAAAGAAGAAGAAAAACATCGCGTGATACATTTTGATTCCGAATAGAGAGTTTTAGTTTATCGTACGCAAAGGCGATAGCGTACGGAACAGATAGCGTTGGTGGTTCTGCGCACTGTGCGAAGCTCTCTTTCTGTTATGGCCCAAACTGACGTACGCAAAGGCGATAGCGTACGATGTACTAAAACTCTCTAATATGGGTTTTACCATAGTCCCAATTTACCCCAAATTTTCGTCGTATGTGTATTGATAGAACCGCTCGTCCGCTTTATCATGAAGCGTGATAAGGATATTGCAAAGGGCCCCTTTGAAGCTAGGGATCAAATCAACGAAGTCAATCAAGCTCGAAATTTGTCAGTGTTTCACATTTTATTTCATGTTTCCATGGTAGTACAGATCATAGATTGTATACAAACAGAGGTCCCATAGTTTTTTTAGTGTTATCTCATTATACCAGAGAGGCAATTCGAAATTGCCAGCCTTCTCTGAGAGCGAGCAGGTGTGCGCTAGAGGACTGTCTCTTTGATAACATGTTAAAATCTAATCACTTGGGCGATAAAGGAAAAAAATACACAGACCAGTGTTATAGTAGTGAGAGCACAATAAGTCCAGGAAATGAATCACTCTTTGGAATAAAAATTTAATATCCACAAGCTTTCGTGCAGAACCTGCACTTCATCAGGTTTTAATCTAACCGCCTGAAGTGAAACATGTCTGGAGAATGACTATCTGAATAAGTCACACACAACTGCGCACATTTCAGGGGTTTTTTTTTCTCTCGATAACGCGGAGGTTAAGTGTCAGCGTGGTACTGATTATTAATGAATATCACTGCCCGCCCTTGGAGCCTGTCAGCCGATACACACACCTGCATTCAGAAACACGCTTGTTCACCTTTTTTGACAGTCGATACGCCACCGCATAGGTGGCAGAACCGGGGCCAGATCAACTATGTGAATACAGTATCCGACCTCCATACGAATACGTTGTATAGTGACTCAGTATAACATCCATCTGCAGGTCGTGCTCAGGGAGGCTGTGTATTTCAGCAGGTTTTTTAGGTCGATGTCAGTACAGCTGCCTGTAAACTGAACCCACGGCGCACATGCAATAAATGATTTTACGTCCCGCTCGTTCGGCTCCCTTCTTTTCCTCTCACCTTTTGTCAGCGTCCCATTGTACAACAGTCATAGTTCCTTCGCAGCACTGACTCCAAATGAAAATACAAGAAAGGTGAGACGCGTGAAAATGTAGCCTTCTGAAAGAAGGAAATCGCAAAATTGCATTCATCTTTATCAATAATAGGTTTCAGTGTCACGTTATAAGAAAGGGTTTTCTTCAAGCTTTACTTGGCAAGTAACGCCAAAGCTCAACGTGAAGTCGGCCCAGGACGCCGCAAAATCATGCAAGCAAACGGCTCTGCAATGACGACACAAGCTGCGTTAAAGCGCCACACCGGACTCTGAAAAGGGCGCTTATTTTATTTAGTCCATGAAAAGATTGTGGTTCAGGGATTCTCTACGCGATATTTCAATCCTGTCTACGAACGCTGTGCATTTCTGTCAATTTTTAAAGGTCTCCTGAGCCTCCACAAGTTTCGATGACGCGGAGAGCGGATGACGTAGGCGTAAGCCCAAAAATTACTATGATGTCATGTTCTGGAGAAGGCATTCGTCTCCCAGTAACGATGCCGGCGTCCGGGGAGCGTCACGTGGTGGAGAAGTCATGTGACGCTGATGGAGAGAGGAGTAAATGGGAGAGATGTCTTCTCCCTCTGTGTCGGAGTGGTCGGATGATATGTCACATGGGGGCTCCGCTAACGAAGTGCAAAAACTGCTCCCCCCGGAAGACGCGAAGGACAACATCGTTGCCAGGTGAGAGCCGAACGCTCCGTCGGAGCCTAACATGACGACGCAGTTTTCAAAAATAAAAATTTTCTGTAGCTTTCGCGTCACGTAGAGCCAAAATAGTTTGCAGGAACGTAAAGTGAGAAAAGGAGAGCGTAAAGTGAGACAACAACAACAACAACTTTATTTCGACCTTGGAGAGTTGGGAGTTTCATCAGTGGCATAACTGCGGTAGGATTCTGAAGACACGAGATTTCGTTCGTAGTGGTACTTTAGGAGAGGTACCTCTGTAACTCGCACTCCCCACTAAGAAAAAAAGAAAAAGAAAGAGTGCATACGTGACTCGTGCCCCATAACGCATTGGATTAGATTAAAATTTAAAATAATAATAAAACGGATATTGTGCTCCCACAAATTCATACACCATAATTAGGGTCCTGCGTATTCAAATTTATAAAGAAAATCGAAAACCTACGCCGGTAAACATGTAAGGAGATTCCGACTCCTTTACCGGCTCCCGTGTAAGAAGAGACCAGGAAGTAAACCTGGGGTCTGGCTATGAAGATTAGTTTCTTTTTGTGTCGAGATTGCATGGTATCGCGATGTAGCAACCCACGCTACATGGAATGGTTGGTCCTTTGACATAAATCCACTGTACGGCCGTCTTTAACTTAACAATGGGAAACATCTGCATGTTACCGGTGAACTCCTTTCTTGAGTACGGGCACCTCGATATTGAACTCGCTGAACGGGCTACCCTATTTATTGACCGTACTCGACATGAAGGCGTTTTGAGATCATTTCGGCTAAACGTCTCCAGCGTCTCAGTGTTTTTCTTTTCCCTATTCCTTCCCCCTTTTCCGTTTCTTCATGTTTCCCTTCAATCCTCAATGTGGACAAGGGAGTACAGATTACATACAAATGGTCTTCTTCAACGGGCAGTTAGCTGGTGCAGCGACGATAGTAAGATGGAATGCAAGCGAAAGCTGTCTTGCGAGTATGTCAGACCGTGATACAAATCTCGTTGTATGCACGGTAGCCTTTCGTTGTTCTTGTCAGTTTGTCATTTCAGAGCCACCGTTTTCTCTTCGAATTTCGGATATTAGGTAGTTTTAGGGAATCGTTTTCACTCAAACGGTTCGCGACCGGTTTTGTCACGACCCAATCAGGTGATGTAGTCAGGTGATAACGTTTTGAGTCACTTCCCCTTATCATTGGTCATACACAAAACGGTTCGCAAACTGTCTGAGGAAGAAGGATTCGTAAAAATCGCTATTATCTCCGTTGTAAAGCG
The DNA here is from genome assembly GCF_037126465.1 of Ornithodoros turicata. NCBI lineage: Eukaryota > Metazoa > Arthropoda > Arachnida > Ixodida > Argasidae > Ornithodoros > Ornithodoros turicata. Next base: position 124,576,144 of record NC_088202.1, on the reverse strand, counting down.
TTATGATAGAAAACTCCGAATTCTCAGCAAATAATTAACTCTGAAAAACTCTCTCTGAATATACCAAAAATAAATAAACTACGAATAGCCCGAACCCCAACCGCAATGTATAATATTTTGTTATGAATAATTTAGAGAGTCAGCTATTGCGAACGACAAATAACGACAAATGATCGAAAACGTACAACAACATTTCATTAGATATAGCATAGCATACCGGCATTTCCATATATTAAAACTATAATCATTGAATTCACAAACTTACTTTGTCAATGTTGCAATCACGTCGTATTTTTCATCACCTTGTGTTCTTGTGTAGTTCACGTAGTTGTAGTTCAATATTCGTACAGTTCGTACAATGTAGTTCACGCACATATAGACTCTCGATGATTTGCCATCATTCCTTCTTTCAACGTGTCGTCAATGGTATTCTGCTTTTTACATTACCGCAGTGGTTCCCAAACTGTGGGTCTCGTGCCCTATGGGGCTCGCGACATCTTACGAGGGGGAGGGGCGCGAAGCGGCCCACAAATTTTTACAAAAAATGCCACGTCGTGCACGCTACTCTGCATTACCAGGAAGCCCGTGGCAGCAGACGCGGAGGTTTCTCATAAATGCGCTTGCATGTGGGGTCAGCGACGCTTCGACACATCACACAGCCTCGATTTCCCGTATGTTTTCACTTGTGCACAAGGGCAAAATCTATGTCGCGAAAACAACATCCATTCCCACTAAATCGATGTCGTGAGAGCAACACTCTCTCCCACTAAAGGCTACAGGCCACAGCGTCTGCATCTATCGCGGTATACACGAAAGCCCCGACTTAACGGCGCACCGCGCAGTCGTGGCGCGTGGCGCAGGGTCGTGTGATGCAGCTGAATCCCTCGGTTATATTATAAGTAACTATTAATAGGCACTGAAGCTTCAGTTTGAGAAGTATTCCCCGCAGAGCAGTTCAAGAGACATGGATCACTTGGGCACGATTTCTCTTCCCGGGGGCTTTAGTACAGCAGACGAACTTCAGTTCAAGGACCTGATTTCAGATTGAAGTTTGTAGTTTCGGTTTCCGTGATATCCATGTATAGAGAAGGTGGTGTTCCTCTACATGAGTCCTGACCGGCGGTGATGGAATGTCCCAGCGGGCAGATGTGCGTGGCCGCACACTAGGACGGTGCCGGTAGAACTGGCTGCCAGGCGTAGTAGCGCGCGGCAGCAGAGGCGGGTCGTCGTCGTCCACGGTCCACCACATCACTACCCCCTTAGACGCGGAGCGGTTCATGCGGTTGACGTCCGCATCGATACCATGAAGAGGAGAATGAGGACGACTCGTGAATGATGGAAACACGGCTCGTGATCGTGGCAGTTTATGCAGCAGCAGCGGGATGGCGGGAACAAGAGCGCAGCGATCCGTGCGTGTTCCAGAGATGAGGCGTGAGTGCTGAGTGGTTGGGTGCTTGAGTAGTTGCTGATTGCGTTGAGTGGCTGCTGGCTGTGTTGAGCAGTTGTTGAGTGCGTTGAGAGACAAAAATACTGGTTGTCACCAGAGAAGTGCCGAGAAGGACAATCGTGAAGGAGGTGGAGGCCGGAAACTAAACTTCCTGTGATCTCCATGCGGGTCCCCGGTGGAACTGGGGTCCCGGTGCCGGTGCGACTTGCCTGCCCGAAGGTGGTTCGCTGCAGGTTCGCCGAAAAATTTAGGATGATGAATGTCCAAATTACGCCGCACATGGTGTTCGTTGTTCGGGTCACAAAATGTAGAGAAGGTGGTGTTCCTCTACATTAGTCCCAACCAGCGGTGATGGAATGTCCGAGCGGGCAGATGTGCGTGGCCGCACGCTAGGACGGTGCCGGTAGAACTGGCTGCCAGACGCTGTAGCGCGCGGCAGCAGCGGCGCGTCGTCGTCGTCCACGGGCCGCCACAACCACTTCAGGAATTTTGGGCAGGTTTGGTCACGGAATACTCGCTATTGACGAGAAAAGCCATGAAAATATTGCTTCCGTTTGCGACAACGTACTTATGCGAGCTTCGCTTCTCCGCTGTGGCGATCGACACTCAAAACAAAGTACAGCAAGTCACAGCTCGAAATCAAGCCTGCCGTTGTGCAAGAAGTTTTGGCCCCAGATAACTCGCTCTGAATGCAGCTCCAATAAAATGTAATTCTATAGATTTGGCTAACCTTCTTGCGGTGAGGTCTGAAGACGTCCGGCATCCCGACGAGGGAAACTGGGAGGGGGGTGGAGACGTCCCGACGACGTTGTCTATATTTTTATGGACCGCGGGCCGGCGAAGTTTGGGAACCACTGCATTACCGATAATCGCGATTGCAGTCCATTAACACGTCTTATGATTCATTTCAATAACGTTCTTCGCCAGTATCATATCTGTATTTTTGCCAACAACAGCTCATTTTCTCGTGCTCTCAAATCTATCGTTTGATGATTGCTACAATCATGGATGTCACTAATATACCGCTCTTCGTTCTGTGTCTATTTTAGTGTGCACTATAAGGTAGGCCATTTAGGTTGTTCATGGGTACCTCAAAAATAAAAAGCTGAATATAAGCTTGTATTGAATTTCTGCTGTTACGCTGGACGTCCATGCATGCAATGGGGTATGCGACAGACAAACTTCCCTGCAGTCCATGTAAGAAATGACGTACACCTCAGCGAAAGGGGTGCTCGACAACTGTCGAATCTCTCTTCGACCGCGTGATAAGCGAATTTTTCGCTGAGCCACGCACAGTAAAGAGAAAAATTCCTGCAAGTCACTTCTCCACTTAAGGAAGTGGCTGCTATTCTCGGTCAGTGACGGGACTGCAGGGTGATCGAATATGATCGGACTTCCTTGGAGGGGGAGACAGACGACCCGATGGGGAAGAAAAAGCCAGGGGGAAGAATGACAGTGGAATGTGTTGGACAAGGGGGGAACGATTTTATTTGATGTCGAAGCACTTTTTGCCTCTCTTTATTGAGTTTGCATACAACAGCGTGGAAAGCGAACGGGACCAGCAAAATAAATGTCAGTAAGAAAGATCAAACGAGCAATCACACGATGATACTGGCCCAAAATGTGAGAGGTCCCTAGACGCACCAGTCTTAGCACGGAAGACAAGTTTGCTTGTGTCTCGCCCATGTCACACTTGGAGTCATCAATTGCACAGATGAACAAGCGCCACCAAGCGATGAATATGTCAACTTCTCAAAGCCCATTGTATTCAATGCTCTCTGAGAAGTTAATATGTTACACGCTTGGTGACGCTCCGTGCATGTTCAATTCCCGTTGGATCCAATCTTCATTGATGACTTCGTTGTCTCGCGACGTGAAGCCCTGAATTACCATCATTGAGGACTTTAAGTGTGACAAAGGTATTATATATGGCAGAAATGTGAAATGCATTCACCTTTAAGGATACTCCAAGATAGCAGCTGACTACAAAGGCGAACCAAAAAAAGAAAAGGAAAGGAAGAAAAATTCGAGTATCAAGTTGTCTTCTATATATCTACAGCATTTGACGAGTTGTTGTACTGAAATTGTTGTACCACGCTCGATGAACTCTACGACGAACCTTCTGTAAAGAAAGGCCACATAATGCGTAATTCTATACAATTAACGTTCAGCTACTACGTATACAGGAAGCTGAATGTTTTATGGTAAGCAGTCCTTGTCGTGTTAGAGGCAGTTTGCATCACCGGGATGCGGGACACATTGTGCGTACAGCACATGTGTGAACGCTGCCAATACAAAAAAAAAAAATCAATTTGCACTTTTTCATGCACCCTCCTTCTTAAGTGCAACTATGACAAAAAGGAGCCCTAAGACTGGTCCACGTACTTCACATATTGGGCTGCGCATAACATGAGGGCTGCTTATCAGTTATCACGTTTATATGAAAAACGTTTGTGCGATGTTAGCTGCTCTGGTAGACGATTTCCATCCGCTGACAATCGTGAAGATAGCGTTCTGTGCGAACATGCAATGTTTTCGTCATGGTAAGATTCTTTTGGCAGTCACTTAACTACCCAAGCAACACAATGTACTGAAAGTCGAGTGCAATGGGGTGGACGGGTAGGTGTTAGGCCTTGAACATACCCGTGAAACTAAAGAACGTTGATAAGACACATACCGTCCACCCCCTTTGCACTCGACTTTCAGTACATTGTGCTGCTTGGGTAGCCACGAGAAGATGCTATGCTCTATGGTATGCGCCCCCCTCCGCTTCTTTGCACGTTCAAAACTTGCAGACGTTGCTCCGCCTGGTGGAAGACGGGAGAACGAACTGCCTCTTGCGTTGCCCCCTATACCGGCGCTGCGGTGATCGTACGCAGACGTCACCCTGACTGTCCCTGTTCACTTGACTGCAGGGGCGGATCCAGAATTTTGCTGAGGGGGCGGGGGGGGGGGGCAGCCTCGCCCAGCATAGTAGATACACGATCTAGGCAAATTAAACACTATATGTGTAGACAGAAATTGAGGTTGGGGTCAGGACATCCTGACTCCTCCAGTCTAGATATCCGTCTCTGCTTGACAGTGTCACGTTACTGTCATCTATTACGTCGCTCACAGGCAGATACATTTCGGCATATGACATAGGCTGCCTTTTTCGAAAGCATAGACGCGGGAACACCTGCAGAAATTCACCCGAACACTGGGAGTCTGACATTTGCTGTGCAAGTACATTTCGCTCTTTTAATGTAGTTCTTTTCACCGGTGCTGAACGTTTCCTCTGAAGGTGGTGGACATGCTTGTGCGGACTCCACAATTTTTCGTTGCCAAATTTCTCTATCGGCACGGCACCAGAGTCATATCAGTTTATGCTTGTAAGAGGCCATATTTGCAGTTTCATTTCTTACATGTTATGTATAGAGAGGAATTTATGCAGACGCTTACGCTTCACATGGCATGCAAATGCGTTATCAATGTCGGTCGGCGAGACGCGAGCTCCCATCCATCATGGCGTCGTCCCCAGAGCCTGACATCGCTTGTCATCCGAGACCAGCTGACAGAGGGAGGAGGAAAGAGCATCTCTCTCTCTCTCTCTCTCTCTCTCTGCTTCTTCTTCGACGGATATCCCACCCCACCTCTTCTCTATCGAGCCTCTGAAGCACAACATTGCGACAGGGAAGAAAAGGGGAAGGAGAGACTATGTATGCGCACTACAGCGGAAGGCTTCCTGGAAGCTTTCTCCAAGCTCCATGAGGCCTAGTTACTGTGCAGCGTATACGATCCCTCCGGGATGTTTGGATATGTATGCCTTCTTTATTTTGTACAGAAGGGGAGTGGGCACGTGGCCTTATACATGCGATGGACGTTTGTGGCTGGTAAGAACACTGGGAATCACCACGGAGAAAAATAATCAAAACTGAAATATCATGTAATCACGAGTCAGAAGGATTCGCTGCTACGACGGAAAATTCAGAATTTTCGCGCGCGTGTTAAGAGAAGACGCTGTCCGTTGCGTAAAGACGACGCCTGTATAGCCGACTCGTTGGAGCTGTCGTTGACATCGATTAGGTTCCTAAAGTATTTCACCATTTCTGACAACCAGCGTAAGCATATTTTGATATCATATAGTATATACCTTTTGTTTGCTTTTTATGTAAAAGTTGCTGGATGTCTACAGGGAATATCTGCAGCGTAGCTTCTTGCATTGTGCGTAAGTTGATTATAGTTATATTCTTCTGCTGTGTGTCTGAATCTCTACATCCTAGAGGTGGTAGCTCCAAGGCCGTGCTGTAGACTGGGAGGTGGTGCGTTCGAGGCCTACCAACGACGTTTGTCTGAGGTTTTCTGTCAGAGGGATGTTTGCACAGTTACCCCTGAACTCAGCCCAGGACGCATATTAACCCCACCTCATGTTTGCCACTCCTTCCTGCTGTCCTCCATCCATCTGTTCATGTCTGTACACCGCTCATAGCCACAGTTGCTTCAAGCCGCTAACACGAAAAAAAAAAACGAAAAAGAAAAAGAACGTCTTATTGAAGAAGCAAAAAACGATGGACTGATGAAGCAATGCATCACACGTTTCTATCTCTCTTCCTCTATTATTATTATTTTTTTTAGTAGGCGTCTGTCCGGAAATACCTTCGGGTGCTCCAAACTGCCGAAACTAGGTTTCTAATTATAGCGCAGTGTGGCACATGCTGCCCAGGGATGAAACCCCAGAATGGCGCCGTTGTCTTTCACCCAACTGTCAAAGGGGATTTAAAGAATACGACTTCAAGGCAAGGAGCGTTGGCGCACACCCGGAAAACTCAGTCTTCCGTCAGCCACGCAGAATTAAGAAAACAACGCGCTCAATCTTACAAGAACAGCGAAAACATCAATCGCTTACCGTTTCCACGTCGCTTGAGTCACGCCTGCCAACTTACAGCAGCGCCTTTCGAAAACTTGACAGGTTTGTACAAACCGTTGCTTGAGGACGTCTCTCGACACTAGGGACAAGTTGTAACTACCGAAGACTTAGTTTTAGTGTGACAGAAATACGCGGCAAGAACGAACGTAAGACAGGACAGCTTTAGAACGCTTTCCGTAAGGACGAGCTTAAAGTGCCACAGCATGAGTTCGTTTTGTCACCTGTCCTTCGCACTTTCTTCGGTCCACTTTGCAACACTTTTGTGTACCGTTGATTTCCCATATAAACTTCAAGACAGCGTCTCCCATCATTTCATGCTTGTCTATATCTCCTTCCTGGCATGCCACTATACAGGGTGTTCAAAATTAAGCTTTCACGAGCGCTACGCAAAGACAGCGATGACAGGAAACCGGATGATAACTTTACGCTACTTGTGTAAGAAACAGGTGCTGCTAATTATGTAGCACCTGTTTCTTACTCAAGGAACAGAAAAAATACCACCAGTTTTCTTTTGTTCGCCTATTTATAAAGTGCTAGTGAAAGCTTAATTTTGAACACCCTGTATGGTCACTGCAACAAACATGCCTATTTCAGCAGCAAGTCTTTGCTATTGCTACATAGAGTTGCTATTCTGGGCCAGGGTGGCAGGATTTATATGATTCCGATTTAAATCCCTGATTCGGGGTGTCTACCAACCTGGAATACCTGGAATTGTCAGAGAATTTTCATGCGACTACTGCAAAAGTCAGGGGATTGTCAGGGAATTTGTCAAAGAACAGCTGATGTCTAGGGAAAATCGCAGACAATGGCCGTGGCGATGCACAGCGAATCGCAAATGCCGATCAGTGGCTGAGCGACCACGCCGTAGCAACGTTGCCGCGACGAGTAGCAGTTCGGCAAAACGACAAGCTCAGAGGCAGAAAAGTAGGGCAGCCTCACTAATACCCAATAAAGGATCTGTTTTTTGAGTAACCTGTGTCAAAACGTAGCTGCAGGCACCAAGCTTTGGTCAGGGAATTCGCTTGAAATAGTCAGTGAAAACCTGAAAATGTCAGGGAATTTGAAGGTTGCAATTTGGTAAACACGTACCCTCTGATTTTAATCGTGTTTACATCACCGATATTCAGCGTGACTTAAATTAATAGCACAATAGCGTTTCTACAAAGAGGGTTTCGTAACTGCGAAACTGTACCTATATAAATGTGGCACAAGGTCACAGATATTTTATTAGGAACATCACTACAAGGGCGGTCTCAACATGATTCGTATAAATGATGTAGAACCCTGCGCATACACCATGCATGCACGACTAGTCAGGGCAATGTTCAGTCCGTAAGCACACTTGCTGTCGAAGATTTACGTTGCTCACTGCATGAGGAGCACAAGTTTTGCGGTTTTCCCAATTATAGTCGATTACGCAACACTGGTCAAGGTGATGAAAACGCTCCTGAATGCAGAGGATGCTACGGCGGTCTGGAGCTGCAATACGGCACGCAAATCCTCTGGTTGTGCTGAAAGCTGAAAGTTTGTAAAGTTTGAAAGCTGAAAGTTTGTAACCTTTGGGAGCAGCCTATAGGACAGAAGCGGTGTGCACATGGCATCGCAATATCTTGCTCTGCAGTATGTCCAGAGGCTTACCTTGGTATCTGAGATGCAAAATATTGGTCAGAAAATGTGGCCCACCAAGTGCTAAGTCAAGCCTTCGACGAACCACCTGTATAGCTCATACGTTTTGTCCAACAAGCTTTCTAGCGTTTCTTGAAGTCTCTTCCAAATTTCTACAGCATCTGCGATGCAGCAGGTGGTTTGCTCCCGTTTATCAAGGTTGAGCGATATTGGCTTTAGCAACATAACATTCTTCTATACGCATATATTCATCTGTCTGTCTATACAATATGAGCAGCCACTGTTTCTTCTATCTTGTCACGATTTTCTTCGCAAATTTTCACAAACGTGGTCCAGGTGTTTATGTAGCGCTCAAAACAGTCGACAACAGAGTTCCGGTGCACATCTTGTGGCTAGACAGGCTGTGGTGCATCCGCAAACTTAAGTGTTGCTACGGCGAAGTGATGTTTACGAGAATATTTCACAACAGCCACAATGTTATCCTTTACTTATTTAGGAGTCAATGTTTTAGCAAAAAGATGCGTCGGGTTAGCGCTATACATCCATGTGTGTGAGAAGAGGAGGACCATCCTCAGTGGATTCTTCCAGCAACTTTCGCATTTTGTCGAACATTCGTGGTACTGTCTGTCACGAGACTGCGAACGTAACACCCTGAACCCCCTGCACCTTCTATATTCGCGATTGCCACTTCTGTGAGTTCATGAAGGTATTCAACAGTTGCAAGAGTGTCCTGTGGTGAGATAAACAATAAATTCCCCAGAAATCTACCTCATGGGGAGTACCGAGCTTTCAAGCGGCGGGAGGGGGGTAATAGGTTTACGCATCCATGTTTAGGGGTATGTGCATTTCTAGCACAGCTGTATTGGGCAATCTCTGTAATTTCACGGGGGTGGGGGGATGGTGCCAAACACCAAGGAGCCCCGGGAGTGTTGAGATGGGTGGGATCCCTGGAGGTCGACCTCTCCATACTCCGTGGCGGAACAAGCTGATATAATTGGGTCATTATGGACGTTGCTCCAGCCAACATGGCTGAAGTTTACTATACTTACCCCTTTACTTGCACACACTTCGACATCAGAATAGCTTGCCCAGTAGGTTTGCACCGATGTCACCTCTTGAAGGTGAAGTGTATCCCAGACTTAGCGATTCAGTCATGTGTACGAAATGGCAGTTATCGACCACACGACACCACGAATCCGTTGCATAAATAATGCGAGCAACCTTCTCAGTCATGGCGTCGTTAGCGTCCTTGACTGTCCTCACCACGAAAGTGTCCCTGGCTGTGTTATTCCGCATTACGAGCGGCTATTTAGAGGTAGTCTCCGCGACACGGTTGTCTAAGATATCGAGCCCGTGGCAGGGCGATATCCGATCGGCGATGTCGCGCGCGACGGACCTGCACCACTATATCGCGTGTGAGGGGAGGCCCCCTCATACACACTTTCCTGCACGCTTCGTTCGCAGATGATGCCGAAGTATTTATTTATCGGACGGTTATCTCTTGCGATAGATGGCGAGGCGCTGCGTACAATCGTGCGCGGCTTCCCGATAGTGGTGTAACTCCGTCGCGCGCGACACCGCCGATCCGGGATCATTCCGCCACGGACGGGAGATTTCAGACAACCGTGTCGCAGACAGTACATGATGTGGAGCTTGAGAATGACGGAGCAGTCGCTTCTTTTGCGGAACCTGCAACAATATAGCGGTTAGCGGAGTATACATATACAGGATACCTGGTGAAACGGTATACTCTACGGTACAACGAAACGGTACATTCTTCATCTTCGAGTGCAGTCAGTTGAGTCAAGTTCCGCGGAGGAGCAGCACTCGGCGTGATGCTTCTTCATTCTGGCAACGATGCTATGCATTTCTTCGTCGCACGCCTTACATATACTGCGCGTATGCCGTGGCAGCGCTCTTTCATCGAAAAAATTCCGTACCGCATCTCTCTTCCGACAAGACATACTGACACGACAAACTAAGGTCAATTTCTGGCTTCAGACGCCGAACTTCAAACTTCGACACTTACGCGCCTCTCAAAGGACTGGTTATTGGATTGGATAGAGAAAAAGTCTGTACGTGGGCGTGCTCGCGCAGTCGTGCTGTCACCAGGCATTGCATATATGGGCAAAAGGAAATCGAAGCTACACCCACATACGTGCAGTATATGCAGTCTGTCTGTTAAACAATAGGACGATGAACGAACGCACAGGGGAGCACGGACGGCAAGAACAGCGATCTTGTCCTTATTCTGTCCCTTGTCCTTGCAGTGTACTTGTCCGTCCATGTTCTGAACGTTCGTTCGTTGTGCTACACATTTATGTTATCGTTAGGTCACCCTACCTCAAGATTATGAAAGAAAAAGAAACTGAGCACTTTTACAGAAGTTGATGAAAATCAAATAAATCTGATTTGCATCCAATGATCAGATTTTTATTTTATTGTTCTATAGATACTGCTGGCCCTGGACGAGCCATAACAGGAGAGAACGATAATTTCACACATCTTAGCTACTCAGTACCGTATGGAGGGAATTGCCTCATCACGGGGGCCGCCGATATTTCGAACAGAGACAATCTCTGACAGTCTCTGTTCGAATCGGCGGCTCTCGGTCCTGAGGCAATTCCCTTCATACTTCCCTACCGGTTCGCTGGATTTCGACCCATCTACAGTACAGTATACGTTACACAATGATATCTCATTCCGAAACAAGTTATGACGCACATTTCATACTTTCACCAAATACCCACCCACACAATAAAGGAAAAGAAAACAACAAAGGAAAAATTAGATGCAAAACAAGCGAAAAACGAAGCTCCCCCCCCCCCCCCCCTCAGCTGTGCCCAAGTTACTCGAAGCCCTCTAACAGAAGCTGCTATTAGCTATGTGGTCTCCTATATTTCTTGAAAGCCTATTCGAATCTGGTAATGTCCGAACAAAATAGGACTATTTGAAAACAGGTATTCTGGCTTGGAATGGTCTTAGAGTGTAATGATGACGTGACCACAGTACTGTTCCCTGTACCTCTGGAATAATGTAGTGTTTTGCCTCAATACCCAATGGATTGTTAATTATCCTTAAAAATGTTTTTAGGCTCTCAATTTTTCTACGTTTTTCCGATGTTTCAAATTTCACGTTATGTCTTAGGTGAGTTACTCAAACTTGCCTGCCGTAAGCGGAATATATGAGTCTCAGAGCCCGGTTCTCTACACTCTAAACCTGGTACCTTCTAGTAAAGGGTCTGCCACAACGACGTAAAAGTTACAGTTTCGCCAGGCATGGCTGTCTCCAAGACGCTCGCCTCTTCACAGACGCTACAGAACAAATGGTGCTCAAAATGAGCTCTCACCAGTGCAGAACGCATACTGTCATCCGGAACATATAGCTATAATATACGTAATTCATCTAAGGGCATCCAGTGGCGAAAACGGAGTGATTAATACATGTACAGATTCATATGCACAACAAATGAAAGAAAGAAATAATTGCAACTGGAGCATATGTATTATTTAATTGGCAAACGTGTAACTACAGCTGAGGCAAGAGCACGAGGACGTCACAATACCAACACTTCAGCTGCGGTGGACGACGCCTCACGTTGTTGCAACTTCCTCTCCAGTACGCCGAAAACATTTCTATTCCTTTTTGATATGTCAGAATGACACATCAGCGACGCGGCTATGGTAAATCAGAAGCACACGATGAAGTAAAACACAATGATGACAAAGGACTAAGCAAATAACGGACGTAAGACACACACGTACACACTGTGTTGAACCGTTGAACCGTGTTAGAGAGACAGACTGTGCTGTGATTCGTGTTCCTAGACTGTCCAGCAAAAACGTAACCACGTAAACTTTGTAGTGAACATGCCGTAGAAATACCCTGATAAAGTTCTGTCACTTGACCCTTGTGCATTCTTCACAATTCTGAACACGATCCGCAGTTCGTACAGACGGAGAGACACAATAACGTGACGCACACTTATCCGACACTGTCGTACTGAATGATTGAATGTGCGTCTTGAACGAGAACACAGTGACTTTTGAGCAGTACCTTTTATACAGGCTACCTTGCAAAGAAACAAGAAAAACAAACGAAGGAAATTCAAACGCGGCATTCGTTTAGAAGTTACAACGTTCCTATAAAGGGTACATTTATAAGTTTCGACGATTAGATTTCCGTTGAACACTGAAGTAACCTTTATTGCTTCTCCGGTGTCACGTTACGTCGTGTTTAACCTTTAAATAGAGGTATCGGACGTCGGAAATCTACGTCTATATAAAGCTTATGCTATATTGCTAAAAGTTACAAAAAGGGTACCGAGTTAAGAGTGTATGCTTTGAATTTTTCGATGCGGACCTTCTTAAGTGCATCCCAAACGTTACTTTGGGAATTACTACTACAATGGGAATACTACTACTATGGGAATAATACTACCAAATTATTGATATGTAAGCTGCTTTTACCCTGACATGAGTTTTGTTTAGATTCGTCCTCAGCACGTCGAGTTTTCGAATCGCTGAAAAGCATATATTTTCTCTATGTATCCCCCAGTTCATGCTTGATTACTTGGTTACTCCTAAGTACTTCAAGCTTCTTACTGAAATCAAAATCGGAATTGCGATAACAAAACGGGGAAGATATCCTTTTCGTCCAAAGTGGCGTGACAAACTGAACTCTTACTGCAATTAATTTACGTATCTCACTTGTTGTATACCATTGGACTATATAACACATTGAATTCGTTGCTTCGTAATTCCTTATCTTTACTGAACTGTTAGGTTCTCATTCGCCCGACAAGGCGCTGATGGCACTTGAAGATTTTCTAGGTACACAACCGGGCTTATGGACGTTCTATGAGTTGCTGAATGTGTGCTGTGTGTGCCCCCAGCGATTCCGACATTTTACACTCACTTGGTTGAAACTTTCGAACTACATGTTGAAGTCCATCCGTTCATCTGTTTGTAAGAGTCTTGGGGTAGCCAGTTCGACTTCGTCATGGCTCACATCCTTTTTTTTTTTTCTTTATCACATCATCATCGTCATCATCACCTGAGCTTTTCGATTTTTAACTGGACAGTACAACAAGGAATCATCAGCGAAAATATTTAGTTTTGCCGGTTGCGGGATGCTCTCAGTCATATCGTTTTAAAGTAAGAGCAATAGCGGGCCCCAAACAGGCCCTTGTGGCACACCAGAATAGACTCGGAGAACACTTAAGAAATTGAGCTGACATCAAAATTTTGAAAGCGGCTACACAAATACGCTGAGATTCACGACAAGAGCTGGCTACTGATCTCGTAAGTTTCTAATTTCCAGATAAGTTTCTCCGATCTCAGTTGTCTCGCGACGTAGACACCCAATTATTAATTATTAGATAAGTTTCTTACGTGCAACCTCATCGAATGCATTTTGCAAGACAACACATATGACATCAATTCGTCCTTTATCATTCATAGCACTGCACAAATCATGTGCTGTCTTATTCTACTTCTAAACTACTGCTCTATACTGTCTCTAGCGCCATTTTCTTTATTTTTTGAAATCGTGACTTCTTTTTTCTATTTTGAAGTCCTGAATGCGTCGAATGATTTTCGTTAACTGTCAGAACTTACCTTTTACTGTTACATGGTCCAATATCATATACAAACGGTAAACGCTTTTTTACAAGGTGCCCTGTGTTACTGAAGCAAATTGGAACTTCGCAGGTATGGCATCGCCATATGATTCCAGTCTTGTAAGAACCACAGTAAGAGAAGCTTGAAATGGCCATGTTCATTCCCCCCCTCCCCCCTTCATCCTTTTCTTCTTTTTCTCCTTTCTTTTTTTTTTTTTTACTTTCTTATCTAAGCGACACCCAGCATATCATAGCGCCATTATACTACCGTAGTCGAAACACTTACCGCTTAAAGCTAAGATAAGGAAGCAAAACTAACAGAAGAATAGTAGTAGAATTAGTTGAAGAAATGTATGTGTGACAGGAATTCTGTTCAGTTGCTGCTATCGAAAGAGACAATGAACCAAATGTTTTCAAAATATTTTCTCCGCCTCTTTCCCTTGTATAAACGCCCCCCCCCCCCCCCCCCACCAATGAGCCGCTTTTGTGAAAGCATAAATATTTGAAGTGCCCCAACTTGCACCCATGACGACAGCAGCATGTTTCCTGCATCAGCTCACATCTCTTTTGCACTGAACACGTTCAACCCGTTCACTGAAGGCGGACAGCGCCTTCCCTTTGGTTGGCGTGCCTCTTGCCCATCACTCTGCAAGCGATAGTCATATAGGGAGAAGTCGGGTGCGGAAGCCTGCTGGGGAGATAAAAGTAGCACGCCGTCCGTAGCTCCACGCAAAACAATGAAGCGTACGGGGAGGCCGTGAAACTGGCTTCCAGATAATGAACGACGAGTTATCTTGAGACTGACAGGACCAGGACTGCTCCAATATCCGGGTACAGAGGAGGAACCCGCGCAGCCAATCCGGATTCCGGCACCGCTTCCTTGCATCCTTTCCTGTGATATCCTTTCTCCCTGGAAAACGACTGCTGCGTCTTGTTTGGTAAGACGAGGTTCTCACTGAGTAGCGAAACTGCAGCGCTGGTTTGACTTCTGGATATATAACAAATTACGCTGGAGTACATTACTGCAATACACCGTTCCATCAGGAGGTGAGCGTGATACACGAACGATAAGGTATTTCTGCGTTAAATGAAACAAAATATGGTGTTAAGTACCCATCCAACCCTCAATAAGAGCAAGGGCCATTGATTGAGTAAAAGAAGGACATGTTTGGTTGCCCCTCTCCCCCCCCCCCCCCCCACACACACACCTTTTTTTTTCTTCCTTTTATGTTTCGTAACCTTGTCATCCATGAATGGTTTCTGACGAAGGAACTGCGTTTATTTTTATATAAGCAACCACTAGGCACAGAAGAAGTTTTATCACTTACAGTATACGAGTAAGAAACACGTTTAGAATAACGCTATTTCGACACACGCTTGGCTAAAAATTGTTACAACATGTAGGTAATAACCTCTCGGAAACCTTGAGCAGCTTTCTACCTCTTGTTCACGGAACGTCATCCTCAAAGGGGCAGTAAACAGCTCGCCGAACGTTCTCTAATACCCCTGTCACACGGGCATTTTCGATCCTGCTCGACCGAACCTGCTTGAACCCAATGCAGATCGGATGGTGCTACACGGCCGCTTCCAAGCAGGATCGAACTTTGATCCTGCTTGACTCAAGACAGTTCCCATAACAGGATTGAGAATTTCAAGACTGCTTGACGGCCGCCATTTGCATCCTCGACCCCGGTGAACTGTCATAACTTAAGACGGACATGCGCGCGAAGCTACAAATGATGCTTACATCGGTATACGATAAATTACCACTAATATCGCTGTTATATAGGAAACGCGAAATTAATGAGTTCCGTTTATTCATTTGCACAGGTCAACCATTCAATGCGCATTGGAAGTGGCCGTGTAGCAGCGTCAAAACTCGAGCGTGCTCGGGAAGTTCAATGCAGATCGGATTCGAGAAGGATCGAAATGCCCGTGTGACAGGGGTATAAGTATCATACTCCATAAAAGAAGGTGGCTCACAATATCCAAATATGCCATTCCTTAGTTCTGAGTATTTACTATTGCTATTCATTGCATCATGACGGGACCCGTTGACGCGAGCAGTGGCGCGCGGGGCTAACCGATCGCGGCAACCTAGCGGAGTAGTACAGCGGTGAAAACATAGTGCAGACATGAAATGGAACATTGCGGACACGTGGTACGGTTTAAACTTGTCATCTTGCTGTTTAAGAGGAGAGATGTTTCCAATTTACCTCAGCGCCCGATACGCCGTTTAGTGTATGTAAGCGTCGACTAGTTTGACTATAGTTGATCGGGGGCGACGTCAGAATGGCGTGTGGTTATTGTCGGCAGGGCATCGCAGGGCGGGACACGAGCACGAAAGCGTGCAGTGAATATTGTATCGTTTTGGAGACATCGTGTACCTTTTTTGCACCAACAGGGAAAAGAATGTACGCTGTAAAGCTATGTGGTGCCCCTTGAAACCTACCAATCATCCTAACAGTCCTACGGAGTGAAAAGTGCAGTATCCTTGTGAGTTCAACATGGCACACACTGCGCCTCACGTGGTATCCTCAACCTGATGATTCAGTGGTTTTCCTTCTCCTTATCGATAGCAAAATGACCCTGCAAATGGGTCTGTTAATATCTCTAGTGAACCACATTCGAACATGTGGGTGCAAGGTAGATCTTACCAATGTTCAGATAAAGAGGAGATTTAAAGGAAGGCGGGAGATAACGAGATTGCTTAGGCATTTCTGGTAGCAGGGGTCGGGGAGGGATTGTGTGTGTTATTGGTTGCTGACAAAGGAAGAGGTTTTCCTTCGACAGCCTATGAAGAGGGACTGTAGGTTGTAAACTATAATAAAATGCTCTTGGAGGTGCGCTTTCCGTGTGTATATCCCTTTGTGCCTCGTCGTCTTTTTAGCGTTTTTACCAAATGATCAAAATACCTTGAAAACTACATTAACAAAAACAGCGCAATCTTAATGACGGCGCTGCTAGTGCAAGTGTTGTACAGTACCTGCAAAGAGTGACGTCACATGGGCTGTAGACTGTTTTAATACATCCACATAGTGTGCATATAGTGAAATCTTGTGACTGCAACGTGTCCGTAAAAAAGAAATATTATAATAATCATAATATAAAAGAAAGGAAGGAGAACACACGTCTACTTTCTTCAGTCTTCTTGAGAAGGGTACGCAGCACACGTAGCAAAATCACAGCGGAAACCCATCAGAAAGCTATTCAACATCAACCTCCCCACGCCCTATCAGAAGTCAGATTCAAACTGCATAGTTCCATTCACGCTTCACTCCCATAACCTATAGATGGCACAGTTATTGACGCACCCAGGCTGTTATTTTATACCATATAACATAATTCGACAACTCCAAAAAGAGCGAGCGTGAATTCCGGGCGGCTGACGGCAGAAAGAAGCGAAAATTCCGTCCACCGTCATCCAATAATAAGGAGGACCCAAATCATCCACTCGTATATATACACACAACGACAGAGACCGTCCTGTATGTAATTGGTCCTCTTCGCTGAACAGAGAACGGGGATAACCAGAGCTCGCCGTGACGCGAATACACGATAACCGGCACCGCGACTGCATAGAAAGGGAAACAGTATGCGATGTCAAATAAACAAGCGGATGAATGCACTGAGTGCCAGAGAGGAGCTACAATCTGGTTGCAGCTATGAAAAATTAGCTCCAGAGACACAATGCGGGGAAGTGCTGCTCGTCCCGGTTTGCTTCTTCCGTGCACGGCTCTGTGTTCGCGCCTCACAAGCCTTTATCTGCTGAAGACGAGCCAAATAAAGCCGCTGGAGTTTTCCGTTTTTGTAGGGCGGAAAGTCAGCTCACGCGCATTCAGACGTGAATGTTTCAAGAGAGCTTCACACTCGTTCGAGCTCTTTTTTTGGGAAGTGATGCAGAGTTTCCCTTTCTCTCGAAGCACGCACGCACAAGCGGTGTACTGTTGAGTGGGAGCTTTATAATTGAACGTCGCAGGACGTACGGACAAGTTCGTTTCGCATTATTTCTGCTAGACAATTTCGTGTTGTACGTTTCATTGGTATGCGGTTATCGCTTTTTGTGATACCGATGATGTGAGCAACGTTGTGCAATGATCGCAGTCGCATAGATTAATAACAGCTGCAGCTTCGAGCGATACCTTGAAGTGCTGTTTGTTAGCGAGTTTAGAGCGTGAGAAGAATTCTACGAAGACAATACGATAAAGGAAGCTACCAAATGAAAGATCAGCAACGCTAGTCAATAGAGTTCCCCGAGAACTACGTCACTGTGACGTGATCTGCCTATGGGGGCAAAACAAACACACGTGATTATATACGCCAGCACACGAGAATAGTTCTACGTGCGACCGACGCCCACCTCTGTGACGCTTCAGTCGCTGCAATGTTTACATAACACGGGGAGGTCTATTGCAAAAGTGTCATATACCATCTACTTCACAGGAATAAGATGATTGGCTTGTCATGTGTTCGGAACCACTATCGTAAGGTACTTCCGACCCACTCAAAATCGGTAGTATAACGAATTTTAGTACATCAAAATATATTCACGATACCGGCTCCGGTATTTGCTTCCAAACCACTATAATAAAAAAAAGAATCCCCGTATATATCTATCCAACGTACAGACGTGGAGTATTAACGTGAACATTGGCTACTAGCGAGTTTTAGAAAACCGGAAGGTGTTCACGATGACTGTTCCTAAAACATGATAAGCTAATCCCGTTTGTGTGTATGAGGCGGTTGACAAACATCACATTGCTCAGCTTGAACTCAGATTTATCGTTTTCGTAGGGTTCATCCGATGCACAAAACCTCGCTATTGTGTTCGCAATCTCAGCTTCCAACATCCGTGTCATGTGAGCCGCGTTACACAACGAGGAAGACGCGCACCACGTGCTCCTGCCAGCAGTTGCAACATGTACAGCAAAACCTACTCCGTCCTGTTGGCGATGACGTCATCATGTACTGTAGTGCATGGGCGGAAGTCCTATTGCACACCCTCACCCAATGCCAGCAATCGCTCTGGTGTGTCAATTATTCCTTCGATTATGCAGACGACTTCTCGTTGGATATTATTGGTTCATTGTGAGCTTGGTTCTCGCAAGCAAAAATATCGATGAACGCGTATCTCACCAACAGCCGGAGCTTTAGACCAAGAAAGTATTATACATCCATCCTGTTTTGTCAGTGAGACCAAGATGCAAATAAAGCAAGAAAATATCTCATTAAGAAGTCATGCGCAGTCGAATAAACAAGCGGCGCGACAGAGGAGTTAAAGTTTAGGTATTTGGAGCTCCTGGCTCCTATTCGCCACGGCTTCTAATCTTCGCTTAGTCGCGCTAAAGTTTTACTCGAGTTCCCCTCAAATGGCACCAGGTAAGTTCATAGCTTGGGGACATGGGGTTCGTGAAACGCAGCGTCGAAGGAACTGTTAGTGGGCCCGACGCTATACGCCAACATGTTGCAAAAGAAACAACTCTACCAAGAAGTTGCGTAAAACGATGGCTGTGCCCATTTGTTTCCAACAAGATACAACCGCCATCCACAGTGGCCGCGAGACTACCAGCAATTCGCTACAAGTATCACGAAGTTTATTAGCCTCCCCAGAAAGGCTGCCCTTCTCCCACCAATCAAGAGATTGGGCCTGACGTCAATGCTGTACATTGCTGTACAACTCAACAGGCAAACTAAACACTGCGAGCTTTGCCGCAGCACATAAAAGGGGAAGGACCATCCGGGATAACCTCGTCCCTCCGTTCCCACTCCACCGCGTGGGTAATATCAGTCTTCTCAACAAGCGTCCTCGGCTAGACCCCTGGTTTTGTTTACAGCAGCCTAAAAGTTCCCATAATCTCTATTGAGGATGTCCATAAGTGTACATCACTTCTCAAAAGTGTTTCCGGGCTTCCCAAATGGACGAATAACGAATGCACAATGAAAGCCACTTGACGAAGCAGAACTATAAGCACCGTCCCTATTGCACGTTTTTTGACACAACTGACCTGTAAACGTTCATCGATTAGTTCAAGGCAACGATATGGTGCGAAGAAAAGAAAAAAGTAGTACTTACAGTTGGATGTCAATCGTTTATGTAATTTTTATGGGAATTGAAATGCATTACGTTAGCAGAATGCACATAATTCTTTTATTAAAAATCAGAAGCGCTAGAAGTCACGTTGCATTTTCTTTCTGCTGCACCTACGCACGTTCACCTACACTTACCACCTGTATCACGGCTCCGAGTGATGGCTGCATACATCCTCGGCACGACACATTGTCAGGTGCCCTATATCACGATGGCGACTGTTAGAATATTTCAGCTTTCCCTGGAAAGACGGAACACATTTGATCATATTTAGCCCACATTTGTTTACGCAATTCAACAATGAGATCATAGATATCTTTATATGCGTTCTCCACATAACGAAAACAGTGCGCGACACGGACCTGAGCTTGAACAAATACTTTTTGTAACTATAACGTCGTTATAACTTACAACGTTGAAGGCAGAGTATTTATCAAGGTAAAATGAACGGCGCATGGGATGTCGGACCATGTGGCTCTGGCCGTAAAGGTTCGCTTTTGCGGCCAGTAAAAACCTTGAAACAGGTACAGAAACCAATCGACTAACAAATATTGCGACACTTACTTTCTGATATTAGCACACAAAAATTACAATGACGCGAGCACATTTCAAGAACATTGCTCACTGACAGTGTTGAAATACATATATCTGGCGGGAACGAATCCGCACGGGGGGGGGGGGGGTTGCATGACGTGTCTGTGTCCTCCTCTCCCACCCTCCCCCTCACACGTTCTGTGCAGCGTCCCGCAAAGAACCTGAAGTACGAGACAAAGAAGTTACGCACCAAGGCCACGCCCAGATTTCCTCACCCTGACGTCGCGAATTTCGTTTTGCGCGCGAATTTCAACCAGTGTCGATTCACATGAATGATATTGCCGATAATAAGTGAAAGAGCTCGTGTCGGCGAAAGGTGAAGGAGGCATTCGGTAAATCAGAAAATACCGTACCAGTGAAAAGAGATATTTTCTAATTGATGCCTGGGGAGCGATCGAACTATCCCTTTAAGCGTCTGAAATTACCATGAAAACTGCTCAAGTATTAACTCCGGTTAACACCCTTACGCATGACAACTTTTAACAGTTCTGCTATTTTCTCACTTATCTGTTGGGGTGGCACAATGTGAGGCATTTACAAATAAGATATGCGTTATCAATAAACACAAAAGCGTTTTACTGGGTTGTGTCCAAAACAACGACATCATAGAAGATGTACCGTAAGGCGCGTGTCAACGTTGTCTTTCCGACAAGCTACACGTGTCAATATAACCCACTTTATTATTCGATTTAAAACGAAATGTGTTCACTGACTGACGCGAGGAGCACTGCATGCTCCGGTGAGTTGATGATGCGAAACACATAAAGCACAATTACTGGGGGAAAATTTACCCAAGCAACGCGCGCCACAGCACAGCAGGAGCCTGAGCATAAAACCGTGAGGAGACGCTCGTTGCCTTTCGTTCTCTGGGCAGGCCTCTTGTGATTAAGTGGCGTGTAGGGGAGATCTAGCGACCGTGGTCAGCAGAGGTGAACTGTGGTAAAGGCCTCGGACCTCGCCCCGCAATTTGTCTTGGGGAAACGAGGGACACTGTTGGTAGAGGCTACTGTGGAACGGGCAACGACAACTCTGTGTTTTACCGCCATCGCGAAAGGCCGGCAGTTTAACTCCGTACCCACGTACATTACTCTATGCTCACGCTATGTCTATGCTCAAAGTTCAAGTTTTGCTCGGTAGATTTTCTACAAGAACGACGCGTGATCAGCGTTCGTTATTTCTTAAGCGACAGCTTGATTGAGCCAGCCACCATGTAGGTCCGTCCATGGCTTTATAGGGCCACGTGACACTTCGTGAATGCAGAACCGTGTTCGCCAGTTCCGCCAAACATCTAGCGCCAACGATAGCCGCGTTTGGTACAATGCCCAAAGATGAAAAAAAAGAAAACACTTCAAGCAGAAATCGAAAGAATATTCCAAAATTTTACGTAAAATGTTGTGTATCGTTGATCACAAATCGGTTGCAGCTGGTGATTATAATAATGTATGCATGTAGAATAATATATGTGTGATAACGCATGTTCTCCTCTGGCCGAAGTTATCATGCTAGGACAAACGCAGCGCTATCAAGGAACATAAAAAATATACTTCAACCTCGTCCACTTTGAACAATACTAACTTCGTGAAGGCTTCTCAGACACAGTGTACGCTCCCGTAGGGAACCCCGCATATTCTTTTTCCTTCTTCCTCCTTTAAAGGGAGCACGGATGGCAATACATAGGTCTGCGCTTGTTGCTGCATTATACCATAAGTTTCACAAAAAGCGTGCCCAGATCAAGAAACTATGGTAAAAGTGCGACTATTTCCAGCAGTCGACTGTACAAATTATATGTTAATGGTGAATTTATTATACGTCACCGAACGGTGGCCTGAAGCTCCATTACAAGCAGCAAACTCCCGCCACTCTGTAAGGCAGCATAATTTATCTGCAGTTTGGAACTTGGAATTGTGTCACTTGGGGGATAATGGATCTCTGTAACTGTATGGTCATGTGCATGTCGCACAGTGTTTTTGTGTAAAAGCACGTGTGTGCTCATTGCAGAAATTGAGTTACGATTGTTAAATAATGCCGCGTACATGCATATTCTTATTTGTCATTTTTCATTCTTTTGCTGCAGTGTCTTGCAGGTGATGTCGATTAACGTTGACATTATTCGTGATTGCCCACATCATCCATGACGTTCTGGCGCTAGAAGCGTAAATAAATAATAATAAACGCGCAAAACTCGTTATCTTGTCATGTCTTCTATTACATGCATAAAATTATGCCGTAATAATATGCACGGTGACAAGGACACATGGAGAAAATTAACAATTTACCAAAAGTTTGCATGAAATGACAGCAACCCTTCGACTTCACGTTCTAACGCGAACACATGCAAAAAAGGGTACCTCTAGTATAGATGAAAACATTAGGGCGCGAACGGGAACGTTACCGCCATCTAGATGGGGCCGTTAGCACTAATTGCTTCGAAGAGAGCAACCCACGGAGCGGCGGCGTTCGCCTACAAGGAGATGGAATGGGAAGATGATGGCGAAATCCGCTGTGACATCCAATCAAAGGAACAATTCTGAATACTCTCCATTTGCTACTCTCCCTGGAAAATCTTTGAAAACGACTCAGTTTTGCAATGTTGGTCTGAGAAGAAAGGACAAGACGAGTTTTTGAAGTCGTGTCTCCATACGGCGACATGCAAATAAGAAAAAGCAGGACATGTACGAAAGACGAAATGATAGTGCATTACGACAGAGTGAATACTTTTGATAACTGGTGTATCAAAGGAAGTGTTAGTGCTTAGCACCATCGACGTCATTTAGGTTTTTACTTTCATCTTGCAGCGAATTGCCTATAATAATTTGGGCAACGTTTCCACAACATGTTTTTGGGAGTCCCCGGCGCCAAAACCAAAGCGGCACTGGTTAAAAGGAAATCTTGGGCAGCTGGTACCTCCTTTCAGATGACAACTGAACCTCCACGTCCAATAATACGATACGTCGAAAACACTTGACTAACATGCTAGAACAATTACAGTATACATACACCCTACGTATAGCTACGTGTCTATAGGGAGTTTCACGTAACGTGTCATAAAATTCGATTTAAAAATCTACTTCTCTGAACATTATGAGATCAAGGCTATTTATCTCGGGGGGGAGGGGGGGTTGCCATTACTTCTGAACACTTTTATCAAATTTAACTCGCAAAAAATTGAATTTTCCCAATCGAACTCCGAAATTTGCCAAGTCAACCTCACGTTTTTTTTTCTTTCTTTCTTGTTTTCTTTTTCTTTTTTACAGAAACAGAAAGCACATGCAGGATTTACCCCATTTGAGCACAAAATACATTCACTACTACAAGGATAATAGCCTGAAGAAATTTCGGAAACCTGCCCTTTCGAAGAGCGCAAATTGGCGGCCAAGCTCAGTTTTGCGTCAAGATAATGCAAGATGCGGCGAAAGGAAAACGGCATTTTCCTGCTTCCTTCTCTCTCTTCTTTCACATAACTTTGCGTTGCAACCGTGTTGCCGTTATCAGAAGAAGGCTGGCAAAGGGAAAGTGAAAGGGCTGGTTACATGCCCTCGTCGCATCGCTTCTATCGGAGATCTGAGCGCGGCCGCCAATTTGCGGGTCGCGAAGGGACGGTTTTCGCAATTTTTTTTTTCTTCCGGCTATTACCTCTGTATTTTGCAATATAATGAGGTAAATCCACGCATGCACTTTATGTTTCTCAACAAAAGAAACGTGAGGTTGACGTGGGAAAATTCGAAGACTCGCAATTTAAATAGCATAAAAGAGTGCTCAGAAGTCGTGGCAAAATCATCTTTGACCCCATAAAGTTCAGACAAGTACATTTTCCCATACGAGTTTTTATCACGTCAGGTGAAATACCCTGTAACCTAGCACATGCGGCTATATGGGCATGGGAAGGGCATCCGCGGCTGCGTGCAACCTTATAGAACGTCTAACGTTTTCAAATGGCAACTCATCGCGTGCCCCTGCAATTGTCCCGGAAGGCGGTGCTAATTACCTTACCTTATACGAGAACACATATATGGGATACGATGACGCCTCTGCCACATCAATGGTGCTCTCAGAACATTGCATTGAGGACTACACTACCTTATACCTTTAGTGGACATTTCAGCCTTCCCGACCGGCTGCCTTGGCACCTTCTATCCATCATGCGCAGGCTTCATCTCGAGATCGCCGGCCTTCACCATGCTTCTTAAGCACACCTTGGCCGCACCGACCCAATGGTATCAACCAACTGTGCGGTGTTCACAGATATAGCCAACCAGCATGTGACAATGCACAATGGACCATTTCTGGGTACGTGTATGCGCATGCCCAGCCACTTCTGGCGGTGGCCACCATCTTTGCTGATATGAAAACGTCATGGCTGCTTGTGTACGCTGTATAGGCTGTGATGCGACTTGCCGAAGCTTTTTTCTCGCAATGCCTGTAATGTGTTGCGTTGTCGAGTGCCGAAACATTCAAGGCATAAATGTCGATGTACGATTCTTCCCTTTCCCATCTGAAAAGTATCACCGAAAGAAGCGGGAGCTTTGGATTCGAGCGGCTGGGCGCACGAAGAAAGATGATGCAGTGGGGATGCCGACGAAGAACTCGCGTGAACCTCTCACGTGAAGAACCTCTTTTTCTTTGCCGGTGTTGGTGTCTGAGGTTTGAAGCTCTCTGCGTGCCTTATTGTACTTGTAGCCCGCCATGGTACTTGTTGCTGCTGTTGTGCGAGCATCGCATTGATCGTCAGCATAAAAACCTGGCGTGTCATGAATACGCACGAACAAGTTTTCGTGTAGTTTTTGTGGTGCATGTGGTTCTGTGCTTCCACATGAGCAGGTTATACTATTCTAAACAAATGTTATCCTGCTATAACCTAAAAAAATGCCAGTTATGTCCACGTGGTGTTTCTTCGTCATCTCGCCGCCATTATCTATATCGTTGAGGCACCATTAACTTTGGCATCAGTGCGAGCTCCCTAGCTAAGTCTATTTGCATATGTAGCGGGAACGGGCTCATTTGATCCTGAAGTCAAGTCAAACGTTTTAGTAAAGTGATATACGGACGGGGTGAGGTGCACATGATACTCAGCAGGTCTGAACTGTGCTTCCCCTTCATTCAACAGGCTACTGGTGTCACAACCCAGACGTCAGACGCCACAGTTCACGCGACGCGTGGCGTTACTTCACGAGTCATGGTATGGCCGCGCTTTTTCTTTGCAACGAGACTGGCCATACTGTGTGGTCTCATTAAGCAAACTGTCTCTTATTATATACTTGCATTTGTATAGGGGATCCAGGCTCCTTCGATTCCGACGTGACATGTTTTTGCACAGAACTACGGACGGAGTCAGGCGCACGTGATGTCCAGCAGGTGTGAGCGACAGCGTTACCACCATCACCTCCGCAGACCCATCATCATCAACATCGTAGCAGCAACGGGTAAAAACCAATGATTGCCACGCAACCCTCCAGCAGAATACGCACTTGCTTGTCCGACCAGAGGACTTCCGAGACACACTGTCCCGCCTATACATCGCCTGAGGACGGGAGGCGCCTTCACACCAGCGTTCCTGCATAAAATCGGACGAACAGAGACACCATACTGCAGCAGCTGTACAGAATTACCCGACATCTTCTCCTTCGTTGCGGAAGATATCACAGCGAAAGGCAATCCCTACTTCAACGTCTTCAGGGCACAGAAACGACTCTACGCTCTTCTAATGACCTCACGCACTCTCAAGGATCAAGATATACCCTAAGGAAAAATTCGGGACGCACTCATCCGCTTCCTAGAAGTCACCGGACTCTCACCAGTTTTGTAATTTCATCCCCCCCAACTCCTCTCATTCCTCCTTTCCTTTCTTAACTACTTAGTTTATTTTTTTCCTCCCTCACTCCCCTCCCTTAGGAATGTAACTTGCCGCCGCTATTCTGTGCAGGCAGACCACATTTCTTTTTGATAATAAACGTCACTACCACCACAACCACTGCAAGCCCTGGAGTTCATCAGGTATCCTTGACGACTAAACATCTTCCATTAACTTTCCATGAGCTCTTAGTTCGATGTCAGACGGTACCGCTCACGGGATGCGGAGTCACTTGATGATTCATGGTATGACCGCACTTTCTCTTTGCGATGAGACTGGACATGGACTGTGGTCTCACTAAGCAAATTGTCCTTTCAGTCTACTTGCACGTTTAGAGGAACCAGGCTCCCTTGACCCCGAAGTCAAAGACTTTAGTACAGAGCATACGGTCTGCATGGGTGAGGTGCACATGATAGCGAGCAGTTCTGAAGTGTGATTCTCCTTCTTCAGACTACATGGGTCCTGTTGTCAGAAGCCACATATCAAACGTCACAGCTCACGGGATGCGTGGCGTCTCCTCACGGGTCGTGGTTTGACCGCACTTTTTCTTTGCAACGAGACTGGACATGCAGTGGGGTCTCATTAAGGTAACTGTGTCTTTAGTCTATTCAATCATGTGTCGGGGAATCAGGCTCCTTTGATCCCGACCTTCAAATGTTTTACAGAGATACAGACGGGGTGAGGCGCACATGAGACTCAGCAGGTCTAAACTGTGAATCTCTTTCTTCAGTCTGCATGGGAACTGTTGTTACAAGCCATTTGCAGAACGCCACAGATCACTTGATGCGTGGCGTCTCTTCACGGGTCATGGTATGACCGCGCTTTCTCTTTCCAACGAGACTGGCCATACAATAAGTTCTCATTAAGCAAACTGTCTCTTTGCAGTCTATAGACTTGCATGTGTCAGGGAACCAGGCTCCGTTGATCTCGACGTAAAATGCTTCAGTACACAGAGCTACTGACGGAGTGAGGTGCACTTGATACGCAGGTCTGAAGAGAGCTTCTCGTTCTTTAGTCAGCATGGGTACTGATGTCACAAGCCATATGTCACAGCTCACGGGATGCGTGGCGTCTCCTCGCGGGTCATGGTTTGACCGCACTTTTTCTTTGCAACGAGATTGGACTATGGCGGACTAGAATGTCCTTCTATGGTCCTTCTATGGTCCTTCTAGCCCGCCATAATTGGACATACAGTGTGGTCTCATTAAGCAAACTGCCTCTTCAGTGTACTTGAATGTGGAAGGGGAACCACACTCCTTTGATCCCGACGTCATATGCTTTAGTACAGCACTACGGACGGAGTGAGGTGCAAATAATACTCAGCAGGTCTGAAGTGCGATTCTCCGTCTTCAGTCTACAAGGGTACTGATGTCACACGCATTATATCGTGTTACATGAAATTACATCACGCATCCCGTGAGCTGTGCTGTGATATATATATGGCACCTTGGCTTATATATATATGGCACTATGGCAGGAAGTGCTGCCATATATACAGGGTGTCCCAGAAAACGTGTCATTGAAATATAAAAAAAAACTACGCAACCTAGAATCATGCGGTCAACAGCATTTGTTCTTATTAGGTTTTTGCCACCTCCTAATGTGAATGTCATGTACTCCAAGTTTAATTATGTAAATATTTGCGAACTGAACTCGATAATTTGCCCAGTAAAGGTCACTTTTTTACCCCACCAATATGAAGAGCGTGCCGAATTTACTCAAATTCATGATAATTCACAGTGATATTCACGAGCTATCCCATCGGAAAAAATAGCCGAATATCGTGCTTTTCGGAGCACCGGACCATAGCGCGCGATGACTTTTTGAGCGCAATCGCTCTCAGTGCGACGAAAGGAGGTTCCGAAGCCAGCCCACAGACTGATAGTAGAAAAAGTAACAGTTCCTAAAATTGGAAGAGGGAAAGCATTATCCCATCGAAAGTCGGACGTGATAAGCCGTGCCTGTTTTATCTCTTTCTGGGATCTCGGGGAAGGCTGGGTTTCCAACCTCCTTTCGTCGGACTAACAAAGATTGCGCTGAAAAATTCATCGTGCGCTATTCCGTGCGACCTCCGTAGAGCATGATGTTCGGCTATTTTTTCCGATGGGATAGCTCCTGAATATCTCTGTCAATTATCATTAATTTGACTAAATTAGACACGCTCTTCACATTGGTGGAGTAAAAAAGTGACCTTTACTTGGCAAATTTCCGACTTAAGCTCCCACAAATTTACATAATTAAGCTTACGTTACACAACATTCACATGAGGAGGTGGCAAAAACCCAGTAAGTACAAATGCCATTGACCGCATGACTCTAGTTGGTGTAGTTTTTTATTATAATTCAATTACACGTTTTCTGGGACACTCTGTATATATATACAGAGTGTCCCAGAAAACGTGTCATTATAATAAAAAAACTACACCACCTAGAGTCGTGCGGTCAATGGCATTTGTTCTTACTGGGTTTTTGCCACCTCATGATGTGAATGTCGTGTAACGTAAGTCTAATTATGTAAATTTTTGCGAGCTTAAGTCGGAAATTTGCCTAGTAAAGGTCACTTTTTTACCCCACCAATGTGAAGAGCGTGTCGAATTTACTCAAATTAATGATAATTGACAGGGATATTCAGGAGCTCTCCCATCGGAAAAAATAGCCGAACATCATGCTCTACGGAGGTCGCACAGAATAGCGCACGATGAATTTTTCAGCGCAATCCTTGTCAGTCCGACGAAACGAGGTTGGAAACCCAGCCCACCCCGGCATCGCAGAAAGAGATAACACAGGCACGGCTTATCACGTCCGGCTTTCGCTGGGATAATGCTTTCCGTCTCCGAATTTCAGGAACTGCTACTTTTTCTACTATCACTCTGTGGGCTGGCTTCGGAACTTCCTTTCGTCGAACTGGGAGCGATTGCGCTCAAAACGTCATCGCGCGTTATGGTCCGGTACTCCGAAAAACATGATATTCGGCTATTTTTTTCCGATGGGATAGCTCGTGAATGTCACTGTCAATTATCATGAATGTGAGTGAATTTGGCACGCTCTTCATATTGGTGGAGTAAAAAAAAAAACCCTTACTTGGCAAATTTCCGAGTTCAGTTCGCAAATATTTACATAATTAAACTTGGGGTGCATGACATTAACTTTAGAAGGTGGCAAAAACCTAATAAGAACAAATGCTGTTGACCGCATGATTCTAGTAGGTGGCATAGTTTTTTTATTATAATTCAATGACACGTTTTCTGGGACACCCTGTATACCAGTCATGTCTCGCTTATCCGGAGTTCAGATATCCGCAAAACTCGTTATCCGGACTACATTACCGGGAACGAACCTGCTGCCATTCGATTTTGTCTCGGTTATCCGAAATTCGTTATCCGTATCCGGACAGCAGGTACGGGGACCAATCTTCCAGGATCTAGGTTATTCTGATTCGTTTATACGGAAAGGTGTCAACGACCTTTGTCTCTGGCATATGCTGTGTTCGCATTATTCCGGAAAAGGTCACATCTCACTGGGGCATTCTTTACTGTCTGACTCCCCTTTCTTCAGAGGTCACTCCCGTTTGGTGTGTGTGCGAGCACACGATAGAGATGGTAGACGATACGTGGTAAGAAGAAGTGCCCTGTATCCACCTGGCGCACGAGATCTATATGTGAACGTCAATGTCCAAGCCGTCCGAAAGAATCACCTGTCTTTTGGCCTATGCCAAAAGACAGGTGACAGGAGTCCGGCTGAAAAGAAAAGAAAAGGAAGCAGTACCTTATCTAAGCAGAACTCTAACTGCTTAGATAAGGCACTGCTTCCTTTTCTTTTCTTTTCAGCCGGACTCCTGACACCCTTCCGACCCCAAGGACGATGACCTCACGCCTGGACTTGACATAACAACATTACCGAGCTTGACCCTAACGACCGCCAGGTGGCGCGAACCCCGACTGTGACGTCATGCTACACATGTACAAAAGCTTCAAGACATCCTTCTAATCTTAGTCCTGAAGAAGGCGGAGCTTCCGCCGCAACGTTGACCACACCCTTAGATATCTTTCTATTAGTTTAAATTGTAATAAATCGCCCAGTTTTTTACTTCCCTACCCCTTTCGTTGTTTGCCTTTCATTCCTTCATAACTACATATATATATATATATATATATATATATATACCGGGTGTTTCAGTTAAATCCCCGGGCTAAATAATTCTCGAACGGGAGCACCAATCGACGAACTTTCTTTTTTACAAGTATCTGTGCGATACCACCTACAAGCTGCGCACCGTGTGAATAAGTGGCAGGCGCTCATTATTTAAATAAAAATTCAAATGAGTTTCGTAAAAAAAACAACTTCTAAAGCAGGGCGCTGTCGACATTAAAATAGGTACCACACCTTTTGGGACCTTCAGTGGACACCTTTTAGAGAAAAATCTGCCACCGAAGCGGGTCATTTGTTGCTATAATTAATTGGTTTCGGTTTACATATTTTGTCGGGGCTGGTCGCTTTTGCGCTTCACTGCGACCAGCCGCGTAGATGTAAAAAAGAAAGTTCGTCGATTGGTGCTCCTGTTAGCGAATTATTTAGCCCGGGGATTTAACTGAAACACTCGGTATCTATATGGCAGCACTTCCTGTTTGCAATTCCTCGTG
The DNA here is from genome assembly GCF_037126465.1 of Ornithodoros turicata. Taxonomy (NCBI): domain Eukaryota; kingdom Metazoa; phylum Arthropoda; class Arachnida; order Ixodida; family Argasidae; genus Ornithodoros; species Ornithodoros turicata. Next base: position 124,545,376 of record NC_088202.1, on the reverse strand, counting down.
CAGGTGTCCCTTCTTCCTCTATCTTCTTTCTTACATAAACTTCGGGCCGCGGGTGAGCGTGGCGTAGTACATAACCGCGCACTGTAATGTCCAGTGGTTTCCGCATCACATGGCCAGACGGTGCCACTGTCTTCTGTTCTCGTAGCGTAGAAGTATCCTTAATGCGGACAGCCTTGCTGTCTAGGCGAAAGCTCGTTGAGACCCTACAGTCGCTCTTTGCATGCTTATGGGAAAAATGAACGGTGGACGATATGTCTGGGTCAATCGAGACAGGCGTCAGTCGCTGTCTAGGCGTAAGGCCGTCAACGGAAGAGGTAGTCAGACACTGAATCCCGTCTCGAGGTGTCCTGTAGAACTCAGATTGATGGTCTTCTTGTACTTTACTATAACCAGTAGAATGTCCAGTAGGAAGGAAGGTTTGACAGCAACCGTGTTTCACATTACGATGTGGGGATTGTGGTGAAATAGGATCCCCCAAAGGCTGAAGAGAGTGGACATCAGGCGGAACAAACAGAGCAAGTTCATCCTTGAAGTGGGATGCCGTAGGTTCACAAAGCTCTCTTGTATGACGCGCACAGTTTTCTTCAGCTTGCAATCGGATGTCCTTCTCAGAAAATGCTGCTTCCTCTCGATCTGACTCTTTGCTCCCTGCAGCTACAGCTTCAGTAAGGAATAGACTGCTCACAGTGTCTGCTATCATTTAGGTTCGTCATGCAGTTGCGTGCCTTGAAACGGAGCAGAATCCCTTGTCACTGTGAAATCTTGAGACGAGGCACAGGTTTTAATACCGCTTTAATATATGTGCTGTCGGAATATCCATCCTTTCATTATGCGTTGTGTCTGTAAGTTCCAGTGTTGCACGTGTGCTTGTCGAAAACGTCTGACCCAAGTGTTGGTCGATTATTCCTGATTTGGTCTCGCACGTACCTTATTCGTTCACTCCTGACTCTGCAACATTGAACTCCTCAAACCGGTTCTTTCCAGATCCTGCTTTCTCGTGTATTCCGGACGCTAAGTGATCCCGAAATGACTGCCGTGACGACAATTCTTCAGAAGATGGTACAATATGCAGTTTTAGAAGCTTAGGAATGCTTACGTGTTCCTGTGAATAGCTTGTTCCAGAAGTTCCTCGGTAACCGTCAGGAGTCGCTGGCAGGTTTCTTGAGAAGTACCAGTTGGAACTTAGCGTAGCTCGAACTATAATTTCCAGGTATTCGTCGCAGGTCTCCGCTTCCATGTCAGATGTCCCATGTCTCGTCATCTTCAATGATTGCTGCAGTTTTGCGGTCCATGTCCGCCAGGAGAGATGCCTTCGAAGTGATCTGAGAAAGCTTGAGCTGCAGTTCTTTCATAGACAGATATGTTCGACGCAATGCATCAAGAATGTCCCCTGCAAGCTTCGTTATACAGGAACGAACCGGGGCTCGAAGCTTCTGGAGTCGTTCCATGTTCCTGGAGTCCTTCCGTCGGTATGAGTGATTCGGAGTCCTTTCGTCAGTCAGTTCGTATGAGGCGACGACTCCCGGGTTTCGGCACCAAAATGTAAGTAATCGGACAACTGGTCAGAGAGAGGTCATGAATCGAATGGAAGATGCGTGTGATCCTCGATACAACTTCGTCGTCGTCCTTTTCCAACAATCACGATTACCGCGGGGGGGGAGGTGGGGGGGTCCTGTATCCTGCCCTGGGTCGACTTCACAGGGAACAGTGCCGATATTTGTCTCTATCTATCCGCTATGTTGATACGTAGCGTCCGCTTGAGCGTCCGCTCGAGCACTAACCGCGTTTGATCCACATACCGCAATGATTCTTCATCGCTCGTTATCGGGATTCGCTATTTGCTTCGAAATATATTTATGAAACGTATAGTACGTCAGATATGAGGGCATGTGTGACATGAAATGCGACGGAGAACGACAAGCTATGGAAGCGCACCCCCCCCCCCCCCCCCCGGGGTCAGAACAGGGATGGGCAAAAATACATTTTGGAGTGTTTAAATATAAATACAAAATACTTTGTTGAAAGGTGTATTGAAATACAATGCATAAATATTTTTCAATGCGAGCATTTCACTAACCTACCACAAATACTGCGGGGACGATGTCATCTGGAATTGCAGAAATAATAATGACCTTATCAACAAATCAGCAAGGAACAATTGCATTTATTTGTTAGGTTATCATGGCGATTTTAATATTAGAAGTTTCCCGAAGATTGCATGTTGGAGATATCTTCTCCACAGGTGCCGACGAAGAAAGGCTTGTATTAAATTTGACGAAGATGCTTCGTACAACAAGGTAGTCGGGTAGTCCCGACCGTTGTCCGCAACAACAGTGAAAAGCTCGCCATCTAAAATGGTTTGTCCCATGTTGCGTGCTTGCAAAAAGCATAACTGCGCGGCTCTCCAAACTCTGATTTGCCCTTCTTACCAACGCAGGTTGGTCAAATGCAGGGATATGAGTCAGTATCTTGCGCATTTAGGAGTATTTATAAAGTATTTACAAAAATAAATACCCAAAAATTGGTATTAAAACATAATTATAAATACATTTTAAAGTCTGTATTTAAACACAAAATGTAAATGCATGAACTTATATTTTAAATAGTATTTTAATTACAATGTATTGAAATACTGTCCAGCTCACTGCTACTCAGAAGACTACATCAGGGAGAAACTTACTTCGCGTTATTCTGGGAGCCCCCGCCCTCCAAATGCCCTATAGATAACACGTTTTGCACGGCGTTTACTCGACCGGTTCATCATTATACTGAAAAAAGAAAAGAAAAACAATTTGGCCGGTGCATAGTCTAAAGAAATTTAGAAAAAGCAGTGCGGGATCCCGACGATAAACTTCGCAAAAGTGTGAGTGAGGTTCTGAATACCGATATGACGGCAAAATTAACTTCACTGCGACTTTAAACAAATGATAAATAAAAAATGATAAATTCATCGCAGAACTCTGTGGGTGCATCACAAGTGCATGCGCCACGGCGGCCGCCACTGCAAGCGGTGAAAGCAAACATTGAACAGTAAAGCAGAACAAAATAACAAATTTGTTATCGAGAAAGCTGTGCCGAAAATGGTCTAAGAATGCCCATGAAAACAGCAAATGCCCGCTACAAACCTCCCATTCTGGAGAGTGGGCAACACTGTGTTAGCGCCGAAGAAGTTTCAAAAACAATGGTCAATAATAGTTGGTGCGCTCTCCGAGAGAGGGCAGCACGAGGCACGAAAGCCAAATCTCGCGCGCTCTTCCGAAAACCGATAGAGCTGTGAGCTTAGCTGCGATGCGCGACACAGGGTCGCCTGTGAACTTGAACTCTTGTGAATTTTTTTTCTGGTTTTAAGCATTTTGGAATACCTTTTTGGAATTTTTCACTGAAATGTTTCCCGTGCGTCACCTGAACCTGTAGTGCGTATGCCATTTATTTATTTATTTACCCTCAGGGCCCGTGGGCATCATTGCTTATGCGCCACCTGCACTTCGCAGTATTTTTCAAACTTAATGCAAAATTTTCGCATATAATCAATAATGAATGACTGTTCATCCAGTTTCGCGTAGACCGTCGACAGACATACTAGTTCAGGTGAGGACAGCCATAAGAGTAAACAAGTCATTCACGAAAAATCCGAGTGCCGGCGCCAGGGGTGTTGTTTTTGTCGCTGGATGGAGCTCGGAGCTCGCTCAGGCTCATTTCCCAATCTAGCCATTATAGATTTTGCACAACTGAGGACATGTCCCACTCTGTATGGAATGTCGCGTCTCAACTGCCGATGGCCACGAGAGCATTTGAGCAATTCTAATTTGTCATGAAAAAATTCATCGCCGGTACTACTTGATTGGTGAACACGCCACTTGTGAGTCGCGTAACGCGTTGGCATTCCACGCCGAGACTGGAAGATGACCCGGGTTCGAATCCGGGCGTTGGTTGCGCTGTCCGGGTCTTCCCTAGGCTTTCCTCAGACGCTTTAAGACAAATGTCGGTATAGTTGCCTGCGAAGTCTGCCCAGGACGCACGATCCCCCCGTTGACAGTCGTAACGTTGCCTGCCTGAGCCATCACCACGTGATTATCATTTGATACCTAGACACCTATTCAAAAGAATAGGCAACAAGTTTCAAGTGGGTGCGTGTTCCGGGACAATAAACACCGTCGTTATCTACAGGACCTTAGATTGAGACATGAAGGGAATTGACCTCAGGACCTGAGCCGCCGATATTCGTTGGATATCTACCCGTCTACTTACATTGAGGCAGGTCTATGTTTGGAGCTCAGCATGAAAAGCGACTTCAACGCCAATATGTTCTTGGAATCGAAGCAAACTTCTGGTCACCTTTGTCCAACCGGAAGCTCATTTCCAGAGGTTTCAAAAGCCTACCACCCAGGTTCAATAGATAGAAGATGGCAACATACAGGGCGTCTAGATTTTAATGGTATGGTTGTTCCTTTAGGGTAATGGGGCAAGATGAGACACGAGGCAAGATGCGACAGTTTTTGCTCGACGCCGTCTGTCTCAGAGACGCGTTGCCCCATGCGCTTGAAACTTTACTCATATGTGGCTCTGCATGTCCGCTTTATTGCACGTGAGAAATGTCCGTACTGCTTTTGCGTTGAAGAGAGAGAGAAAAAAAAGTCGGTTGGAATGTAAAGACCCGAAAAAAGGCGCGATTTTCTGTAGTCCTTTTTCTTGTCAGCTGTGCAGCAGAGTGTCGCAGGTTTATTCTGTCAATGTAAGTCCACATCCTATTTCTTTATTCATTCGTCTAGATATATGCAAAATATGGGCACTCTTGGGTATCCAGTGTTCAACTGAAAAATGAATGCATCCGATGGTATCCATGGGGCAAGACGCAACAACTTAATGTAATTTAAATGTAATGTAATTTAAATTTAATGTAATTTAGAAACTGATCACTCAACTATTAGGTGGCCCTATGCTTGTTCCTCAGATATTCCTTTTTGCATATTGCCTAGGATTTTCCAGCAAATTTGCCTGTGTCCTAGGATATTTCCAGCAAAACAGAAGCGCACTCAAAAGCGAGCGACCAGCGACACATCAGACTGGCGGTGCCTTGTTTGCGAAGGACGGTGGAGGGAAATAGCACGGGGTTCTGTGTGGTTTTATCGCACATCATCATTAGGGCTCAAGGGGTGTGTGTAGGTGCCTAAATTGCAAAAACTAATTTGTGTAGTTCACTACCACAGCGTGTCTCATCTTGCCCCACGCGCTGTCTCGTCTTGCCCCGGGGGTCTGGGCACGATGAGACAATCTGCATTTTTGAATTTCTTGTTCTGTGTTTATTTTACAACCGGTTACGCACGTTCTGACGCACGTTCTGATCAGAAGCTCTAGGCCTCTGAGAATGTGCCTATGGGTGTTTTTTTTTTAACACGAAAAATCAAAACTCCATATTCAATTGCAAATTTCTGTATCATCTTGCCCTACCTTACCCTACTTACTGCACCTTTCACGCACGTTGCTATGATAAAAGTTTGACATATGGGGTCTGATCCCTTCATTCCAGGCCCGATTTCTCTCTCCCCCTCTGCATTTTTTATTTTTTTAGTGCTGCTGTTTCAACTTTGAGCGGTTATATTTTCATGGTGGCCACAGTACCTCACACCATGAATCACACATGTCTAATGTCTCAGATATTTCCATGGACAATATCTCTCGAGCGACGTTGTCTGGTGCTGTCCGGATGTGTTTCCACGAAGCCCCGCTATAGAGACGGAACGGTATTAGGCCTAGATAGTTTTGCTGTCGTTCGCAACGAGTGACACATGCTGATTGCGCACCATCGTTGTGCGGGTGCTCCCGCATTTTACCCACAACCCGCGGCGACATGGTATTTCTTTATGCAAATCGCGGAACTGCGCGCGGGTATCAGCGGGTAACAGCGAGTATACCCGCACCCACCTCTAGTCATGAGATCGATGTGGTGAGACCCGGTATACTTCTACGTCGCACTGTGCTCTTTGCGTCACAGCGGCAGATGGGGCCGCGTCTCCAAGGTCATGGCGCCAACCGCAAGGTCCATTTTTCGTGGCGCTTCTGCAAATTAAATAACGCGATGATCAGGGAATGTTCAGCGAAAATATTGTGCGTGGTCACTCCTGATGTTTAGACGTTTTCATTGACTAAGCGCGGTTTTGAGCGATCCGAAATGTCAATTCACTGCCCCTCCAAGCAGTTATTAGATAATTTAGATAACCGTTCATAGATCATAATTAAAAGGACGGTCGCATCCGTGTGCAGTTGATTTCTACGGTGTCCTTTAATTCCTTGTGCAGCACTGACCACGGTATCGGAAATCCCACGAGAAATAGTAGGGCGGTTTGACGGTTATGCAATAGAATACATGTCAAGAGCAGACGCCGGATGTTGAGAGTATGTCGGAATTCCCGCTCTGGAAAACGAGAAAATGTCACTCCCTAAGAACCAATGAGAGCGCGTCCTTGAGAAAGGGAATGCGGGCGTCTCACAGAGCTAGTGAGTTCGCAAAACGCCTCCTTCTCACTCCTCCGGTTAGAGAGGGACATCACGCCGCGGGGGCCTCTGTAGCTACAGAAACAGCGCTGATCTGTAAAATCACTTTATTTAATATCTAAGCACTTTCCGAACGAAAATATTAACCAAGTACTCGTAGATTGGTTACCGATGCTGAACATAGTGGTGTCGCCCAAGCAGCACGCCAATATTGGTCCAATATGGGGAGTGCAACCAGGCTCCATATTGGAGCAATATGGGCTGCCTATATTGGCAAGCCCATTTTGCCCACATTGTGCCAATATCTCCGTGATAACGCCAACGGTGAGTCGGCGTAATAATAAAGTATCATCCGGTACAATATCCATCATTGATATTACTTCTCTTTTTTTTTCTTTTTTTTTTCTGCAGATCTTCCTATTGATCCACTTTGAATCGCGTTACAAAAACAAGACTGCATCGCCCTAAAAGCGGAGAACAGGTGCTGTGCCCGTCTTGCTGAAGGACCCAGGCAGTCGTATTGCCAACTGTAGGATGGGACAAGCAAAAGCTTGTCCACGTCCCACGGAACTGCCAACATCCCTAAGAAGCCTTCATTGGGATCACAGTAGTGTATGAACGAACAATTTTCAACCCGCTCCTACACTTTAAATATTTTCACACCTTTAAAGGTGTAAAATTGGTGTATTCTCATGTATTACACCTATTTTACACCCTAGAACCTTGACTTGAAAATTTTCGAGGGTGTAACTGTGGTGAATTACACCCTTTTATGAGACATTGTCAAGAGGGTGTGATGAGGGTGCAACAGAGGGTGCATATGGAAGTGGGACAGGCTCCATTACACAGGCTAAATGTATTCCTGTTCCTATGCAGTGTTGGAGTGCTTGTGGTACTCAGAACTTAAGCTTGTGATACAAGTTGTCATATAAAGACCAAATGCACAGTTACACAACATTTGGTACACTGTCATCTAACCCCTCAAGGTTAGATGACCGGAAAATATAAAATTACTACTATGTGATAAAGCTGTATTAAGTGATACGTTTGAATACCTTCATGCCTACGTAATGTAGGCTATGTATGCGGCATGGCATAATGTCAACCTAATAAAAGCATAACTATTCAGTTCCTGTGATTGTGTCTGATATGTATGATGCCCACATATACCCACATCAATCACCTATAACATGTGTGTGTTGTGCAACATGTGTCTGCAATGTCCTATTTTTGCTTCACACAGGGTACAGCTGAGTAGTATACCTGGAAAGTATTACATGTTCAGTGTGAGAAAAGTATATTCTTGGCTTTTTAAAGAATATTTTGCATGGCTGTGATCGAAGAGTGATGCCAAGATAGCCACAATGACACTCCAAAGTACCAAGCATGTGCCTTCTGTAAAAACTAAAAACACTATATTTTCGCAGTGAAGCTGTGATAATTTCCAGCTGCCTCTTCTATGGTTTGCAGGTTACATTACACCCTTCCATACAATTACACCCTTGATTTCTTGAGGGTGTTCCGTTACGCCTTAAAAGGTGCGCGCCATGCACATGTTCTTTTACACCCTTTAAGGTGTAAAATTATTTAGAGTGTAGAGTACAAAGGAGCGAAACACTTTCGCGACGGTGACGGACATAAGCCTCAGCAACTCACACTGCCTGCAGTAACTTGAAAGCACCTAGCATTACAGATCAGACATCCCTTCCTATCAATCATTGTGTTTTTTACTTGACCTGCCGCAATTCCGTTGTCATTAGAGAACCCAGCGACATTTTAGCCTGAATGAAATGTCCGATCCGACTGTCGCGCATGCGCATTAGTTGTAGGACGCGTGATTTCGCTCAAAAGACCACCACGCTCTCAGTCGGTTCGACCGATTGGCATCGCGAAGCAAGATGGCGGCTGTATGCGGAAAGTGGAAAGTTGAGTTGTTGAGTTGCAATGCATTCCCATCCCAACGTAACATTGGGATTGTCACATATGTTGACTGTTTCGAACAATGTGCATCATCTGCAGGAAGTTGTTGGATGTAACGACGTATTGAGTTGGGCATTTCAAACGCTTCAACGTCCAATCATGCCGTGCTGCTTGGGCATGTGGTGCAAGTATACCAACACGGGTACGTACCATTTTCTGCATTTTCAGTCAATATGGGGTGTACACGGGCAATATGGGGCCCATATTGCCGACATTTTCCCCATACTGGTTCAAACTTGGCAATATGGGGCCAATATGGGAGAAATCCTTGCAAAACGGGTCCCATATTGGACCCGTATCGCCAATGCCCAGCCAATATGGGTCCAATATTGTGTGCTGCTTGGGCGGTTTCATAGATGGGTTTCGACATGCGACCGTCACTTTAACGGCAAGGAAAAAAAAATAAGTGTGCACACATACAAAATAAACTACTGAAATATCATAGAATAGTAAATTAATAATGATAATAAAGTAAAAATATGGTTCCATGGATCAAGATTTTTACTGTATTCGATAATCATTAACCGATAGAGAAGGGTGCTTTTGTCTCCTTTTCTTTTGCATCAGCAGTGCCTAGTGGAAGTGGTCTCAATAATCAATATCGATGGTTTTAATCGTGCTTATCTTTCCAATAAGGTCATGTGTTCCTTTGATTCCACACTTGGCATGAGTGCCAGCTCACAAATGCGTAAAAAATATATAGGCGGTCAAAAGAAAGAAAAAGTAACTTTCTCTTCCCTTGAGCTTATAGGTAAAGTACGAAACATTAAGCACTTTGTTACCTTCATTAGGTGTGCATTCCCGCACTCATCAATACACGTGCGGACAGCTCCTATTTGTGCTCGCAGCTGTGAGCTTTAGTACGCCACAAATATGCCAGTTGAATAAGACCACATTTGCTTCGTTCCACTGTTCAGTATTCACGTGCAGTGCATCCTGCGTCCCACAACGCTGTCCAGTGGGCTTTAGCCGTCAGGAGCACGTGAGCAGCCCTGCAGCAGATGCAGTGTACTCCTTCTTGCTCCATAGCCAACAGGAGCTGGCCGTGCAGGGAACTAGCGCTTATCGCGTCAAATCCCCATTAGCCTGGAGAGTTACGCAAAGAGTGACACCCATAATACCGAGGACGATCGACCACGCGTTGTTCTTAGCGACCTGAACAGAAGAAAGCGGACAGAAGAATGGAGCTCTCTGATGATGTTTTTGTCAGGGTTGTCAGTGAAACTGTGTGACGGGATCTCGTCCCAAACAAAAGAACAAACGAACACAGAAGGTAGAACAGCTCAAGGAGTAAGACGAAAGGAATTTTTTGGAGGGGACGAGATGCTATATAGTTTCGGCCAAGCCGAACGTCAACTCTTAATTGGATGTTGCGGGGCTGTCAAGAGTGAGAAGAGACGATCGGCTGCCACTGCTTTTGTGTTTTTTTTTTTTTCTTTTTCACTTTGTTCAGCGCCGAGGAAGTCGGTGCCGTAACTTTTCGTGCGTTCTCGCGAGTGACGTTTCTTCGGCACGGGAGAAGAAATCTATGACATTGGCAAGGGCGTGTGAGGCTTCTGCTGTCATTGAAAGTATTTTCTTTTGCAGTTATTGCTCCGCTTGTTATGGCATCGTTATTTTTCTGGCAGAGGGGAAAGTGAAAACTGCTCTGTAGCTTTACTTTAGATTTAGTAGTCAGCTGTCGTAAATCGTAAGAGTGCCATGCATGCGTAGAACAAAGAAACGCTTATGACGCGCAAGATGTTTCAGTGTTGTACAGCTCCGGTATACCTATATATTTGGCACAGCTGAAGCGATCAAATTCGCAAAAACCTGAATGAGTCACCGGTGGCATATGGGATCACAAACGTAGCTTATGAAGAACTGTTGACTAGCGAAAGAAAACTGATTCGCGGTAATTTAGATTCGTGAAATACTTTGGATGATATCATTTCGGAAGCCGACCTTTAGTAAGGTGACACACTCCAACAGGGCGTCAGAAGACGGAATTGCTGTCTTGTGATATGCAAACTTTATGACAAAACCATATGGAGCTCCGAAGAAGCTTGTTAATTGGGAAAGTGTGTGCACATAAGGTCTCGGTAAAGCGGGATTAATTTGGCATGTGTATGTCGCTACTTCGGTTCTGTGGCTAGGAGTTCCGGCAACAAGTGCCCTAAATAGATCGTAAACAGCGCTTACCTTCAGTTCTTCTCGTCGAAAGTGTTACGTGCCATATCAACGGACATATTCGCGGAAACTGAAATTCGCGATTATCTGGGAGCACACAATAACACGAAAAAAGTTGTACTTCTAGAGTATCCTGCTATACGTGACAATCCGAGGCTTTCCACAGGCGCCATGAAGGGAGTGTGAGTCACGTTGTGACGCGCGTTGCGCGTCGCGTTTTGCGCCTGCATTGGCTGCAACAACAGTTACTATCGCTATCATAACAGAGATTACGTTTTGCGTGCCCGCACCGCTCGCACACCCCTTCGATGGTGGTCCGCTAGGAATGTCTCGTATACGCTAACGTGTGTCCCACATCTAGCCATGATAAACCATTTTGGTGAAGCGGGACCTCAACATGGGTGTCCTGCAGCTGCAAGTAGTTCTGTAGTCGCTTTCAGTGGTTTCACCCTGACGCGAGGAGGACATCGCGTTCTTACGTGACCTTCAGAGGCCACCTACTCAAACGTTGCCAGTCTATACGCATTGCTGACAATGGCCCCATAAGGCCGAAACAGCAGTCCAGTGTTGGTACTGCAGCGTCTGAGTGCCTATAAACATATGGAGTACTTATATAGGCAACAATATGATGGAAGGTATGCTAGGAAACGAAATGGGACGGGAGAACCCCCGTGCAATATCGGAGCTCCTTCGTGTCTAGCATTTCGCAAAAAAAAGAAAAAATATGCGTCGCAGTGGTCTTCCAATGCTGCACACAATTTGAAACAAGAAATGGGTCATTATTCTCCTGTCTCCCTCTTGTCTTCTCCTTTCGCTGCCAGTTCATATGGAAATATAAAATTACCAGCTTGCCGTGGCCGTCAGACTGCTCCGCATAACATTTTTTTTTTTTTTACATACCTTCTCCCTCCGATTACAGATGTCGACAGTACAGGGACCGCTTTGGTTCGTTTTGTGAAACTGTATCAGTGTAGCCGTTATACGCGTTCATATCTTAGAAACTAAACTTAGGTCTCGAAGTTCGGGGTAACGATTGAAATAAAATTTTCCCCAAAATTTCGGTAACATATGTACTATAAATACCATTAATAATCCAGTAACAAATTACCATATACCATATAAGTAGAACCATAGTACCTTTTTACCAGGAATAAATACCATTTCGAACCCTATTTCCAAATCCAAATATTACGCATTACGAGCTAACAAACCGTTCAATAGAGATGCAGCTCTGAAAAGACCCTTCCCATGCAACCAGTACACAAGGCTGCCAAGAGTCTTTCGTAGCGCAAAGATACGATATAAACAGAGAGCAGGAACAGAATTCGGACTTGTCCTCTGCTATTATAAATAAATATCCAACCCACATGATGAAGGCTGTAATTATGGTGAATGCCGAAATTATCATTAATTATGATGAAATGAGTTAATGAAGATATTCCCCAACCGAGACGTGGGTTGTCATTAATCTGCTACCTTAGGAGAAGGTATTAAGATAAATCTACTCCAGCGTATAAACTGTTTCATTTACTTACGATGCACTGTGTTGCTAGCTGACAATTCATAATAGGACGTTTCAACCGACATAAATTATGTTCAACAGAAGACAACGATGTGCGGCCGCCACTGGTGATTATGTAGCTACGTGATTAAACGTGTATGTATGCGGATAATGCAAGTATGGTGCGCACATTATGTGCAACGCTTGGGAGCATTATGGACTACCTTTCGTGGAGAGCCTGCACTCTATAGCTCGAATAGAGTTCAGCTATCCAAGATCATCTATAGGTGCTCTCAGCTGCCTGAGCTCTATACTGATTACCTGCTTCGTGAACTTGACGGCGTTTTTACACTTTGAGAAAAATGTTACGTAATAATGGGGGAGAAGGTAGAGAAGAAGAAACAATGTGACGTTCACCGCTCCGGTGCACACGGCTGTTCCAGAACACTTGGTGGATGTTATCTCGGGACGCTAATCACTCTCTCAAGATAATGCGACCTTGGAGCCCTAAAAGATGGTCACAGCGACTATGATCTTCAGAAAGGAGGTTTCAGAAAGCAGATAGCAGGTCTACCTTGCCGAATCTGACCAGTCCCCCAATACCTTCTCCACGTTGAGCGATCGACGGTACTGCCTGCAGATCTAGATAGTAGGTGCACGTGCTGCTGTAGTACGCAGGATGCGGAGCGAGACCGAGGCCATTTCCCTTTTGTTGAGAGCATTACATTTGTTACGCGTCTGATGTGTATGGTAAGCACCCAGATACACCTTACACAATATGCATGCCCGCAGAGAATCGACAATGAAATCTGTAGGCTAATATGTGCTCGTAGAAAGCATGTGCTGACAGGCATGGAGTATAAAAGCGCCTTAAGACGCATGAGAAACTTTCAAAGAAGGTTGCATGCTGAAGTGCGCTTTTTAGCTTGGCAGCAGGTGTCTGTCTCTCTTTTCCCAGACTTCATTGTACATGAAATATGGTAACGACCGCCTATTCCCCTAATAACCTTGCCGCATATGCAGACATAATACAGGCACCACCCTTTTTGTCAACGTTACACCATCTCTTCCTCGAGCAACAAATGGCGGAACCAAAGAATGGTGTATCCTTTCCTTTCTTGTTCGCTAAACAGCGGAGAAAACACACAGACCGTTTACAACCATAAATCGCGGCGAAGAAAAGGGTCTCCGTGTTTTATTTACCCAATCCATGCCCCGACCCACACACACACGCTCGTACTAAAAACGTGCATACATGCGTAGCATGAAGAAAAGCCATCCTTATCGGACGAATGACGTCACAAAAGCATAGTGCGCGACAGTACATAATATGGCGGAATACACGAACACTTCGAGTTACTGTTTTATTTACTTTTTTTTTTTTTTTTTTTGCGAGCGACTGCTCGTAATAATAAAATCTACGGGACATAAAAAGACAGCAGTTCCGCCCTGCAGAGGCCATTGTCAGCAGCCTCGTAGCGACGACATCCAACCTCGGGGGAACCCAGTCGCCTTCCCCTTTCCTTTGTAAATGCCAGAACAACATCCACAGTCCCTCCTTCCTCCCATAAGGCCTGCCCTCTCCCTCTATACCGGATGGTCCTTCGCTCGCAGAAACCAAAGTTCTTCGAAACTGATTCCCTTTTGGTCTGACCGCCGCCTTCGTTTATGCATGTCGTCGGTGGAACGTTCAGTGTTTCGTGACGGGAGACGTATACTGAAGAAGCAAGAAGAAAAAAAAAAAACAACAACAGAGAAACAAGAACTACGCTCCTGCCGTAGAGTCAAGTAAGAAGAAAAAAAAGGCGGAGGTTTGGTGAGCCTGTAAACTGCCTGTCACGTTCAAGGGCAGGTCAGAGGAAGGTTGGGTCTCGCTCTCGCCTTGGATCGCTTTCCCAACTTGCGCGCTGTGGTTCTTTTCCTGTTGTTGCTAATACGCGCGCATTTCGAGACCGGCACAGGAGGTGGCACAACGCTGCGCTACATGTATTATGCGCTTCGGGTAACGTTAGTTGTGCCACAGCGTTATGTGAAGGGCTGAAGCTCATACTGACTCTTTCCTCTCTCTCTTTTTTTTTTTTGCGACTCGTTTTGTTCTCTTTTGAAGATACCGCGACTATTGAACTGCGAGTTTCGTGCACAGCCTCTGCATGTCATGCGGGGCTCACTATTCGGCTCATGAAGAGTGTTCCGCTGAGCATAATGGAAGCACACATTTCATCATGCGGGTACTGGAAAACTGATCAGGATGCCACAAAACCTTGCGCGTTTTGAAGTAGCCAGTCCTGACTGTTCCGGGTCTAACATCTCAATATTTTTTGTGAATTTCCAATTCCAGTTCTTGCGCGTAACGTAGACGTAACGAAAAACAAACAATAGGGAGTTTTAGGAAACCGTGATCGCCCTCCGATTCCTTTTCCGTATCGCTATCAGCGTAGCACTAGCCGGTTGGCTGACACGGAAATGGAATCGGAGGGCGATCACGGTGTCCTAATACTGAGTTTTAGGGGAACGTAGAAGTTTGACGATAACGTTTCGGAAAGCATGATAAGCCAATCGCCTGATTCCTTTCGAGTGGATGACGTCACGCTGCTGTTATCTGATTGACCGACAACGATACGGAGTCGGTATCGGAGGACGCATACACTTCTCTAAAACTCCCTAATGTGACGGAACGCCTCCTGATAATATGGAGTCTTAGTACGTCAGAAGGAACTCTACGAAAACGATACGACAAGTGAAGTTATCAAATCGAAGCTTACCAAATGTATGATGTCACCCACTTCAAAGAAACAGGGCGATTGGCTTACCATGTTTTCGGAACAGTTATCATGAACACTTTCTGATGTTACTGAAACTCACTATTATGACTGTACGGGCAGCGATAATCGTAAGTCCCGTGAAATTGAATTTGTCAGGTTGTGCTTTCCTATAATTGAAGCTCAAAGTTCCACTTCCCTGCTCTGACTTCGAAATAAGTTGAGCTGCAAAAATCCCGCGAAATTCGATTATCGTGATATTCCTTCATTCAGTCACAGCCTTCATTAAACATTCGTTGGTCGCAAACTTGCAAAAGTCAAACAAAAAAAGAGAGAGAGAGAGAGAGAGAGAGAGAGAAGACCGCGATAAGGCATAAAATGTTGCCGTCTATCCCAGAAAAAAAAAATTGCATGAATAGATAATATATCGAGCAACGACTTTCGAAGTATTTTGCAACACCAGCTTCTCGTTGTCCGGAATCCCTGGAGCAAAACCCGAATAATTACAAGAAAAAAAAAAAGACGAATCGGGCACGATGCGTGCTTACCGTGGCTGATGCCATTAAAAAGAGTGACAAGCAATTCATCTAACTCATGCTTGGCGTTGCCAAAAAATATGGCGGTAATGAGAATGGGACACGTAAAAAATTAAAATGTAATCACGATATGGGGTCCATGAAAGTACAAAAGCTGAACCAGCGTCTCGGCCCTTTAATATTAAAAGACAAAGTGCGTTATGTTTATATAATATGGAGCCGCGAAGCAGCCGCGTCTCCTGGGAGGACATTAATTTTCCGTGGACACGGGAGAGATTTCGAAGACGGCCGCTTGTCATTTTCGGAAATTCCCACCAGCAACAGCTGAAGGGATTAGCAGCGCACGTCATCAGGGCACAGTCACATTTGCGGACTTTCGATATACTTTGTACCGTAAGGTTGCTATCTATATCTCAGCACGTAGCATGTGCAATAAAGAGTGTCACAAAAGACACACTCGCTTGACGATTAAACATTAGGCATTTTAAACGGTTGCTTGTAGTTTCCCCAGCAAAGAGAATTGCTTTAAAATAGAATTCGAATGAAATACAATATTGAAACTCATATGAACATTTGATAATTTCTTTGTGTGTCTTTCTTTTTTTTTTTTTTTTTTGCGATGCTTACGATACGAGAATTACTGCTACTGTGCGGAAGGATCTCGTAACATCGATGAGGGTGAAAGATTTTTGTTCATATGAAACGATTCACACGCCCTTTTACACAGTTTTGAATGCGTAGCCTAAAAAAATCCCATGCATTTCACTGCACACGAGGCCTAATAAGACCGCGAAATAACGACGTCTCTTTCACTCCATTTTTAACTCCCTTTACCTTAAAATTCTCAAGTATACGCGCGTATAGTTTTACATCTAGCTGACGTCAACCTAAATTAAGTCCTCACATCATTGCACATATTTGAGGGAGTTGCACATGTTGTCATTTAACTAGGACAGACGTATATGTCTTATAAGGAGTCTGAACCTGACAGACTTGGGAAGACATCATACGTACTGTGCACGACCTGTATAGGCCGTGTTACGTTTCAGGCGCATTTGGCCCTGTTCCAACGTGGCTTATAGTATTTAGGAAAGTGAACTTAATGTCTGGTACATCCTTTACAAAATCGACTGGCCCCTCAACTATACGCGCCTACGGGGAACTTGCCACAATGTATAACATATTTAACAATGTCTCAGTACATAGCCGCTGCGTCAAAAGCTATGATTGAAGGGCGGTAACAACACGCATTACTATCATCTTTGGCCTCGCTTTCGTCTCATAGCAAAAACACCCACAGCCAAGCAAACGAAATAGTCTTCTTTGTGTATTCCGCATTCACGTGTGCAGTCATCCTTAAGGGCTTCAGAAGCCCCTATCAGCACCATTAATCATACGTTAATGACGGTCGGCACGTACAAGGCTAACCACACCGATGGCTGCCGCTCATAACACCGCTTTATGCATATACGCGCACTACATGTTTCTATGTCAATTGCGTGTCAGTGGAGTGGGAGAAATGCTGTTCTCTCAGGCTGTTCTCTGTCTTTGCATGAAGTAATCGACATGCATAATCAAACAATGTAATGTAACCAATGTGATGCAACTAAATCTAATAAACTGAGTACTCCAATCTGCAATGGTGCGGTGTTCTATACAGAGTGTTTCAACCAAGTGTTAAAAAAAAATGTGCTAAAAATCGACTTGTCGGAAAATTATGGTGTCAACTGGAATTACGACTTCAGACCACTTGCATAAAACTTCTGCGGCCGATAATTCGCGCACCTCGAAGTAACAGTTTTCGTATGTCTTTTTTTTTTCCTTCCTCTTCTTTTTTTTTTTTTTCAACTATTACCATTGTAGAACGATGTGTGGTAAATAATTAATGCGACATGCGCTTTCTGTTTCTGAGAGAGAAAAAAAAGCGCACCCACTTGGCAAATTTCGGAGTTCAATTCAGCGAATTATTTTTCTTAATCCTGTTTTCGTGCCGCGGAGCAACTGCGCCTGTGAGCGCGGTATGGATGTGGAAGATAGAGAAAGGACATTTGGGTTAGAAAGAGTTTTGTGGGGAAGGGAAGGAGTGGGACGAAGGAAGTTGTTCCACAGGCTCTGTACCACCAAGCAGGAAGGTGGTTTGTATGCGTCCTGGGCCCACTTCGGGGGCACTGTGCCAGAGAAAACCTCAGACAGCAAACCGCGGTGCCGGGATTCGAACCGACGTCACCTCCCAGTCCCGGCATGGAAAGCAATCAGTGTAACCACTACGCCACGAGAGCTGGTATTCAACAAATTTTCTTAGTTGGGCCGAAAAATTGACCGAAGTGGTCGTAAGTCGTAGCAAAAGTTCGCCGAAGGCGAATACCATTGACCTCAATATTTTCGGGCCACCAGAATTTTACAGAACTTTTTAACTTGTTGTGTGAAACACTCTGTATGTGTGCGTATTATCCGAACCGTATCATACAGGCCGTTTCTATGTTTACACATTATTCCTATTCTAAGTCTGCAGTCGTTACTTAATAACCAACACCATATATCAACACAGTATACATGCATGTAGTGGAGGGAAGGTACCGCACCTCCTCCAGTAAAGCACCTCATGTCATTTATCCCACCACGCATGACGTGGTTATTGTACTGTTGGAATGTAATCACGATACGTTGCAGTTAACTCGCAGCCCCAGGTTAGTTTTGGTACAGTAGGTATACGGCAGTAAGAAATGAGGGTGAAATCTTCCTCCATCATCTCTAGTTCCCATAGACCCCCCCGGAATATTCTTCTTGCTACGCAACTGTCACGAGGTCACGAAAAACACTTTACTGCACCATTGGTTTTTATTTTTTATTTTTACTTATACTAATTTAAGTGTATTTAATTATCGCTTCTCGTGGCACCCCAAAGATAAGCGCCTGCCACCGACAAGTTTATTTAAAGGGAGACTCCGCATCAAAAACGTGTTGAGGTAACAGCGAGACATCAATCCGTACCGAATGATATTTTAGTGAATACAATTTATCATCCCAAAGTGGCACAGATAATTAGAAAAGTAATATTTTCTTTTGGGTTATTAGGCGCTCCTCCTCGGAAGAGCGGTCCAGCAACACTGGGCTTCACGTCACCGGTATTCCGAATATTTTAGAACGAAATCGAGGAAGCAGATGACTGGTCATCCATGTGGCACGAAGATGTTACGAACTGCCACCACCACCACCACGAACTGCGTGCCCGAAAAACAGCCGGTGGCCCACACGAGACTAACGCTGACGTCACGCAGGGTACAGGAGGTGGGAAAGGGTACCTTTAGAAGTTTCGGTTTCGTTTTTAGCTTCCCAGTTCTTTTGGCAAGTAACGAGTCCCCGACTGCGGAACCAACTTAATTTCTCATTTCGGGGGAATGTATCGAACTTATTTACACAGCTATTGTAATATTTCGGATTTATCCCGGAATCTCGCCTTACGACGAAGTCCACTTTCTCTGTCTTCTTCTTGAACTCTTTTCGATTGCCACCGTGTACCACATGGGTGTCTGTACACCATGGCTGTATACAGGGTGTTTGCTCTAACGTGTCCAGATATTTTATTTAAAGCGAGCGATAAAAGAGAAACGAACGCTACCTTCCAGCTACTTGACTAAGAAACAGGTGCTACTACTGAAGCAGTACCTGTTTCTTACTCAAGTAGCGGAAAAGTACCATTTGCTTTTCTTTTATCGCTCGCTTTAAATATAATTTCTGGACACGTTCGAGCAAACACCCTGTACGACGTTGGCTTCAGATGTCAGGTGACTGATAATCTCACATAACGGTTGATATGCGGGGCCCTTATATAAAGCAACTCGCAATGAAACAATCAGGCATCCAAGAGCATTCAGGAAGCCATGACGGCAGTGCCCATTAGTACAAGCTTCGCTTCGACGACGACGACGACAAGTAGAAGAGAGGAGGAGGGGAAGAGCGCAGCTGACACGACATGGAGAGCCTCGTGGGCGGAACCCATGGGTGAGCGAGGCACGTTGGCGGCCTTTTGACAAGTCCGAGCCTGCAGAGGATTTCCCCTGTGACAAGAGAAATGTCACGCACTTCACAGAGCAGCATATCTGTCGGCGAGCCCCGACGCTCCAGAACAGTGAGGGAGAGAGCGAAGACAAATGAATGCAATCTCTCTAATCGGACGTCAGTCCGGAGAATGCCCTTCGGTATATGTGAGGCATCCGACGAACGAGACGGGCAACGACAGCTCTGCCATGCGCTCAGACAGATGAAATTAGCACACATGGACGAAGCGTTATTTGATGACAATGAACGTTCATAAATGTTTCATAAATTTGATTTGAATCGACTTATAAATCCACAGTTAACGATTCGTATGTGACACCTACTAATCAAGGATTCCTGTTTATGGGGTTGTGACATTTTGATATGTTCGGGTCGTTACGATGCACGCGTTGTACTGCATGCCGTAAACGTCCTAAACTTTGAAGAAACTTCGGCGTCGACCTGTGACGTCTGGAGAATCAGAGGCTCGGCCATTCCCGTTGGCTCTCGCAAGCACGTGACCCCTCCCGCGACCGTCTAACCGACGGAGACGATTCGTGGTCCCCATTTTCTACGCGTTTACGACCCTTTTGCTGTAGCTTGTAATGCAGCTTCACACTGACGCAAATAAGGGCCTTTTACATCACTTAACTCCTTAAGTATCTTAAATTATCTTAAAGTAATTACCTTAAGTAAGTATGGCGAAGTATCACTTAACTCTTTAACTCGCTCTCATTCATTGCGGATCTCCACAATGTTTGCATTCTAATGGTCAATTCGACACCATATTTATAGACTTTAAAAAGGAATTCGATAAGGTCTTCTGCTTCACAGACGTCTGCTCATAAAAGCTGGTACCTTCAAGTTACATCCCCAACTCCTAATCTGGTGCGCGCCTTCCTTCGAAACCAGACACGGTGCGTAGTCGCAGATGGAAAAAGATCAGCAAACAGTATGGTTAAACCCGGAGTCCCTCAAGGTTTTGTGCTTATTCCTGATGTACATAAATGACTTACCCGATTTCGTACAATCAACTATTAGACTATATGCAGACGACTGAGTTATTTATCGGAATATTAAGTCAACAAGAGACTACGAAATTCTTCAGTCAGACTTGAATAACCCATACACCTGGTGCTCCAAATGGCCGATAGAAATCAATTATGAAAAGTCCAAATGCATGACCTTCGCCACTCGAACAGTTACCTATTTATGCACACCGCTCCGCATTCTTCGCTCCAAAAAATCTTTCAGTACGAGTGGGTGAGGGGGGAAACCTCTTATTCCGCTCAGAAGTGGGCATCGTCACAGAGAAGTGGGCATCGTGACGACTATAGCAAAAAAAAAAAAAAAAAAAAAAGAAAGAAGAAGAAGAAAAAAACGGATCGAGGATCAAGGGTCGAGATGCTAGAGGGTGCGAGAGTCAGTCGGGGAGTGCAAACGGCTGGAGAGGTCGTTGGGCAAGACCACCCCTCATGCAGAAAGAGAACAACGTTTCTTGCTTTAGCGGAACGTACGAGTCCAAGTACCTCGGCATAGCCCTCGCAGGCAACCTATCCTGGAGCACTCATATTAGCTCAATCGTATAACCTGAGCAAACAAATCCCTTGGCTGCATCAGACATAAGCTACACCTAGCCTCGCTAGAAACTAAGCTGCTCGCTTAGACGACATTACTCCGACCACAATTGGAATATGCCTCCATAATCTGGAATCCGTCTAAGCGTCATCTAATAGATAAGATAGAGTCAGTGGAAAACAAAACGGATATAGGTTCATAGCTCAGGATTACAATTCATTTTCCAGTGTCTCCGCCATCAAAGCACAGCTTCTAGCTCCATTTCATATTAGACTAATAATTTCTGGCCTAGTTTTCTTCAGCAAAGTCTACTACAGTCACCCCTTTCCGCATCCAGCCTACTGCCAACCTCCACACTGGGTATTCCAGCGTCTATAGACCACCTACATAAGGTACTTGCTCCCCCTGCACGTACGAAAAACAATTTCTACACTCCCCTCATCAACTTATGTTGTCTAGAACTATAATAACCTTCCCCGCACACGTGACATCAGAACAAAACCAATCCACATTTATCTCTTTGTGCAATGACCTGTTTTAAGTTGGATGAAATTGATTGTTGACAAATTGTACGAAGAAAAGATACAATCTGCATTTTATTTTTCTTAAAATCAAGTCAAATCAAATTATTGTATTGATTGATCGTATGATTGATTGAATTGTATTCTTGAATTGATGAAGTTTGTATTTTGCTGTACTTGCATTCGTTGCCTCTGAGCTGTACCATACCTTTTGGTCCTTAACCTGTTTTGTCCTTACTCCTTGTGCCTGTTTTGAACTACACTCTTAAAAATGAACTTCACCGCATAGCATGCTCCTAGCCAACCATCATCTCGAATGATATCGTTATCTACCCGGATTTGTTGAAAACGGGAGGCGTACGCCATTTTTGTGACAATTATGGACCACATAAGTGTCACAGAAAAGGCGTACGCCTACCGCTTTGAACAAATCAGGACACAGAGCGATACCATTCGAGATAATGGTTGGCTAAAAGCGTGCTATGCGGTGAAGTTCATTTTTAAGAGTGTAGTGCTTGTTCTAAACCCTGTCATGTACTAAGAAATGAAATGAAATGCCCTGAGCTATACGTCAAACGGAGACGTTGTATCAGAACGCTGTATTCCCCGGCTCAGTCGTAAAAGACGTTCTACGTCACGAGGCAATCCCAAATTCCCACAATGTCGGCGTGTCTTGCGAGGGAAAGCTCAGTCATTTAGTTCCGCTGCCACAACGTGTGCAGCCTGTTTACAGCTGCACTAGTGTAGCTCCGCCACTGCGGAGATGTTTCATTAAAAAATATATAGGTTGTTTCTTTTTATCTGTAATAAATTTTTATAAAAACGGGAGTTGCATTAGGTTGCATAGTTGCATTACTTTTGACATTGGATACTGATGGTGCTACTACTATGAAACCGTTTTTTTTTTCAGTTAGCGGACTAATTAACAGATATATTTTGATCAACTTTTTAATTATTGACTTGAGGGAGCATGATCTCCACACTATTCGCACGAGTCACTGATGAAGCACGAAAGTAATCTCAGATCTAATTATTGTAGCTCAGCCGTCTACTACAAACCGCAAGTAGTCGGCAAAAGAGCGACGGTAACGTCCCTATCTCCGCCCTCGCTTAACGTCAATAATTAAGAAGTTTATTAAAATATCCCTGTTAATTAGTCCCCTAATTGAGAATAAATACGGCGTCCTAGCAGCAGCCCCGTTGAGTAATCCAATAAAGAAACTAAAAGCGTCCTAAGGCAACTCCCCTTTTTATGAAAATTTGTTGCAGCAAAAAAAGAAACACCCTGTATATAGTGCTGCTCATAAAGTATTTTCATTTCTGCAGCGGAAGGCTTCGGGAAGAGATTTGTAGAAAGAATACGGCAGAACATTCCCCATGAATGTAGTCTATCTAGTCGTTCTAAAAACGATGCAGCAATGTAAGTGCTGCCCTGCGTGAAACATCCAAATGACCTCGCCGCCATATTTCTGGGATCCCGGAGAGCGGAGTAAGCTTGAGAAATAGTGCACGACGCTTTTCGTAATTACAGTGCTATCCTGTCGTTATCTATTTCCATAACCGCGGAAAGCATGTTTGAAAGTTAATTGAACATTTACCAACTGATACATCCTTGTCCTTATATCGGCATTCCGAAAATGTTGGTGCCGCTAACAGTGATGTTCTCCATCAGGGAGGTGCCTCCTCTTTGTGGTCGACGATCCACTCTGATGAGATGCCCTATTTGGTCATGCTCAAAATGTGGAACACTTGCTATCGATGCAAACGTAAGCTAAAGCAAAGTTTTACGCTCCGCCATGCCGTTTCCCACATGGTCAGCATTGCTTCATTCTTCCTCTTGGAGTTAGCGTAACATGTAATTTTTGTTCTGTCACTGTGTAAAAATACTCTGGAGTTCATAAACAGAACACATGCAGTTTGAGAAGTTTTTACACGTGGGGAAAAAACAGCTCTGCCGATGAGAGATTTTTCTTTGTTAAGTCATTTCCGCCCACGCTTTCCTGCCTCCCAGTAAGGGGTTAATGAGAGTGATCCTATGGGGTCATTAATGAAAGAAAAGCGGGAGAAAGCCAGCCCGGCTGGAAGACCGGCTGGAAGAATTTTTCGCATGAAACTTTTTCGTTTATTTTTCTAAATTTTTATTCTCGTACACACGCTGTGGTTACAGAGACGAGCAATGGCGAATATGAAAGCGAATAAAAAGCGAAGAAATGCAAATTTCAAAGTAATGCGTATGTATAAGGTAAGGTCAAGATGTCAACTCATATATGAACTCACTTAAGTGATATGTGTTGCATTCACACGACCCTGTTTCTATTTGTGCTAGTTTAGCTATAATAGGTTACAACCAAGAACATCTACGGTGATGATGATAATGACTACAGACTTAGTGGGACTGCTGTGAGACCGGTTGCAGACTGCACAGCGATTATGCAAGATGTAGCCTGGATATGCACAGTTACATTTTTCGGGATACAAAAAGTCGCCATGTAAATTATCTTGGAACATGGCTTTCAAACATATTTTGTTGGTTTGTTCATTTTTACTTATTATTCTTTTTATTTACTTCTCTATTCATTTGTCCTAATCGTAAATTTCTGTGAACTTATTTCCACCTTCGAAGTTTTGAATATTTATAGGGAACAGTGCCCTCCTTCCAAAGGCGGCCACGATCTCTAGAATACGTAGATTATGTGCGAAGCGTGTAGGAATTGCCCCGCCTTAAATGTAAAATTTTCAGGGTGCAGGATATGTGGATATAGAGCTAACTGCTTTCACTCTGGTTTCTCCCATATGTGACGCTTCGGGTTGCCGAAGTTGTGATTTCAGCCGACACGCCGGCGCTACAGGGCACGGATCGTAATTTCAGTACACAATGGCTCCTTTCCGAATCGAAGTTTATGCGAAGCTTGCACTGCTTATGCTGCAGTATGATGTGAAGCGACAACACATACTTATAGATAAAAGCGACATTCACGGCGAAACTCTCACATTAGTCAAAAGTAAGCCTCGCAAGTAAATTACAAGTAGGAAGTAAATGAAATGCGTAAAATTATCTCTCGCGGAAATACCAAATCGCAGTTTCGGCACTTGATGACCAATCCTACCATCCATAAGCGAAGTGAATGCGTCTTCAACGCTATATGCATTGTGATTGAACACGATGACGTTGAACACCATGCATGTAACTCCGCAGAAACTATAACACGTGTGCCAATTGATTTTGTGACCATGAGAACAAAAATATTCACGACAATAAACGATATGCCGCATCTCACCACACACGTTATATTTGCACATTGATACAGCATATGCATCCGCATCAGCAATCATGCATGTACTGCCCATATAGGCCTCCCTCCACCAAGCACACGCTCAGTGCCTTGCAATCAGACCCGGTCCCACGAACAGCTCTCCGTGCGACAGCTGGAGAGAAATGCATGTTTATGGCGGGAATGAATTTCTTGTTGCTCATTGTCTGCCTGTACGTGGCCCGCCAATAGACTTGAGCGGAAACGTGCGGGGACCAAGCACACCTTCTCGCGCTCACGCTCCTCTCTCTCCCTCTACGTTGGCAGATCGAATTGCAGGCAGCAATTGCACTATCGATCAATCGGATCACCCGTTGCCTGCCGCTGTTTGCACCCGATCACCTGGTTCTCTGTGTAGTATGTACGTGCTGGCAAGCATATTGGTTCGGCGCAAACTTTCGTCAATGAACAGGGAAGCGCGAATGGAGGAGGGATTCAACGCTCAATCCTCGCGGTAGCAGAAATTTGTTTGAAATCACAATTAACTTCTGACTGTCAAGTATTATTTCTGTGTGGCAGGGGTGGGCAGTAATACTCATATTTTGTATACTTTTGTATAATTGTACAAATACATAATACTTCAGAGATACTGAGAAATACTTAGAAATCAGTATTGTTATGCTGGTACATAATACCTCAGTTTTGAGGTATTATAATACATAACACTAATACTTATGTGTATTGCACGAGTAACACTAATATATTGACACAAAACTCGGGGGGTTCTCAAGAAGGAAAAAGCAGAAATATACACAATTTGTGCGGTGCTCATTGAGACCGACGTACTCCAATCACATTTTATTTTAGGCCGGTTACATCTTCACGTGTTCTCAAAGGGACAGTCTTAGAAGAAGGCAGGCAAATGAAGCTACTTCTGTGATCTGATGCGATAGTGCTGACCAATTTTGAGCACAGTTGACTTCCTATATGCTCTCATTGGTGTCAACCTCGATTTCGTTCAGTCTGGACAATAAAAAATGTTCAAAATTGCCTAAAGCCGTTCAAAATTGTGTGACCGTATACGTGGTGCAACTGCCTCCAAGAGTGACTTTACTGGACGATCTGTTCCAGACGACAAGGGCCTTGTAGATTACTCGTCCTTATGCATGTGTGATTACTCACCCTTATATAGGGACGATGGACTATATAAGGAATGCAGGAGAGCGTCCAGTAACCTCTGGTCCTCAGGTCGTCCTCTCTAGGAGAAATTAAGGTAAGGGAATAATAGGGGACCGTTTTTGTCGCCCAAAATATGTGGGACACAAGAAAATTACTCATGAAGTGCACTGGAGACATTTGGGTCGGACTTACGACCTATTACACCTTCTGGAGTATTATAATACCGTAATACTTCCAATTTGTGTATTATGAAACATATACACGTACACACAGGTATCCTAATGACTCCCCTGACTGTCCACCCATTTTCAGCGTCGTTCATATCGTCCCATCATCAGGACACATCTCGTTCCGTCCATTACTCCTTGGGGTGGTGGGCCGCACCTCATGGTGCGAATTACTCCATTCATTATCATTAATTTGTCTGTTGTTGTTGTTGTGTATTATAATACGGATACAAATACTTTCGGAAAATGAGTATTGTAATACTCAAAGGTATTTACATATACATATTACAAAGGTATTATAATACAAAGTATTGCTATTACTGCACACCCCTGAAGTCTGTGCAAGGCGACAGCACTATATAATCCTTGGCATCACGGATGTTGTTGTCGTGAAATGATAATAAGGTCACGCAACAATAAGACGGTGTCTATATACTGAATAAAAATGCTAAACATCACGTCAGATAATTACTGCGTTGGTTTCACTGTCCTTTCCTATACATTTGTTCATAAAATATTTTGTACAAGACTGGCTCACTGGATAACGCAACTCGCAGACACTGTCAGTAAACCAAAACTTACGAGCATATACTGATTCATTGCATCACGGGTCTCATTCAGTGAAAGACACTTCAAACCTCGGAGCATAACCTGCTTCCTCCATGGCGTCGATCATAGGCTATGACTCGGAGGTTTTTTTTTCTTTGTTTTCTTTTGTTTTGTTTTTTTGTACTCACGAGACTTCTCACCAATCTGGGCACTGACCGGCCTAAAAGACTACAAGTCCGACCGGTACCTTTCGACTGCATCTCATCATTTCAACTTCTCATCTCATCCAAGCTACAGAAGTGACGCGGCCCACGGGAGTGAGGCAACAACGGTCAGCCAGTCTAGTTACCACTACCACTGGAACATGCATGCAAGTCACATAGTAACGTGTACAGCGCAAACAATAAAGGACGTCACAAGAACACCACCAGAATACAGAATTTTTTCAGCCATGATATATACGGCTTTTGAGAGGAGGCCCGCGCAAGACCTATTCGGCCACGAAGTCGCTCTTTTGCTCCGATGTCTCTCTCCAAGAGACCTCTACCCGAGAAACGTCATCATGACGTTGGTAAACAGACTGAAACCGAAACAAATAGGAAGGGAAGGGCTGGGTTCCATGCATGGGCACTTCGCTGCCTCCTATTGAAAGAAAAGTAGGACCGAAGGTCGCATCCCTTTCAGGGACCATCGTAATCCCCTCAAGACCGTGGCTTTCGAATGCGACCTTGTTAGCCTCTTTGTCTTAGCGTCTTCGTCGTGTTCGTAGCGTCTTCGTCGTGTTAGCCCTTGGCTTACAAAGTCCCTAGCTTCAAGTTAGCCCCTAGTTCAACTCTATCAAATTGGTGGCGCTGTCGAACACTATGACGTCATTTGTTTACAAACAGGGAGAGGTCTATTCTTGTGTCATTTGTGAAGAACAGGATACTCTCTCTCTGACGCATTCAGTAGGGACATTCTCACGGCCGTGCTTCCACAAAGAGCGTTAGAGCCTCTTGGCATCCAAGTTTATCATTGTTCAGAACATTGTTCATGCTTCTCTTGGCGACAGCGTATGTAATATGAGCTACCGACATGCTGATCACTGAATATGTGCTATAGCTCGTCTTTCGCCCTTCTTCGCGAGTCCCACTGGCTATGAGTTTGCGTTGTTTAGTCGAGGAAGGCCGTCATCTTCTTACACTCTGGGCTAAAACGGTAGGTGCGAGGGAAGGTACAACGGACAGTTGTGCCGATTTCTGTACTTTCCAAAGGGGCGTGTATGTTTGTGTAATCGAGGTCCAAGTTGCAATGTCCAGTGTCAGTCTTCTGGGTTTCTCGCGCGCCGCCAGGGGCCACCGCCCGGGCTGGTTTGCGTGATTATTGCGGTCCGACTTCCAGGGGGGGGGGGGGGGCACATACTGAAGACATGCTGTTGGGGGACACACAATGAGGATTGAATCCGATCCGCATCAAGTTTATCAAGAGCGTTCAGTACACGATGCTGCTACACGGTCCAACTCAATTCGTATTGAAGGGTCGGCTTGTCGACAGGCGGCGCTAACTGCCGCGAGGCAGTATGCTGGGATTAACAAATATGCTCCTAAAAAGTCGAGAATAACCGCACACGCTTCCGCATTGTACTGTATACTACGTTACAATTACGGGGAGTGTGTTGGTCGAGATTAAACAAAATTAGCAAACGCAGTCGCCAGTCATACCTATAGACTAAAACCGTAACCGTGAAATTCCATGGGCTAGTGAGGAACATTTGCAAATAGACCTCTCCCTGTTTGTAAACAAATGACGTCATACTGTTCGACAGCGCCACCAATTTGGTGGAGTTGAACAACGCTCGAAGCTATAGAGGCGAACAAGGTCGCGCACGAAAGCCACGGTATCGAGGGGATTACAATGGTCCCCCAAAGGGACGCGACCTACGGTCCTACTTTTCTTTCAATAGCAGGAAGCGAACAAGCGCATATTCGTGAAACCCAGACCTCCCCTTCCGATTTGTTTCTGTTTCAGTCTGTCTACCAACTTCATGATAACGTTTCTCTGGTAGAGGTCTATTAACGTAATGTATTTGTTTACCACAAATTCGTTGAGTTTGAGGATACGAACGGCGGCCTTCAAGCCGTCTTGCGAATCTCAATCCCTTTTAACGAACTGGATCGGGTTAAGCAGGCTCGGAGCTGCTCGAAAGTGTCCGTGTAGCAGCGCCGGATCCGCATTGAGCTCGATAAGCATTGGCTCAATGCGAATCTAAAGTGTCCGTGTCATAGGGGTATTATCTGAAATTGCTAACAAGTGCCACACGTATAATTTTCCTTTCACTTCAGCGAACGAAATAGGCGAGCAAGAACTATTTATCCTCCAGCCAGTGGCATAGCCAGGGGGGGGGGGGGGGATTTCCGGGGTTAAACCCCCCGAAATCGTACCTTTAGTAGTGCACTTGGAAGAGAAAAAAAAAGACGAAATCCTCTTCGTCCATGTAAAGTCCCCATAGAACCACTCCCGAAATATTTTTCTGGCTACGCCACTGCATCCACAATACAAGAACATGCCAGGAAGGCGGTGGTCCGAGCGGTCTGCCTTCCGACGTGGCGGCATGGTGCTCGGAAGGATCGCGTGTCCTCGGCATACTTCACAGGGAACTATGCCGACATTTGTCCTAAAGCGTCTGAGAAAAACCCGCGAAAAACACCGAGACAGCGCAGCCGGCGTCCGGATACAAACCTCGCAAGATGAATTCGCATTCGAAGTTCACGATGGAAATAAAAGACAACGAAAGCGTGGTATTTAAGTTTCTATTTACGCCGTGGGTGAGATACAGACGTTAAAATAGCAGTAATCCTTATACGTGCACGCTATGTGCGGTAACACAATGCGGAACACAAACAAAAAGATGCGACGCAATCGGCTCGATCGATTCACGTGAACTGAATTTCAGAGAAACGAACGACAAAGGTGGATTTTTCAAGCTGGACGTATAGGATCAACAAAAATTTACGGTGTAATTTATGTATTCTTCGTATCGTTGGTCTGTCTTTTTCCTTCCTGTTCGCATATCGTGAAGACGTTATACCTTCTCACGACTGGTACTGTACGCATGCAACTGTCGTCCATGTCGACATGGATGCTCGGCATGCGACGCACTTGACGGCACGCATGCAACATATAAACGCGCTCTCCAATCAGAACACATCGTACTGTACAGCGCGTACACTCTGCATGCGATATCTATCAAATACCCGCCTGTACATGAGCTCTCTACACGTGTTACCAAATACCCTGTCGCCTCCATGCAGCATTTATGCCCAAGATCGATAAAGTTTCAGCAGGACTCCCCCGTAACCCACCAAACGAATTATAAGTTTAGACCTCAGCCTGTTATCAAATTTTAAGAGCTTCCTCCGCGCGTAATGAAATTGAGAACAGCTCAGAATCGCTCAGCAGCAGTGCGGACTGTATTTATAGGCGGCAGGAGGAGAGAGGCAATGAAGAGACAAATGGGGCAGCGGCCACCCCGGCGTCAACCCCGGCAACTCGCTGCCTCATTTATCAACTCGCCCAAACGGTGAGCCTTGGTAATCGGGACTCATTTCTCTTGCAGCAGCACATGTTCTGCGTTCCAAGCCAAATGTCTCGCTTCGTACGTTCAAGTCACCATTATGAAACGAAACAGATTTGTGCGAGCAGCGTTCTTTTAGTTATATAGGATTGAGATATTCTGGAACGAACTGATTGCAAATCCAAGCACGCTGTTTTGGCTTTGCACTTTGTTTGTCTTCTTCTATAGTCAGCCACTGAGATTGAAATAGAGGCGTTAAAGTTTGAAGAATATGAATCGCGGTAGGGATGTGTGTATTTGTTCGAAAGGGAAATTTTCTCACACGTCGTCACTATGTTGTTGTTGTTGTTGCGTAAAATGAATTCATTCGTGCATAATTATTGTGCGCTCTCTTTTAGTTATATGCTTAGTACCCAAAGCCTAAGTTTTCTGACGGTCTAATGAAAGTGAAATGCGATAGCGAGAATAATAGATACGAAGCGTATTTCAGTCGGAGTGCACTCATCTCAGAGTATTTGTATATCATATACAGTCCACCATTTTATCCCGTAGCTATATATACCGCCCAATATAGAACGCATGTATATAGCCACAACCGCTACGGGTACAGTGAACCGTATAGTAATGAACATGTAATTTTAGCAAATGACTATTGCGTAGCGGTACAAAACAAGCATTAAAAATGTCCTTTAAATTCACATGTCGAGTTTAATGCAGCAAAGCATCCTGTGCTGATGTGGCGGTGTCATACTTCCTGCAGTTTTTTTTTTTTTTTTTCTTTATCTTAGTTCTCTCTTACTCGTGGTTTCTTCCTTTTTCGTTTCTTTTGTCTTTTTTTCTTTTTTTTGTCACCGACAAGAAACCGATATCAAACATGAAACATTTTGTCTCATAACAAAATGGATTCCAACAATAGCTCGATGTCATCCTGGTTTAACGCACACACTAAGTATTCCGGAGCAGCTGGCTGCACCTGCGCGACCAACGTCTCCATTTCCTACGTACCTCTCTCTCTCTCTCTCTCTCTCTCTAGTCTTTCACACATGTTGCAAAATACATTAGGGAATGCTATCCCTTTACCGTATCCAGGCTAAAATGCAGTGTTGGGTTCGCTCACGTCATATAGTTTCTATTTCTTCTACTACAGTCTGCGTAGATTTTAATTTGGCTATATATAGCGATTCCAGCAGGGATTACTGGGGCCAGATAAAGGCACACTGCCCCGCCATAAAGCTACATTACTTTGATGTATCTATCTGTTAATTTAAGAGTATATCATGGGAACCATTCGCAAAGCGTTTTCGTTATATATCTACGAGAAAGTATACTTACACATGATGTTCGATCTTGTTCAATTTATGGAATTTATGCCCCATGTAATGCCACTTGGCTCCTGAGGTATTTAAATAAATAAATAAACGTCGTCGTAGATGACTATTGTAGGTTAACCGCAGTAAAAAAATAGCTGAAGTGCAGATAGTTCCAACCTCACGCGCCCCGCTTGAACGCTCCAAGGACAGAACCTGTCAGCTACACCAAACGCACCATCATTTCACACTACAGACTTCACATTTCATACCTTTGCAGGCTGCCGCTGCATCAACACACTACACAAAAAGTCGAAACCAGTCGAAAATCAAGACCCAAATATCGCGTACCGGCATTTCCGCTGGAGACCTCGAAAGCGAGTAGCATAGCTGACCTGCCAGACAGAGCGCAATTTGCCCGTCACACTCACACAGAGAACACCCAGGCGTACGCGCACGAACCGAAATTCGTTCGGGACATTCAGCACATAGTACGTATTCTTGCACCTTAAAAGTGAAGAACGCACAGGAAGGGCACAAAGAAAGCGCCCAGAAACGGAAATCGTGATCGTGAGGTATGAAAACCAGACAGAAGATTCTCTAGGGAGGCAACAGCTGAACGAGCGAGATATAGGAAAGCGAGACCTGCTGTGCGTGTGAAGCAGAACGAAATTGGCTGTGCTCTTGAATTCGGGCCATGCAGTCGTCGTCACGTGTATGGGGGCTTCAATTGGAAATCTCACTACCGTCAAAACGTGTTTTTCTTGTGTATACAGATTCGGCACGGGGCTTTCGGGCACAGGAGATGAAAGCAATGCAGTAGAAGGAATTTGTCTCGTGATAAAGGGAGGAAAGTACATATTCCTTCCACATGCTCACGATGTGTGTGCTTCTGTTACGCATGATCCTGTCCCGTTCGTGTTATTTCTTTGTTGAATACTTGAATACATAGCACCCCCCCCCCCCCCCGACCAAAAAAGAAAAAGATAGTGAAAAACACTGACGCTTTCTTCATCGGATATGCCATGCACTGAGAGTGGCCCATTGCTGTGGCCCACATCAACGTCGTCAACATGAACACGTGCATTGAACGGCATACAAGGAACGGACAGGAATGGGTACGTTTCTGCGTGATTATGACCCGTGGGCGAAATATGAAATAAAACTTTTACGAAGAATTTCAGAAATGAAGTTGTAAATGTAGCCGAATAATGACGGAGCTGGACAGTAAAAACTTTAAGCTGAGCCGGATTGACTTGCGGAAAAACACAGGAGGAGGCTCATATAGGAGACTCCCTGTAGGTATATAGGCACCATGCTCTGGGCAGAAAAAAATTCAACCATTTCTTTCACTATGCTCATACCGATTTCTTGTCTCCTGACTGATGGGTGCACCCCAACAAAGCTTGCATGGACACGAGTTTGTCTATTTTGATTTTGTCCATCTGTACTCTGCGCTATTCTGTCTGCTCACTTCTGTCTTATCGTTGCACTGCTATTACTTATACGTCGTTGAATTCCCTTGCCTGCACTGTCGGCAGCTATATAGCTAGTAAGCTACGCTTGTATACTTTTTCTCCCCTTGTTGTTCAGTAAAAACGACAGAGGAAGTGCCCTCCCCCACGGCGTTTTGCTTGCGCTTTTCATTTTCTTCTTTCTTCCTGCGTAAGTCAACTGCTGTTCAAAGAGCCAATGGAGAATTTCAGGTTCTCGGTGCTTCTAATCCGGCAATCCAGAGCGTGCACATTGCAATGCGCATTTTTACGGTCGTCCTTCCACAAAAACTGATTAACGAAGAGGAAGAGAATATATCCCCCTTGGGTTATTCGTGCTGGGAATTACGTGGCCTTTTCTCAGTTTTCTCTCTGGGTGACGGAAGCTGCGAGATCGATGAGCGATTACAGCTGAAGTAGGGCAGGCTCTCATTTACCTTAAGGTGTTGCTCTCTCCGATGAGTCCTCCTCACTATGGCTCGGAATAATAGCAAGAAGGAAGTTGCCACGAGGACCTTATTC
The DNA here is from genome assembly GCF_037126465.1 of Ornithodoros turicata. Classification (NCBI taxonomy): domain Eukaryota; kingdom Metazoa; phylum Arthropoda; class Arachnida; order Ixodida; family Argasidae; genus Ornithodoros; species Ornithodoros turicata. The sequence goes on along the minus strand of NC_088202.1, from coordinate 124,511,721 downwards.
TGGTGTCTTTTCATTGAAAAAGTTTTAATTGAGAGCCAAACGGCACGCTGTGGAGTCACAAAGCGGAATAAAGAACTTCGCACTGGACTGAACGATAGTTGTCTTCGTCATATGCAGACATCAAAGACAAAGCCATGAATGGCTCTGCACAGGTATTGTGAAGTCGTTCTAAACGAATGGTAGCGAGGTACCAGAGATGTACTACTATATTCAGTTTTGCTTTTAGACGGCGTATGATCATATTATTCAGTTGACACCCATCCGGTTGTATATTGCCATTGAAGTTTTACAGAAGTTTAAATAAAGACGCGGAAACAGATTTTAGGGAAGTTACAAGCGACAGTGGCACTGTCGAAACGTCGACCCCTTGCCCATTTTACTTTTTAACGTCTCCCTATGTAATAGACTAGTGTTTGTAACTTCCCTAAAATCTGTTTCCGCGACTTTTTTTGAACTTCTATATATATATATATATATGTGTTTGTAAGTCAAACGTCGCCATGCCAGTACTGGACGCCCAAGAAGGCCGAAACAGCTGTCCAGTACTGGCATGGCGACGTTTGACTTACAAACATATGCTATACGTGCAGCCAAAGAGCTCCTGCTATCCCCCCTTATATATATAGAGAGAGAGAGAGAGAGAGATAGGGGAGAAAAGACACCAGAGACTGAAGTAGGGAGTAGGGGGAAGTTATTTATTAAGCTGGCATTTAAACTAAGGGTCTGGGGAAGTCTACGTTTCGGCGGAAGCTCCGCCTTCTTCGGGTCCCGAAGAAGGCGGAGCTTCCGCCGAAACGTAGACTTCCCCAGACCCTTAGTTTAAATGCCAGCTTAATAAATAACTTCCCCCTACTCCCTACTTCAGTCTCTGGTGTCTTTTCTCCCCTATCTATATTCAACATCCTGGTCGTTCGAACCTAAATTTTGTAGTATATATATATATATATATATATATATATATATATATATATATATATATATATATATATATATATGCGAGTAGCACGTGCAGTATGCGTGCTGTATGCGTGGAACAGCAGTATGCGTGCTGTTCCACCTTTTTGAAGTTTGCATATGGCGAGGTACGGCAACACGGTTAGCGAAAATAAGATTAGCTTATCATCTCATGTGTGCATAATGGCCACTCAAGAAAAACCTAGTCGTTTTTTTTTTTTTTTTTTGACACTTTCTGGTCCCATGTTTGTGACAAGTGTTCCCACTAGTTGAGAATGTTTGTCTCTCGCCCCCAACTACTGGGTTTTCTCAATTTTTTTTTTTTTTTTGCATTGTTAACTGACTCCCTTTTCTTTCTTTTCTTTATTTAGTTTCACTAACTGCGGCTAAGTGGTCTGGGGTAGCAAGTCTGACTTTGTCGTGACTTAAATCCTATTTTTTTCTGCTTCTATTACATTACATCACATCTATATACTCGCCGCGCTCATTCTCCAAAAAACAATGAATCAAGCCGGTGGATCCTACAAAAATGTCATCAGTATTTTTTCTCTTTTTCCCGGGCTCTTATCACACATCTGAGAACGTCAGAACCCTCCTATTTCACACTTCGCTCTCTAAATTTTAGTCGACTTCTCAAGAGCGTAATTTACGCAACGATGTTTCAGCGGAAGCAACAACAATGGTGAATTTATAGTCCTCACCGAGGAGAACCGCACCATTTTCGTACTCACCGTTCGCAGCACTTATACATACTGGACCTACGTGCGTGTTTAACGCACGTACAAACGGCGTAATCGCCTCAGAGCTCAGCCACGCGAGAGAGTTCCGCACTGTCCAGGCTGTCTCGTAATAACCTTTCCGTAATGAGCCCTTTCTCTTGCCCTGGACATAAACCCAACAGCTTGATGTTATGCACTTGTTGCACTTAACGTGCGACTCAGAAGGAATGTTTCTGTTCCGCATCGCCTCCCCAATAACGCGGGCTGCCTCGGCGGAATATGTAATGCTCGCATTTTCCTTCTCAACGAGCGTTCGACAATGAGAGGCACACCTGAAGAAGAAAAAAGAGAGAGTGAGGTGAGGAGAGGAAGTAAGAAAGAGAGGCGCATGAAAAATGATCTTTCTCTGTGCCATGCCCGCGAGAGATGCACAGCCGTTTATTACACTTTCTAACTCGCGCTCGAGAAACTGCGGGGTAACTTGAAATTATTGTGTCGACTAATTGAGGCTCAGGTTCACTAGAGGAGGATTAAGTTATCTGCTGATCTGGCCCCGCATATTGTTTATGAGGAGGCGGAGTTCCTGTGACATGGCTGATGGCTCTGTTAAGAGCAGCAAGGCGAACGTTTGCGACGTGGATATATGTATGCATGTGCGGGTAAAGGCATTATTTATGGAAGAGGATGCGAGAGGAGCATTAATAGAAAAGTAGTTTTCAAGCGTGTGTGAGAGCGAGTGAGTGCGTGATATTGCGTATTACCCCGCTGTCGAGACGATAACATATCATTTTGCTTTCTCAGCGATGTGGTAAAGAAGAAAACTTGAACCATAATTGAAATTCTGACTCGAGTGGCGCCACGATGTGTAGGAAAAAAAAAACACGAAATCTCGACGTGGTTTCTGCTGTGAGATGCACTGATAGCGTTCCCTTGCGCTCCAAATATCAGTGGTTTTGTCAAGTCGCGTACCCGAGAGTGTTAGCACTTCCGATTCGGCCAGGCTCGAACAACAGCAAGCTGGCTACCGCCAGAAAGCTCCACAAGCTTGCCAGGCGTCTGTTGTTCATCACCTACCGTATTCAGGTGAAAGCTACACCTATAGCTCTTGCTTTTTCCGTGACTCTTTCCTGAAGGACGTACTTGAGGCAGAAGGAGAACGTATCCTGATTAGATGACGTAGGCGATACTTGTTTTTATTCCTCCGTCTCATCTTGCGGAGCCAAGTGGAAACGAAGCAGCCAGGCTCGCACAGACCGCAGTGGAGAATACTCGTCTTGGCGATGTCTATCTGCTCACTTGTCAAGAAGCGTTAGTCGCAGAAAATGCTGACCTGCTGCAGCTTTTCTTTTTTTTTTTTTTCGAACGTACTAGGGGTATCTAGGATGCGTTGTAACGCTCTTTGGCAGGAGCTGTATATGTCTATCTCCCCACCGCAACGCAGCTGTGTACTTGAGGGATATTCCCGAGCGATGTTTCCTGTCCACTGTAGTTTTGAGGACCAGATGTTCTGCGATATGGGGTAAAAGTTTCGGATCTCCAACTATAGGGCTCAAGTCTAAGATTCGTTGTGGTGTTCAGGAAACGGAGATGAAGATGCCGGTTGTGAAAGCTAGGAGCCCCGAAAACGTAGAGACAAGACGAAGGGGACAAACATATAAGCTTGACTATCAACATTTACTGAACACATGTACAACGAATATGGAACAAAAGTCGCGCGGAATACGCACTTATGAGAAACAGGTAAACCCGTTTTCCCACATCCCCGTTTGAACGTGTTCCCCTTCGGCTTATCTATATACTTTCAGTGTTCCTAGCGTTCACAATGCATTCATATCAACAAGCCCACCGTCATATCTTAATTGAAGATGTGGGCTCATGCGCGTGCAACTCATCAATCCAGTTCGCTTGGCTCCTCGGCACGCTTTATATTGCTTCTATTTATTTATTTATTTATTTATTTATTTATTTATTTATTTATTTATTGTTTGTAAATACGTTAAGGTCCCGCAGATGCGGGAACAACATAACGGAGGGTGCACATACACACTCGGACATTATTTGACACAACTTCAAAGAAACTATCCTTGTCGCGGACAGCGCGTACCGTGAAGTATGTGTGTGTGTACAGGGGTTTTAAAAAAATTATCTTTGACTGAAAATTATATCCTGGTTCGGGTGGAGTCGATTCGTATGTTGTGTAACGTCGATATGATGCACAATTTTTAGATACATCAATATTTCGCGCCCTTCGTTCATACAGTTGATCTAGTACAGCTTGTAACTTTGGTAACTATAGCGTCGGCTGGCTTGAGCAATCTCTCGACTCCAAGTTCACGACCATCCAAGCGGATTTTTCGAAAAGCCAGCGAGCACTGCCTACATACCATCCTCGTGACTATAGAGCCTCGTGACTTCGCGGAATCAACGACAACCGCTTACAACCATACGCCGCAACGTATGCATGGACCTCACGCAAGAACTCTTAACGTCTCATCCATCTCGAATGTGTCCACATGGTTGAAACTTTAAACCTGACAACAGGCCCAACCTGTACTGCGGTATGCGGCGGTGCGCTTATAAGTCCATCCGCATCTTTAATCCGACTACAGACACAAGAGGAGGAAAAAAAAAAACACGTTTAACGAAGCAACACGTAGAAATATAAATAAATAACCGCTAAGGATCATCTTAGAAGCCAGCCAGTGACCAGTCAAGAAGACCACACGGGGTAGCTCCCTAAAAGAGTCTAATCTCTGATCTGACGACGGCGGAACATGCGTCAGTGTGCAGCGGTCCAGTGGAAGATCCGTCGAGACGGTACCATGCCCGTCATGAGGGTGAACTCAGGCGAAAGTGGCCGACTGAGTGCGGAGGTCGAGGGATCGCTCGGAACCAAACCAGACAAAAAAAGACACGCATAAAATACACAATACGATAATAACTCGACACAATCTTCACGGATTGTTACCTCAATCATGTTCCCCAAACGGCCTTGGCTCTAGGTGGGGCCGCTGCTGTCACGGAGAAGCAAGAAAACGAGTCCGCCAAGCAGTTTCCTGGGGCGACTGCACAGTCTGAATTCCCAACGACTCGAGAAGGAATACTCGACGAGCGCTGGACGAGCCTCTTGTCTCGCTGCACGTTGTTTCTAGATGAGTGGCTCGCTGGCTTAGTGCCTGCAATGGTGGAAAGCACTGTGATGTGGTGGTAGTGGTTGAGTGAGCCGCGATATTGAATCATGTGGATACAGCTCTGCCCGACTGTGTTGAAGGTAAGCAATGCGTGCATGACAGTAACCAGCCGTGAATTTTGTACTTAAACCCGAGTGTGCGTAAAATTTGTTTGATGTCAGCCACACTGTATTTGTCGGCTATAACGCCTGCAATGCAGTGGCGAAGCCAAGGAAGGAGTTAGAACCGCTTACGTCCTCAACACTTCTAACATACATCACTTTAGCTTGGTTAACATGAAACACACGAAAACATTACACCTCGTTTCTCCAACGTTACGACAACTTGACTAAAGTGAAAAAGCGAAAATGCGCATGATAATATTGCAGTGCAAGCGGGCTAGGTCTTAGGATTGTCTCAGTAAGCTTTAATATTTATGCAGCACCGGTCTTGGTGATTGGTCTGCTTAGCGATCTCGGATAACGTAAGACTCTGCTTATGGCAAATTAGATGATAAAAAACGTCAATAATGAACACAGTAATTTTATCAAGAGCTTATAGTGTGGCGCTGGAGGTTAGCGGATCACACAGGATATGACTTTGTTGCTACTTCGATCATCAGTGAGCACGATCCCATTACAGCCGGTCAAGTGAGCCGATACAGCGTTACACTCAAGAGCAAAAGCAATGGGGCGGTGTTTTAGAACTGGCCACAGTTGTTGACTTTGTTGGGGAAAATAAAGCAAATCAGCGAATTATGGATATAGGGAATGGTAGGCTAAAACGCTAAGGAAGATGGGCTCACTAATTCCCTTACTTATCTAATCAGTCAACAATACAGCACAATCCCATCCTACAGTTTGCAATACAAACAGTCGTCAGTCGATCACGCGTCGTCACTCATCTAATCAGCCGACAATACAAATAAAGTTTCTGTATGTCAGTCAAGAATGCAAATATATGCTCAGCATATGAATGCAGAGTCTAAATAATTTTTGCCACATTTTTTGCCTGTTACCGAGAGATGATGATGGTGATGATGGTAGAGAACAAGGAAAGAAGCGGACATGTGAGTCTGGAACAGTGTCGGACTGGTCATACCAATATACGCCTACGCTTAGATTAATTTGAAAAAAAAAAAAAAAAGAAGAAATATGAAAAAGTAGAAAGGAGGAGAAATGGGCAGTGAAGGAGACGGTGAGAGTTACGCTATAGAGATCACCCGTGGAAAACGATTGAGTGACGGCACGCATTTAAGTACGGAAAGTCACAAATTGTTATATAGGCGAATTTCCTCAAGGAACCGCACAAGTGCTTGCAATTCAGGTGCTACACCGCGCTGGCCCACGACCAAACATTTTTACATACCAAAAGTGTGATATCCCGACAACCCAATGTCGCTTCCATGAGGACAGTGCGAATGTCAGTGGAGGGGGGGATATCCATTTATTAAAAGGAAAGGTCTGCCAGACCAAGGTCGGCATGCTATTTCAATGTCAGTGGAGTACACACCATGAGTGGGCAGGGTGGGACAAAGCTGTGACACTATGACGTTCTACTTTTTTTACCATGTTAACTGGTATAAACGTGGGTAATTTTCCCATTGTCCTACGGGGGGACAGTTGAAAATTTTGCATTACGGTAAAATTAAAGATATGCATTTCAGGAATACGAAAATTTTACTTATGTTTACAGAGAACTGTCACAAACACGCATATATCATTTATAGAAAGAAATGCCCAATTTTCCCAGGTCCACAGGTAGCAATTTCTCACACTGGATCCACGTGGTCTGGATGCACTGACCAGAGACCCACACAACCATTATCTGTCTCACCTGGAAACCAATCTGTCTAATCTGTCTAAACTGTCATCTGGGTCTAACCATTCTCTTAAATACAAATGTATCGCTACCCGGACACCATCGATTCAGATATATGTACAGGAAAGATAATATCGACGCTTTTGGCCCTGAGTGGTTGAACAATGAAAATTCACACATGCCTGACATGGCTGCGGGGCGTTCCCGATATAAGTAACCAGGGTACAGCGGAGCTCATGCACAAGTTACGAACTGTATTCCAGTGTAATGTGGAGTTTTCTGACAAGCTATGTATTTTCGTTGCCGGTTCTACATGTCAATCAGAGCATTCAAAACGCGCTTTCCCTCGCCAACACCGTGACTCTTTATCTACCACCATAAAATTAGGTCCACAAACAACCAACTAGCCCTGTAGAAGGCAACATTTCCTTGAGCTTGAGGAAGGACGAGGACGGAACAGCAACAAGACAGGACGTCTGCACACCAGCTCGCTTGCCTCCTTGTGTTATGTTCAACTAGCCCTGCTCGATGAACCCTGCTCATTTGGTGATGGTGGCGGTAACAACAAGCAGGAGAACGGATTTGATCACTTTATCCGACCTCTCCGCTTTGCCCCGCCTCATTCACGCTCTCTATCTTCTATACGGGCTAAGAGTCGGGCACCGGACGGGACACTCAGACGTAGCCTAGAGAGGAATGATGGAGATATTCGGAAACGCAACTTATGGCCAATCTCGCAAGGAAGTCCGCGCATCAGTTAGCCGATTTTTGCTGCATGAGTACAGTGATTATTGAGTCGCTTTTTGAGTAGCATATGTACCAGCTAGCCTGCATCCTTGCACTTCTACCATTGATGTACCTTAGTTGGATGTGACCGTATTGGATGACTCAGCGTGCAGCGGCATCCGCACCTCATTTCCCGCTATGCCGCATAGCTAGGGATACACTGACACTGCATGTCATGCACTTTTGCATGTGCACAGTATGCCGGCTGCATGCGCGGTATATCTTGATTGATTTTTAAAAGAAAAAAAATGGAGATGTTAGTCTCGAGTCACTCGGGACTGGCTACTCCAGGACGCGTTATTAAGAAAGGGAAAGAAAGGGAAATTACACAAAACTCGACGCTTTGCAACGGAATGGAAACAGAATAAATTAGCATATCACCACCTAGCTTGGCACCGCGGGCAGTACTCCAAGACTGCCCGCGGTACATCTTACACACCGCTGATGTCGAAGCTCCCATTATAAACATGGATGCCAAGGCTTCTAAGCCAGTTCTTATTGTATGACTGCAAACGGACCAGTGAGAACTTACAGGACAATAATTTTGGGAACATAGCGCCACGTGTACACCCTGAGGTGATGCGTGGTAAACGCGCAGATCTTCCGACATCTTCACAGTTCAAACACACACGAGGTACCAAATGCTGTTGTCGATACATATCGGTGTAGAATTTTATCCTGCCCACAGCATATTGGCAATACAGCCATGCAGGGGGAGTGGGGGGGGGGGGGGGTCAGCTGCCAGCGCCTACGTTGTGCCTTTATTTCTTATTGATTGCCTTACAAGAAATGTTGCTTCCATCTGGCAGAAAGTCTATGGAACTCAAGTCACCTGGTGCTTAGAAAGACTGGATATATTCTAGAGATTTTCACCCATGCCAGCTTTCGAAGGGCAATTGGGACACATCTTCCTGAAGGAAGTCAACAACAACAACAACAACTACATGAATGATTATGGGATGAGGTGATTCACCGCAACAATTGCGGTACCATACCTCAGTGAGTAAGTCAGCAGACCATGCTGTAGTGACCAGAAAGAAGGCAGAAAGTATATATACTATACTATACATATGCCACCTGAACCTTTACTTTAGATGTAAGACGTATCAAAGTGTGCAGAAAGGCTGCAGAATTCCCCCCCCCCCAATTTTGTCCCAATTACACACAAACATTCCCTGAGTCATGCGCTTTTGTATATGCTGATGGTCATTAAAAATTGTCTCCACAAGGAGGTCATTTTCGACTGTAAACTTCTGCAGCGACTTCCGGCGACTTGTATAAGGACCTATCATGGTCAAGAAAGTGATAACCATTTATAGCTGCTCGTTCTCTGACTTGAACTGCATACCCACTTTCTCCCCTTCGCTTCCAAGAAAAACTCTGTCAGAAAGGCCGCTAGAGTTAGAATCCTTGCCATTAGGAATAAACAGACCGAAGAAGTACCCACAGGGGCAAAAAAGTATATTCAAGCAATGACTGCCACTCCAAAAGCAAGCCTGAAACGGAATAGAGGAGAGCAAAGACGTATCTATACACACAGGATGGAGAGGCCGACTCCTTCCATTTATTTTCTCAGCTCCAGGAGACGGCTGACGAAGGCTGCTATGCGGAGGTGCAAACACGGATGGCCAACGCCAAGGGCCCGTCCGTCTGGAAGCCATCAACGTCTCATCCGTTCAAAGCGAATCGATGGCCGAGGAGGTTGGCCCCTGCACCTATGCATGTCGAACTTAGCTGCGCTGAAGGCGGTACCAAACTTCGCAGTTTATGTAATGCACGTTGCAAAGCTATAGAACTATTTATATCGACTCTGCACGTGACACCTGAGTATACACCCAAGGAAACGTGACTTCGTGTAAGACAGCGAGAAAGACAATGCAATAAGGTTATAGTGTACGTGATGACAGCACACCTTCATGTTGAGGAAAGCCAAATACGTGACGCCACATTAGACGCGGACTATATGACGAACATCCTATTGCAGATGGGGTTCACCTAAGAGCTTACTGCGTCCGTTCTCGATAAGGGGATTTACTCGTTTAATACGCTGATACGTGCGTATCACGACGGGTACATATCTGAGCTATTCGTGTGAGCGGCACTTAACCTGTGAGAAAATACGATGTCTCAACGCAAAGTTGAAGTAACGGCTCCTGTTGTACCAAATGCCCTCATCACACATCACATCACGCTGATCGCGTCACATCACATGTCACACAAAATATGCACAAATTTTGATCCGCAAAAATTATCCTCGCAGATGGCTCAGACATGACTACATCTATACAGGTTCGGACCTTTCGTAAAATGTCGTGGTTTTGCGGTATATGAGCTCAGGTCAGCCTTTTATCACTTTTTCTCTTTCCTGTGTTGCAGTTATAGAGCTTTCAAATTGCTGGCAGAACAGTATAGGTTACAGGTTGAGAAGGTTCGCAGGCAACTATTGTTTTAAAAACAGGCGCTCGTCATCCGTAAACACCCAACTCGGCAAGCGTGCGTATTCCTCAGCGAGGGAAATTCATGCAATGAGGTAACCACCTGTGACATGCAACCTTTCCCTTCTCTTTTTCTTACTTTGCATTAAACATATTCCCCCCTCCCCCTGTGACATGCGGTGCGAGTATGCGTATTGCGTTGCCCGGTTGCGTTGCCATGTTTTCTACACTTTCCTGCTGTTTCTTAAGATATAGAAATATTCTGTTCATCTTGTCATTCGTCTAAGTATATAAGCTCAAGGGTAATTGCAGCATGTAAATGAAGGCTGCGCGTTTCTCTGAAAGGAACCTAACAAAGCACCATAAATATAAAACACATTTTCTTAAACTCTTATCCACCTTGCTGTCTTCTTAATTCTTTAAGTGTACCGGAGTACCTGACAGCCATAGAAAGCCCTATAAAGCGAGCAGGCTACACAGTAAAAAAAATGACCCAAGGGCAACATGTGTGACCAACTTCTTCACGAATTGTTGCTGTTGTTTTGCTGGCCGTTTTATTCCCATTCAGAAAAATAACAAACAAAAATAATACAATCTGTGTCAACTGATCCATGTGGGTATTAAGATTCTGAAATATCACTGGAGCCTCTGAAAATGTGCCATAAACAACATGTATACCGTAAGATATGTCCGCAAAGGATTTTTTAGGTTTTTCCAACAGAACTGTCTGTGGATTCTATTTATTTGATCGCAGAAATAGGATGGTGGTTGTCATATATTACCCATGTCATTGTAGTGGAATGTCATATACTATTATGTCGCTGTATTATCCACGTACATACAACCTGCAGCCCCGATTGTTGTGCTGGCAACCAGGGGAATTCTCAAGATGGCGGAATAAAGAGTATACCGTGAACCTGACGGTGCGTGCTTCTCATCATATATCGAGCAACACAACAGTGGTGACCACGCGTAAAGGCTCAGGCAGAGTGTAAGAAATGGCATCAGTTGTTGATTATGACGTAGAAAACGGAGGGAACTCCGTCAGCTCATGGGCTCTACGTTGAGGACGATGAGCTCACCATGTGGTGACTCACCTATAGTGAACCAACAATACAGCAAATACTATAAACATATCCTGGACCGAATAACTCTCCACGCAGCGCATGAATAGGATACGGCAAAATTCACTCAAACACGATTTCGAATGAACTGTTGACGTGCTTCTTGCTATACATGCAACCCTCAAGGTCGAGCAAAGAAGGCGGCGTAGTAGAAAGTGTCGGTCCCTGTCAATAGAGGAACTCGGTGAAAAAATCAACGCTCCAACAGTTCCGTTCCAACCGTGGCACACTGCCCAGACAGATCTGATGTCGCTAACAAGGCTACGGCGGAAAACATTTGATTGATTGCGTTGAACTTGAGTCACTGTGCTCGCACTCAGCAGGAAGAAAGCGAAAGAGTGCACTCGGAGGATTATGTTCGTGGCTCGCTTTAGACACGATGAGAACGTTCAATCTCACGCCAGTGTATTTCGTGGCTTCCTGTTGCCACCACGGTGAGTCTCATAGCGAGGTTGTATCATGTGCGGTTATTTAAACTAGCGTGGCACTTTGATGTCTTCCATGCTTTCAAGGGATATACGATGATGACTTTGCTTCTCTAGCTATGCTTCGTAGCATTCACTTAGTCCGTGTTCGCTGCATATATTTGAGGTTACCAAAAGCCTGGAAGCTATATATGGGCTGCAGTGTCCTCATCGAAATGCTTGCAATATTCAGTGGATAAAAAACGTACGTTGCTTTCATTGCGATGACAACAAAAACGTGTATTCTTGTCTTCTGCTTCTTATCCCCTTTGTCGTTGCTTAAAATGTTGTGAGACACAACTTCGTTGAGAACGATGGAGGTATATGCAGAGTGGAACAGCTTACCGGATCATGTGGTCCCCTCACAGTGGACCAGCTCATGTCTACATGTCTAAACTGGCTTCTATGGTCCTTGACTGCTGCAGCTACCTTGTATCTGTTTGCTGATGAACTGTACAACTCCTATTTAGGCCTCCAGTTGGAGGCCGGGAGTATTGCAAATAAATAAATAAAAACACGCGCACAGACCTTTACAGGACCAGGTTTTGGAAGTCTACTACCTCTGCTATGCAGGACTCACAAAATCGTATTCAGCTCAGTGAGATTTGTAACATCAAGTACGTGTCAATCGTCCTATCTTTTCAGCTATGAGGTTAGAATCGATGATCCCGCGGTTCACACAAATGCAATGTACAAAACAATGCTGACCTCCCCCGGTTTATACCTAATTGAGCGCTAACAACACGCAGTATCGTATACAAGTGAGCCCGAGGAGTCACCGGCGATACTCAATGACGTTCTGGCTGTCTCCAGAAGACAGACGACGCACATGTGCACGAGAAGGTTTATCAGGCAGCAAGCACTGCCGTTGCAACTTTCCCGCCAGCCTCCCCCACACCTTCTCTCTCCGTCCTCCGACATGCTTCAGGGGATCCGGAAGCTTTTCTTTATTTTCCTGCTTTTCTTCATTTTCCTCTTCGCTCAGGTTTAGATCTATGTCTGGGCGGCACGGTTGTTCTTCACGCTACTTCTCTTCGGAGAAGCCTTGTTCTTCTCATTTGGCAACATTTTCTCGTAATTCTTCTGCGATGTCGTGTAAAGGGGATCAGACGTGGGGTCGTCTGCCCGTGCTCGTGAAAGAGGTGCTAAAGTTGACTGCGTTGTTGTGGAGAACAACATGAGTACATTCGCCGGGAGCGTGCTTCGCGCGCATTTCGCTTTCCATGCTTCTGATTTGTTCTAAGAATTTGTAAACAGGGGGTAATGGCTTGGAAGTAAGACTGTGCGAAATTCAGATTTTTCGAATACCGAGATGAATAATTGAATGTTCGACTCGAAAACGGAATTCCGAATCGAACTAATACATCTTTGAGACCGAATATACTGGAATAGTTCCCAAGCTGCGCACGAAAGACGACGCGAGACTTTGAGATACACTGAACTCAGTGCTGTGGCAGAGAGGTGACCGTCCTCTTGTGTGAACATCCTTATGCATATGTCACGTACCCATTCCGTAACTATAAGAGCGGGGGGGGGGGGGGGGGCGGTTCAGATGCGCCACATGTTGCACAATCTATTACCGTATACGATGGCATACGCACAAACATGTGAATATATGAGATGAACAAACACGGTTAAACCACTGATCTGAAACGCAGACGTCATAACGGCATCGTTGAATGGTGCACACCGAAGTACATATGTTCAACATGTTGTAAAACTGCGTAAAGTCCACAGGTATAAAGTGCCACAACAAGATATCATAGCCGCACAACAAGTGGACCGTAGGGGTGCTCTCGATCAGTTCGGAGTTGATCTCCCAGGGAGTGTATATGACGGGTGGATCTGTGCCCACATAAGGCCAGCTAGATGAATCCCAGTGCCGTTTAATTCTCTGTTACTGTTTTTCTTTTTTCTTTTTCTATGGCATCACATCACACCGTCTAATTCTATTGATTTCGAAGTTCCCGATGGACTATGCCCAGGACTTCTGTGGCAATAGCTGACACCGGTCAACAGAAACAAATCTCTTCTTCCTTCCTTCTTACAAATCCATCGGTGAATACGGGAGAATCCGAGCTAAAACTACATAACTGGAAACCAGTGTAAACTTATGGCGATGAAAAAACGAGACGAATATCGACTGTGCCCCATTATCCTAATTTCTTTTGGCTGATGACATTGATGACGCATTATTTGTATTATATTCGGTAATGTCGCATGGGCAATGTCGCAAACAACCAAACCTATCCAACGATTTCAGAAACCAATTGCTTATGGAACTTTACCACATAGCGTATACTGGTGGCAAGCCCCATTATTGGAAGCCAAAACCAGCCCAATGTAGTCATCCGCTCCAAAGGTAGTAATGGAGTCGAAACACGTACAGATGAGAGATAACAGCAGATCGCCAGAAGTAGGAAATGCGTTGACAGAAAACCACACTATGCCGGAATGTTGCTGCACATAATTCGTATTTGCTTATTTCCTTCGCTGGGTGGCATTTGCCTGTCAGTGTGCGATAACACTGCTGATTAATAAGGCTGTCCCTCGCATGGCCCTAATATAATCAAATAAACACTCTATACCGTATCGTAATGGCGCAAAAGACAGTGACAGCTTCTGCTACGGGATGCATAATGAGGCAAGTTCCGGCGCCAATCAGATATTGAGAGCGTCGCGCCAGGGTTGTTTGCTTTCCTCGACGGCCTCTGCTATTCTATGCCGAGCAGGCGACTGAATAATTGTAATTCGATGAATGGTCCTAAGACTTGCACGTATATACTGCAGCCTGCATTCATATACAAGGTGGAAATATAGTTGCAAATAATATGGTGTCAAAGCGACTTTCTTGTATGGTGGCCTGTGTGATTAGTAAGAGCCAGCAACTCACAAAGAGAATGTGCAGTTACTTAAAGGGTTTTCCTACAACACTTAGATGAAGGAGCTCCTTTTGCATTGAACGATGTTTCGACGCAAAAAAAGAATGTAGCGCTTCGTTTTCCTTACAAGCATCAACTTAAGTAAGTCTGCAGTCTTTGCAATATGATCAACTGCCCCCGGAAAATCTGGGAGCGCACGCAATATGAGACAAGCAGAAAACATATCGTTATCTTCCAATCTTCCATCCTAACAAGTGATTACAACAAGAACGAAAAAAAAAAGAACAAAGGTAACAATGATCATAATGCATTTCTTTACCAGCAGCATTGCCTCCGCAAACAAGGTGAACACCATCCTGCTTTGTTCGTATCAGCATACATACGTGGAAAAGCATACACACATCTGCTGTGCCTTCACATTTTCAGCCCACCAGAACGACATCAGCCATCAGGCCTGATGGTTGAAACTATACGTTCCGTGCATTTACGCTTCTTCAATACTATAGCGTTTACACTTTCCCCACCACATATTAGACCCCCTAGCTGCCTCCCCACTTCATCATCGGAATATATATGTTGTTGTTGTTGCCCAGCACATTCGTTTTTTTTTTTTTATGGAAGTATCTTCGTCCGGTTTTGTTTCGCTATATAGATGTGCAAAGGAAATGTAATTTCGCGATCCCTACGCAAGAGGCCTGCTGGCATGAAAGACTATGCCGTATCGAAAAAGAGAGCGCATATGGCGCTGCTCGCGCGAAGCAACATGTGGCGGAGGTCAACCGAAAGCCCCATGAGTGGTTCGTCCCGGGACCAGGCGGAGGGGAAGTGGCTGGCAGTTAATGGACGGCCCCCGTCTCTCTGGAGAACCCCATGCGCCATTGCAGAGAGGGGTGCCCAATAGAAATGCCAGGGATCCCGCAGCGTAGAGCGAAGACATTGGAGGATATCTTATGTTTGGTTTTACTCTGATTGGCACGTCCCCGTGCACCAGGACATGAGTGACAGATTTCACTCTACAGTCCTGCACGTATTCCCCTCTTTTGTAGACGACTTCATTGCGGGTTTTTGAGACAGTCCGATTTTGAACCGTGACTCGTGAGCAGTATCAGCCACCCGACATTGTTGTGGGTGTCTTCTGGTACTTCCAGTTTGCCGTCTTTCATCTACAATTATCTGACATGAAGCTGCCACATTGCAAAGTGAAGCACTGCTATACGCAACACAAATATTACTGAATGTGAAAATTACCTTGGCTCTTAATGCAAATAATGTCGCTCGGTATTGTAAATGTTATGTTCCTTGTATTGGGAAAAACTGTGTGCAACAAGAGCGTCCGTAACGAGGGTCGCGCACCCAACCTCAACACGCATGGACTTATATGAGACGAGCCAGGTGCATGTCTGAAATCATCCAGTAAAGCCATCAAACACTCTCCCATTCTCCTCCTTCCCAATGGGCCTGGTGCTATGATATGTGGAACACCAAATGTGGTCGCCTTTTCTCGGTGTTCCACACAAGTGCAACCGCCTTTCCGTCTTTCCTTTTGTTTTCATCTGTCATTGAACAGGAGAATCTTTCTGAGCTTTGAGGCTACCTAGATTACGCAAGTTTCCTTGGTATAAGTAAACGCCAAATAGTAATCCTATACTATAGGGCTCGCTTTCACATATAACTTAACGAATGGAAGGGAAATCAATTTCACAGTTGCAAATGTTCTCATGAGCATAAATTAATGCCAAACAGTTGTTTGTAAACTGTTTTGTTGTTAATGTTTG
Organism: Ornithodoros turicata; assembly: GCF_037126465.1. Classification (NCBI taxonomy): domain Eukaryota; kingdom Metazoa; phylum Arthropoda; class Arachnida; order Ixodida; family Argasidae; genus Ornithodoros; species Ornithodoros turicata. Next base: position 124,495,591 of record NC_088202.1, on the reverse strand, counting down.
TTTTTAAACACGTATATAACCGATCCGCCAGCAGACCCCACTGTATAGGAGCCCCCCCGTGGCTGGGAAAGCTTCTGCTTACCAGTGATTACACAATCACGGCTCATTAGCATCACAACCGCATGTTTCTTCAAATACGAACTGCACACGAAGCGGTATAGCCTTCCTGAGACCGCACAGCTATTAATGGAAGTCATTCTCAAAGCGTTACGCTATATGTCTGCCGCCACCAAACGAAGGCCGGAGAAAAAAAAGGCCATTGCTGCCTGGCACGCTCTATTGAATCGAACCCCTGGTTGTAATACGGGGGATCTCTCGGCATGGTGCAAGAACCATGCGGTGCGAGAAAAATACAACGCCTGCATGGGCCGGAAGGTGAAATCATCGGCCGCCCCTCTGTGTGCCTTTATGGAGCGGGTAGCGAATCGTGGTGACGTAATTATGACGAGCTTTTGCCCAACCACTATACGGGGCGACTCTTGTACGGGGCGCAGCGGGGGTACGGCGGTTGACGTGCACGAGCCATGTTGGGGAAGTCGTGCTCGCTTCTTGTTGAATCATTCTTATTCTTCCGATTGGAAAACAGGTACGCGGTACACATACTGAAGCCGAATTTCGGCTGATCTACAGGACATTACAAATAGCAGGAATAGGGAGACGTAGGATTTTATAGGGAGGAGTTTGACGCATAAGGTGGGTAAAGTCAGTACAACAAGGCAATATATATGGTAATAATAGTAATATTAAATAACATGCTCTAATGTACGTCCACGATAATATAAATGACGAACAACTTGTTCGAATTAATAGATATCTGAAGATATGAAGTGACGTATCACCTACAAGGGGAATTAATAGATGACTCATCGACCACATATACTCCATCATATTGCAAAGAGGGGTGCCGAAAATATGACATCATGCCTAGCGAGCTTGTGTAATTGAAAGTAACAAGACATCCTCAGGGCAGCTATATACACGTAAAGTGAGCTATAAATGTAGCCGATAATTATGTGTCACAAAATAAGTCTTTTATACCATTGACAATATCTCCTATACCACTCATGGTACATCTCCGATAGCCCCGACGACATGCTAAGACATGAAGCAGGGTTCGAGGTCACGCGTCATCTGAATCTTATCCAATTTTCTTATCCATTAACATTCTCACTGAAACAAACACACCGGTAGCAAGTTCACGCAACCAATTTACTCTCTGCTCCGCAAATGTTGGAAACACGACCCCTTGTAGGAAGATAACTTCATTAGTTATCTGCCTCCGAGAGACGCCTATGAGAAATGGCTTCCCAGGACCTGTCTGGGCCACTGCACTTGAGTATGTACACGATGGGATGGCTCAGGCGCAGCATGTCCCTCCAGTTTCCTGTAAAAGCGTTCCCGGTTTCCTGTTTCTGTGTTTTCAAGCACCATTTTTCTCGGGGGCTGCGTTTTGCGCTATGTATCTACGTTTTTCTTTATCATTATTGTTATTATTATTAGAGCAAGTCTTGGAGGCGCCTGCATTCCCTGTCGCGGGATATTAATGCGAGTTGCCCGGAGGATACGCGCACTCATTGCGCTTATAAATTACAGCTCCATTATTTTAAGCAGCGGTCGGTACGGACAGACTAGATTAGGCTAACGTTTAGAGTTATTCACTTGCGCGGATTACGTACAACGTGCTAAAAATGCGTTTTAGCGACAAACGAGCGAGACGGATGAAGGTCCCTTATCTGGGACCTATATAGTTTACCCGTATATAGTAAAACGTTGTGCAGTGTATATATAGTTCTTCTTCTTTCTCATGGATCAAATTACAAATGGTAATCGTAATCTAATTATACCTGCTCACCTTATCTAATAATTCAAAACTGCATGCGTCAGTGTCCTGTTTCTTTGCGCTTTGTGTCTCACGATATACGCACTATATACACGAGTTGTGTTCCAGCGAACTTGACAGAAAATCAGCCGGGACAAGTTTGAATCCAATTGCGTTACTTCACCCTTTATCGTTTAATTCCATTCTTGCAATATTACCGTGTCCTCTAAGGTATGAAGCTTCTTTATTTTGACTGCGGCTGTTGTAAGACTTTATATACTGAACCACGCACAACCGACACTTTCCACAGGTCAGAAGAAACAGAAATATGTAATCGGGGGCACGCGCTGCTTGTTGGACCGGTAACAGGTTGACGTATGCGTTCTTATAAACAATTAATAAAGACAATGATTTTTAGATGTGCCTCGTCAAGTTAACGGTGGCAACTCCGAAGTTTCGGCTTCGCTATAGGGAGGCGCGCCCTTGCCTCCTGTTTATTTTTCGTTCGATAGGTCACTACACTGAGCTTCTATGCCCTCCCCCATTGCCCTTCCTAGGACCTTTGGGGTGTCAATAAATAAATAAATAAAACAAATACATAAATAACGAAGTTGCTTCCTTGCGCTTAAGAAACTACTGGATACAAAACTCACCCACATCGATATCTTGTTCGACACAAGCATAAATACTTTACAAGCCGGTATTATATGCTGCACAACGGAGAGGCTCAATAAAAGGAAACAGTTTCGCACGTGTATACCCGCGAACGTCGATTCGCAAATCATTACAACCTGCTTCTGTTGGGGACCAGTTGGCAGCTTTCTGCCATTCACTAAAGCAAGTGCATCATTTCCCCACCGACATTCCCATTTATGAAGCAAGGCCTCTGCCGCGGCAACAACAACATCGCTAAAAAGAACACGACAAGAGAAAAAAAGAAAAGAAGAGAGAGAGAGAAAGCGAAAGACTTCACGCCCAATTCGCGCAGCGATCGATTGCTTTTCTTCTTTGCCGTTCGGGAATCGAGGACATAGAACGAGCGCGTTCGCTGTGGCTCTCACGCAATCCCGTTACCAACCAACCTCATTCTGTATGCGAAATCGATAACGCAGACCTTGCATCGTTCCCGCATGTAACGCCAATCTATAGCAGGAGCAAGAGGGTATACGTGTAGGTCTATCTATGCGTTGGAGACGCAGAGAGGGGGGAAAAAATTATATATCCAATCTCTTCACGCGCGTGTCAGCGGCTGTGGAAAATATGAACAGGATTCTGTGCCATATTGGTGGCACGACGGCTCCACCTGTATATACATGCAGCGAGGAATATGCATGTACACGCGGTTATGGAATTTTTGAAGTCATGTGACCTTCTCTACGCCCTCTGATGTCTCCGTGTTTCCCGGCTACTCTCTTGAGGACAGAGTGCATCGTGCAGCGTGATGAGGGTTATTGGTTTATTTAACCTACGTTCATTTGAACTCTCATTTCATTTACTGGACTCATTCATCAGGTGGACCCTGCTTGTTTTTTTATTTTTTTTTTTGCGTGGATTTTCTGCTTTTTTAAATGCCTATTGGTAATCTTGAAATTGGTTTTTCTATACTTTCTTTCCTATTCACGAGTACCGGAGTAGCCTGACCCTACTTTGTCGGGTCTCACATCTTCAGATTGTTTATATCTCAATCAATCAATCGATGCATGTTTGTGACAAAATGCTCGGACGTATATATAGGACATATTGAGCAATGTATTTGGCAGAATATGCATGCCCTGTCAATATTTGCGCTATAGGGATGCAAACACACAGGTGCTCACGAAGGTTTCACTTTAAAACGTTCTTAATTAAGTGAATAAACTAAACTAATTAATTGCGTAAAGCGTTCTTCTCGTTTCGACAAAAAATGTGGTGCTTATTCATTTATCCCTCCTTCGTTACAGATATTTATTTCGTATGAAGAAGTGACCTAACATATTTACGGAAGAGCAAAATAATGTTAAACGAAACTTACTGACTTTGTAGCCCCGGATATGAAAACAGATAGTCAAAATCAGTATAGAAGCAGTTTGTCACCTCTATATAGGCTGATAAATCAAGATAGTCCGTACTCGGAACTACCTGCGCATGAATCATGGCAGCGAAATGTATTACGGCCAGCGCTGCGGAGCTGCGGGCCTCACATTAGTGAGGCCAAAATCTCCATTTTATTTTTTCCTTAAAACCAACCAACCAACCAACCAACGGCCAGCGCTGTAATTCGCTAGAACGTCTTCGCCACTTGAGCATATTCGCTAATTGGATTTTGAAGCTGCAGTTCACAGCCTCTTGTGCTGAGCGAATAGTCACATTTCGTTCGGTGAGCGCCGCGAAACATGCAGGCCACAAACCTGCTTATTCGAAATCTAGGGCTTTTGTAGCGCATAACATTAATTTAATGGCCAACCGGTACATACGTTGTGCACCAGTAAGTAGAAGCACGCCAGACAAATAAAACATTTGTGCCCATAGAGTAGATGCTGACTTGACTGGCCAAAATTTTGGCCAAGAAAATGTCACCACGCTGCGAGTTCGTCCCTTTTGGGACACCGCGCGCACTAGCAAGACGTTATTTCACTATGAAAGATGAGCCCTGGACCGGTAATCCACAAGATGTGGGTTTGAGTCCTACAGCTGGCTAACCTTTTCAGTGACTTTGATCTTTCATGGTTAATTTCTTAGGCAACTTGAGGCTTAGTATGTAATTGTTCCTTCTATGTTGTTCCAGCATCAGAACATCAGTTCTCTCATGTTATTTCACTTTTAACAAAAGCTAGAGTAAAAAGCTTCACCCTTTTTGACGCCACATAACTTGCTCATTTATCGTTGATGGAGGGGGCCGTGGCGGGGCACGATTTTTTTTTTAACGCCGTGCCACCTTTACATAGTTCACTGCGTAATCTGTCACTGCGTGTTAAATTCTCCAACGATTGTCTTCATCTCAACAGCTGCTGCGAGGTGCCAGCTGCTGAACCCCGCGGAAAACAACAACGCGCAAATGAGGAAAATTAGCATTGTGGGATCTTAAAACATCTTGGAACACATTTCCAAACCTCATAACAACATACACGCTTTGCAAGCGAATGGACTTTCTTATATCTTGAATTAGTGATCATGCAGCCGCAGCCACAGTGTAATTCGCTAAGATTACAAGGAAGCTTTTTTTTTTCTTTTGCTAAACTAATCTAATGCGCTGTACTTATAAAGCATCCAATTATCATTATAGTCTTTGTTGTCGCCACCAATTAACCATCACGCTTAGGATGTCTTACACCATTTATGCATGAAATGAAGAAGAAGAAGAACGAAAGAAAGTTGCCGTATAGTTGACGCGTATATACGTGAACGAGTGAGGAGCCGTAGCTAACGTCTGCTGGAAAAATCAGTGGGTGGAATATAATTAGTAAATGGGGATGTGTCACTATGAGTGCTGAAAAGTAGGTTAGGGCAGACGTTTGGTGGAGGAGGACCTCCCCCTTCCCCTCCCACGCACACGCGCTTTTGGGCACGCGCAAAAAGAGGTATTTGCATACAAAATAGAATATCCGTAAATATTCAATATGGAAAATATCGCATCCGGAACCGCCATTTCTAAAGTATCCACGATCCATATTATATTAATAATATAGCATAATAAATAATACGGCATATTAAATTCCCCGCGTTGTCCAAACGTTGCCAGGGGGGCAGTACTTCCTGCGGCCCGTTAGGTTTGTTTATCGGGATCATCCAAAATTTCCATTTGCACGAGGTACGAGCATGAATCATCCGATAGCTTTTCGCAGTTTGCACGATCCGGCGCATAAAATGTATCCGAGGTGAATCGATTAATCAATATGTTCGTTTCCGAAATGCACCACCACGCCGGACAAACAATAGACAGCGCGAAAGACAAAAGGGGAAGAAAGGCGACAGAGGAAGGTTATGTCATTCTCGCCTTGTTAACTCGCACGGGCAAGCCCTTTAATTGCAGTCATCGATCAGCAAACCGGGACCCGGAGCCAAAGTAGCCGGAAAGAATGCCGCCAATGATGCCGGTGTCCGTGGGGCCAGCCAATGCGGACGGACGCTGGCGTCGGCCTGTCCAGAGCACCCGACTGTGTAGCTTGGTACCTCCATCGCTCCTATACCCTGGGTCTCCTTACAGAACTTGATGGATTTACAGCCATGCATCAAGCGGCAGTAGGGCGTGGAATGTCCAGAGATTCAGGGAGAATGCTTCTTAATGAACGGAAAGAGTAGACAGGAAGAGAATAAGGAAAAGGGACAAGCAAGCTCCCATATATAGCCCGGCTGCGCGAAGAAATGTCTGATTTGATCGACAAATAAAGTGCCTGCCTGAACGATGTGGAGATAGCTCTGTGTTCATAACAATTCGATTTCCGTTTCTGATATCAAATCACCCTGATTGGGTAACCGGATTCGAAGTTAGAAGTATAAGAATGTCGTATAGCGCTTATGTCTCCAATATAGTTTTATCCGAATGTCGACACTTTGCTGTCGCTAGTAGAATAAACGGAAAGGTTACTGTGATCACTCACATTCGCCTGACGTATATCAGGTTTATAATGTTAACGAGTCATTGTCATTATTTCATTCCCCACATCACCATCAGCGATGGGGTAGAGTATTGCCCCTGGCGATGAAACTCCCCATTTCTCATATTAAAAAAAAAGTTGTTGTTCTTCATTTATGTAGCGATTATTCACAGAATCACAAATATACTCAACATTGAAAACGAAGCGCAACTGTTAAGGATACAAGACGATAACTGACGCTTCTAAAACGCTTCATCCCCATATCATCGTCATCATGTATTTCTCTCTCTCTCTAAAACTGGAGGAATCGAAAACTTAACATTGTAAAGACGTGACACCAGCAAGCTTCAGCATACTCCTGATTAAAATCACAATAACGTGCAAGGCAAATGGCAACATGCAGCCTTACTGTACCAGAGTGGCCGTTAAAGTCCATGTTCCATACAGCACACCCATAAGGATCCATTTGCACAGGTGTATCACGAGGAACTTTCGCTGGTATAGGAGCAGATCTAAGCCACCGTGAAACGCGTTTCAGAACCTGCAAAATGTACACACGCGAGCTCTCATATCCGCCGCTGCATGAGGGCTCCGCGCCTTCCCTTTTTTCCCCATTTTAGTCTGGAAATTTCGCTCACAATGAATGCGGGGTTATTGTGAGTATGATTTATGGGGTCTGCTGACTTGTTCAGCGGTTCGCGCATATGTGGAAGAACTGGAGACAGCAGAGCTACCCAAAGATATTCTGCCGCCTATGTGTTGTGCCTACTGAAAATGTGTTTTGCTCGTCCCTTTCTTCCCATTTTTCTTCGCTTCTTTTCACAACCTGTGTGCTCGCCCCGAATGTACATTTTTCTGCGGTTGTATCTCGCTTTTCGAAAGAAGTGTTACCCGTAATCGGGGTGTCATCCTTCAGTGTGCCTACACGCATGAGATATGTAAGTGTATATAGAGAGGCTTCCTGCTTTCTTTCTGCTGCTTCTTTACACGGACCCTCTGGAAGGAGAGGGCTCACAGTTCAGCAATTGAGTTACGGATTAGAGGTCTTTTCATTCTTGTCGCCGCCTGTTTGGTTTCGTGAACATTTTTTCTGAAGCTGTACAATTATAAGCGTGAGCGATGAATCATAAGATACCCGCGAATTACAACAGCAGATATCGTGTACATATATCGTGTATATAAAGTGGGAAAATTCATCTGGCGATACGGTGGCGCGGAATTGAAGCAGAACCCTCAGGTGAAGAGCTACCGGAACACTGGAGCTGCAGGAATTTAGGAGAACACTGAATCGCTTGGGCAGCACTGCCGTGCAGTGGCAGGCTGCACACTTGTGGAACCACAAACTTCGTTTTATTTGTCTTCTGCCCATTCCATAGACATTCCGCTTATGTAACGTATGACACGTCTTTGTTGTCTTTTTCTCCTCACTCTTTACATGGAAAGAGGACATCGTTCCAGCTTTGACAACGACGCATCACAATGGGGATAATGATAATTAAACCTTTCTCCATATTTGTCTTTCCTAATTCCAACTCAAACTCCATAATTAAACCTTTAGCGAACAAAATAAATAAACTATTGGGGAATTTCTGTGTGATTCCCGTGTGAACGCGACCAAGTTCAAGTTGACATAGGTGTGCACGCTGCGATTTTTTCGGCGATATGTAATACTTTCAACAACATTGGATCGCGAATGATGATACATATTGTAGTACCGGGTTCGAGTTATCTGTATTTATATCCACATATGGTACTCCCTTCAGGGAGGCACACGTACGAAAACACCGTATCCTGCGAAAGGTAAATAATGGTGTCTATATTATGAAACAAGCTGTAAACACCCTACGGTGTCACCAGCCTATAGAATGATCTAATTTCCCTGATAGTGATGTGGGCATGCCTTGTAGAGCTTTGCGACGTAATGCATGACGCACTCCCAATGCGCACTTTAATGTTACCAGCAGATAATGCCACTCGCGTCTGACAACTTTTCAGTACACTTGCATATCATCACTAAAAAAAATGGGTGGCCACGAAGGACAATCAAGACTTGTCGGTGGCGGTGCACTCATCCCAACAAACAGAAGTGATCACAACAACTCCGACAGTAATATCCGACGACCATCGGCAATCACTCCCCCAGTTTCCTTACCTTAGGAACGTACAATCCAAAGAAGACAGGAGACCAAATTTCCGTGACCGCGGTATACACCGGATACAAAATCCGCCCGTCCGTTAAACCATGCCACCAGAGCGAGAATGGTTTGCGGGGCAGGTGAAGAGTCCAGGCAGGCAACTTCATTACGGAAAGTTCGGCTCATTAAGAAAATGGGTTCCGTCGTTAGGGCTACCTGCGGCCTTGAAACTCTATTGTTCGGTGCAGGCAGAAGTCCGCGCTGCACCCGCAGTTTTACTGTCGCGAGTTCTGAGGAGATGGCCACTCACTGACCACTGCGACAGGTAAGAAAAATGACCCTCGCGGGAGCGCTCTTTATTTGGCCAGCATATGCTATACCTCGGTATATGGCTGGCTCCCTGGGAGGCCCCCGCGACCTCCGAGGGAAGTCGGCGAAATGTTGGCTGTACAAAAACATTCGCGATAAGGTGTTGCATAGATGGTTTTCCCGGAGCTCGAAGGAAGAATGCCTTTCAAAACTTTAAAGTTACGTTAATATATTTACTGTTGTGTTGTGAAAAGTAGGAAAAGTACCGCGAATTAATATTTTCTTACGGTTCATCCGTCCCGAAGACGTGGTCGGATAACCTTCTAATGCGCGTGTTGTTCCACATATATCGGTGCATGATTGATTTGACGTTTGTTCCCTCTTCGATCAAGGCCACACTCTCCTTCTTCATTGTGGATTTACGTCCGGTGACCATCGCTACAATAGGCTCGGTGCCTCTGCAACCTTAGACAATAAGAGATACAAACGCCATCATCGTGTTAATCAGCCCTTGGAAGCAGCCTTTCGACGCGAAACGTCTGGGACACTTTTCTGAGTCACACTCTTGGATAAGGATCCACTGTTAGGGAACAGCTGGAGAATAACGGGCCTTCTAAAACAACCCTCATTACAGTCTTTGTCCAGATGCTAAGAGCTCCGTAGCTTAAGTCGTCTGCAAGAAAGCTGAAGAACTCGAGCGAGGCTGGGCCTGTACTACGTTGTTGCATGGACGCGCACGTTACGCATGAAAGTGTCGATACCAGCGTTCAGCGGGCCCCAATTTTGGATACAGACGACAAGGCAGGTAATAATGTGAAGAGGATGCGTACGAGGAAAAGGCTCAGTGCAAGAATGTTGCATGACTTACGCTTTCCAGGATTGCATGAACGTCTACTGGGGTGTAACGGTGAGACTTAGTGGATGATTATTGCACTATGTAAACCTGACATGAGGACATGCACATGATCAAGCTGTAGCGTGAGTATAATGAGTAAGTTGCCGTTCGAAGACGTCACTGACAGTGGCGTCGATAACGCAGCGAGGTCTTAGTGCCAGGGACGTGTCACACAAGGACAGTCACACAAGGACGTGTCACATTGGCGCGGCGTTCAAGAGGGATACTTGAGAGGGTTCGTCATGCAAGGGATACTTGAAGTAATACGTTCCTTCGTTAGTTTCCTTAGTTACGTTCTTGCGTAACTTCGACAGGAAATCAAATGGAGGCTTTGGATCTCGTGGGCAAAAGGATGTCCACAACAATTCCCAAACGTTAGCTTTTTGGTTCGCACTTGCCACGCTGCTGTTGGATTCTGTAGTTCCCCCTACGTGAAGAAGGCTTTCCTCCGTGTGACTGAAATACAATTTAATAAATCGGAGAAAATAAGAAATAAATAAATGGCTAAAGCAAAAATGAAACCGGATAAGCCTCAACTTGCGCTGACTTTACAAATCGTAGCGGCATTTGAGAACTTTCTCATGATTCGTACCTATATGTTCGGTATCACAGAGACAAATAACCGTTCGTGAAAGAACTTCGGCTTGTCCGTATTTTTCACCTTTAAAAGGCCCTTCAAAAGCACACCCTTAAAACGTAACTTTTTTTGCGGGAATGCTACGTAATTGTCACAAAGAAGGCGTACGCCTAGCTCCTGTTTTCAACAAAAGGGGAGAGAACGATGTCACTCGGGATGGTGGTTGGCGAACGGTGTGCAATGAGGTGATGTTCTGATTTAAGTTATGGCGAACCCTTTCATCATCACCCCTACCCCACCACTACCACCTGTTTTAAGTTCTGTACTACGGCAGGCAGCTCCACCAACCAGCGCGACCACCACCACCATCTGTTGTAAGGGTACAGGACGCCAAGAGAACCTTAGCCATTCTTTTGTTATCGAAACTATGAAAAGTTCAGAGAAAGGTTCTTGCACCATGAAGAACTCTCGAAGAACGGTTATTTTTCTGTGTGTGCCTTGAATTCCGGGACACGACTAATTGTGCAGCGAATAAGTACACATCGAAGGTTAACATAACAGAATCCACTGGAGCGATATTTTTTTTATAGGGCCAACCACTGTGAAAGTCCGTCCGTATAGATTTATAGGGCCACCTGGCAGTGCCGGCCAACACCACGTGATCGCTGAAATTGTGTAATCACGACATGCCTACAAATGGCTCTATGTCGCTACCGCATCGAAATACGTTATGGAGTTTTTATTTTGTCCCCACCCCCCCTTCCGTGGAGCACAGTTGCCTGCTGCTGCTCTAGCCTTTTCCATTTACAGTTCCGCTATACATGCCACAGCGAAACGCACAGCACGCTGTTGATCTATTTTTAGACATAATGCGAGTAAAAGCTGAAAATCAGCCGCAGCATGACGTGTGCGACATGTCTAGCAGACGGTCGCCATCCGTCACCACCAAAACGAATTCGCTGAAAAGTGGCAGTTTTCAAATTAAGAAGCTTCAGTAATTTAACGCAGTTCAAGTGAAACGCATTTGCTGTCGACGCTTTAGGGTCAAGGATTTCACGCTCCTAATGGGTTCCCAAATATATTTACCAGTTCCGACACAGCAGGTTCAACCGTTCTAGCACCACATGCGAGCTCATTTTATCCTTTGGGGTCAGCAGAATCGCCGCAGTTGTTCCGCAGATGTGAACCATTCGGGTGAACCAGTGCTTGAGGCTCGAGCAGACATGCAAGTGTGCCTGTGTATACGAAATGTGACCGTGGGTGCGTTCACTGATCCTTCAGGACGTCGCAATGTACATTTGTGACGCCATATATGTATACGGAGAAATAGAAACGCAAACATCCTTTGCGTACCGTGTTCGTCACAAAAATAAGATAAAAAACCTCCCTTTATGAATTTTAATGGCTGGCTGGACGAATCCATGTAAATGATTTTCTTTGATTATACCGCATCTTCTCTTTGGCGCTCTTTTCGTCATATCAAACAATCTTAAAGGGGTTGTGACACTTTGATACATGTGGCTCACTACACCATTCACTACGCATTGTACACTCTATGGAGAAAAAAGTTAGTCATTGTAGTTCTTTTCGGAGATTAGACACACTGCCACAGCTATTAATCCCTTTCGGGACTAAATCAATGACACAAAGTCAGGTCTGCATTTCACGCTTTGTCCTGTGCCTATAATTCGCGAATTAAAAGATCTTGTGACAACAGTGGGCACTATTTATCAAGCAAGAACCACGAACTTACACTGTCGACAGAATTGTGCTTAATTACACAGCGTTGTTCAATCATTTTTCCGCAGAGCACGTATTTATATACGTACAGGCTGTTGCATTCAGGGGTCATTTGCGAAGTTGAATTTATGAAATTGAATGAATGAAATTTCTTTATCTTTCGAATGGAAAAGGAACAAAAAGCCTAGTGGCTTTTTGTTCATCAACTATTTGAAGTGATCAGGAGTAGATTTCAGGGGACGTAGGAAAAATCGTCACCGGAAAAAATGTCCCCCGGAGAAATCGTCCCCGCAGGAAAGGTATCAAGAAAAGTAGCTTTCCTCAAACGGCGCTATAGCATAGCGTAGCGCGCGTGCCCAGCTGTGGGTAGCTCCCCTCAAACGCATGGTGAACTGTCAAAAACAAGCCTAAACTAACCTAACCTCTGAAAACTAACCTAGGACCCGGTTCTAACCTAGGTTCCCACCGGGGACGATTTCTCCGGGGACATTTTTTCCGGGGGACATTTTTTCCGGGGGACATTTTTTACGGGGACGATTTTTCCGGTTCCCGATTACAGGGAGCGGGACAGAAATGGGAAGTATCATTGCATTCTCTTAGGTTGTACCGCACGTCAGACAATGGAGGTAGTATATAATTATATAATCCGGGGTATTTACGTCGCGAGAAAACTGTGGACTGTGGAGGGGAAAAAAATGTTTTTTTTTTCAACGGATCGTGCATAGCTACATACAAATCCTGAAATGCACCACCACACCATGGCCACCCTCCTTGGTCTCGTCCCTCGGCCTACCCAGTAGGGCCATCACCACAGCCCTGCTCCGCTTCCTGCAAGATTCGGGCCTTGCGTCTGCCCTCTGACCGGCCTTGTCGTGCCATGTCGTGCCTGTGCTGCACTGACTGTTCTTCTTTCTCTTTTATTTCCCCTTTCTTTTTATGTTTATTTTAATTTTCTTTTTCCTTTATTTTTTATCTTACTAGGAAGCCGGCATCAGCCTGGCCGAAATTTCCTATTTCCTTTCTTTTCATTTCTTATCCCCCCCCCCCCCCGAAACGCACACATTGTGGAAATAAATATATGTAAAGCTCTGACGTCAGAGCAGCGAGATATTTCCATTGGTAGTCGTAAGCACGTGACCTCTCCCACGCAGCCTCACAATTAGTGCCTGATGTGTTTCAGTATTCGCTGTGCCGATTTTCTACGCCCCTGTATGACACCCCTTGTCCTTCTCAGTTAAAGACCGTTTACCACGCTATTTTACGTCCCTCCTGCACAGGCTTCGTCTCAATATAGCCTTCACTCCCCAATTCAAGTACCGGATCAGATACTGTGACAGCAGCCTATGCTTCAAATGAGGCGTCGTAGCGAACATTGCGCACGTCCTAACACAATCTGAGCTCTACGAAACGAAGGGCCCGCAACTCTGTGCTCAGTTGAGTATTGCGGCCACGTCCGCGGAATATCCGCCCCCGCGAGAGCCAGCGCAACGTTCTCGGCGTCAAACGATTGGGAAATTTATCCTTCTAACGCGTGTCGTAATTTCGCGCTTCAGGCCGAACCGGTTCGGGAGGGAGGGTTCGAGAACCGGACCCGGGTGACGAGTTTCTGGCGTCCGCCGACGCCCCCGGGGGCGGCGTACCTCTAACGCCTGCCGAACCCCTCGGCCGAAACGGCATGAAACCTGGCTGCAATTCTTGGCCCATGTCAGAACCACGTGCAACACCGTCGATGTCTTCTGAGAGTTCTTCTGCTCTTGGAGTTCCTGTTGTCTACCGGTTTGCTCCAGACGCTGTAGAGTCATACCCTCTATCTCAATGACCATTGGTGCTTCTTTCATGTGTATTTTTTTTCTTCATCTTCCTTCTTGCGGCGTAGCGCAGCCAGTGGAGGACAGCTCAATTGTTGTACTTGCACATAACTTTAGCTTCATTCTCATATCTGACATCTAATGTTTCGCGTGTCATGGGGTAGTGTACTGCTCTTTCCAGTGGTGAATCACCCCGTGCCATAGTCAGGATTTATTTTGTGTTGTTGTTTGCTGTAAAGCTTGGAAGTTGACACGTTGGAAGTGTGTATAGTATAAAAAAAGAAAAGCAAAAAAAAACACGAACACATCACCGGTACAGGCACACGTCACCCTACATCAGCGCAAGTATACATACATCATTTAATACACCTTTCCCGCTATAATTGCATTGGCAGCGGAGTTTAAACCCCATTTCTCTCTGCCACCACTATGAGGCGTGACTGAAGGGCTCAGTTTTTGCAGAGCTCGGAATGAATAACAGTGTCTAAACGGCCGACAGGCAATATCACGCAAGTGGGCTCCTGATTAAGACGTTTCAGAGAGCATCAAGGATAGAGTGTGTGAGAAAATGCATCGGGTAATCTGTGCTGACGGGAGTTCATTAATTTGTGGTAGCTGCCTCTCCTTTCCTTCTTGTGCTTTCCCCCAATCGCTCCATTAATTCCTTTCCCTCGTTTAACACATCACTCCCACGCTCAACGACGAAAGACGTTGGTGGTCTGGAGATCGAAGCTCGACGCCATCACAAATTGCTCTGTGCAGACACATTACTTAAAATATGCATTTATTTGAAATTGAATGAAGAAAGCCATTTATTTTGCTAATTCAACTGTGCAAGAATATTGAGCATGATTTTTTAAATTTTTTTTTTCAAGAGTATTGACCAAGAATTTTGCATGATCCGATTATGACAGTTCGAATATTCATATCTTTGGAATACCGAAGCGAATAATTGAACCTCTGTACGCGATATGAGACAATAAGTCGACTTATCATTTTTTAGTATTTATGCTATAAGTACCTGTACATGCCTGCTGCTAAAAAAATTCAGGACAGCATGTATTGCAACTTATTCACCCGCTACACAAGAGTATGAAACGGGAAACGCCTGTATCTCAGTGGAACGGACAGTCAAATGCCCCCTTTTCTACAAACTCATACAACTCGTTAAAGTTTGTTCCGATGCGTACGTGAACCACGACTACCACTGAAGAGACATGTTCTTCCTGCATGAAATGATCGTGTTAACTTGGTTACTGGATGTTGTCCCATATATCTAGCATCTCCTGGTCATTAAGGAATGAGGACCCGTGAAAGTTGTTTATTTCTACGCCAATACCCTGTACACGCGGTGCTATATATCGAGAAAAAAAAGGGGGGATCTATTTATTTGGCAGGAAAAGACAGCCAGAAAACGACGGAGATAAGGAGAGACGGGGAAAAGGGAAAATGGGTCAAGCCACTCTCCTGGATTTTGTTTGTTTTTCTGCCAATTTGCATACCCTACAACGATACCAAAAACAACACATCCATGTACAGTATACATAAACACAGTTTTCACAGCTTTTGGGAATTTCCCTAAGTATCTAGACCCGGATTACTTTCGACAAATGATGGACAGTCGCTCACGCGGCGAGCAAGCACTAAGGGAAAACCTGGTAATGCTGTAACTTTGGTTCTTCAGTTTATAGATAAAAGAAAAATCGCGTTTTCGCAACTAGACGTGTTCACGGGTAAAGGTGCGATGAAGACCCTCCCTTTGTATGGCTCTCAACCGATGAAACCCGAATGCAATGAAGTCACACTCGACTTGACCCCGAATCAAAGATATTAGCATCCGACTTTTCAGGCTTCAGATTTTAGAACCTGAAATCGAAAGAAGGCCATACGTGGGCGTCAAGCGAATGCTAGTGCTGATAAACTGTGTTAATATAACTGTGCAGATATAATACCGGCATAAGTATATCATAGGTATAATGACATTGTTATATAACTCCGCAGTATAGGTATACAGAAGCTAGAGGAGTTTTACGGGAACAATTTACATGTGGAAAAAAGGATTTCACCCTAGTTTTCCTTCTCCCAAATGCACTACCAAAGGTATACGGTTTCGGGGAGGGGAGTTAACTCCCGAAAGTTCCCCGCTGGCTATACGTCAGTGCCGCAGTCATCGTTTCGTCGTTTTAACGCGAGGAAAAAAAACAACAACATGGAGCAACAACAATACTTATATATACAATATATAAGTACTACAACAATACAACTATATTTTGACGATGAAGTGGGGAGGTTTTCCACTCTATAGGAATGGAACAACATGGAGTAGCTTTGCACGGGACAAATGCATATTGGAATGAGCGTCGGAATATGTCGGAATATGTTCCGTGGTGAAGGACGCTTCTGTCCGGCTCTCTCTCGCAGCGCATATCTTCGCACTATCCTCCCTAAAGACAAAAGCGGCGATCCTTCATAGCTGGCCACCCGTAGTGCGTTGGCGACGAAAACTCCAAGCTGCGACTGAGCTGTGAGCGGAACGAAAGCAAGTTCACGGTTCTCCAGGAAGAAAACACGAAAGCCCAACCGAACTCATGAGCGTCACGGTTTTTCCTGCAGCCCGGACACCGATTCATCTTCCAAGGAAGGGCCGTGCTCTGCGAATGAAACGCTGCATCCAAAGGCGTTCTTTGTTTGCGTACATTCTGGGCTGACCATGTCAGGGCGCACTTCTGAAGATACTTTGTACCAGCTTCTATGTGGGAAAATTTCCAAATCATTGCATATATGACGTGATTAGAAGCGTCGCCACGTTGACAACAGCCAATAATGTACAATTGCATATTTTTTGTGCCTTACACCAACTTTCATGTGGCTAAACATTTGCGAAAAATGATCGGCTTCCGCCCTGACAGCTATTTACAAATCAACTGCATATACGGATAAGAGTTGACAGACGTCTTTTCGGAACTGAAGTAAGAGAAATGTAAGAAGAATGGAAAAAACAATGTTACGTATAGGAATTACAACTTCACAGAATATATTGCGGACAGCTTAGATTACGGTGCATGGTTGAGAGCTGGGGTTACACCTGTAATTCACGAAACAGTTGATAGGAATGCTGTCACGTATACTACTTAAGTTGCAAACAGGCTGTGAAGAAAAACATTACGCAAGAAGAGGCACTAAGAAAAGGGCATAAATTTATGCGGTGACGAACGGCAGGCAATTGGCTTCTGGCACATGAACTGCCCGAAGACAAAGCATGAAGGGAGAAGCAAACCATTTTTCAACACAAATTAAATCGTGAAAAAAAAGCCGGTGATCTGCATGTGTACGGTCGATATAAAGGCGGACGATACAAGCTAGCTATAGGATTACTTTATGGGTGATAGTTAATATTACTATAGTCATTGTCGGAAGGCTTGCATGCTGGCGAAGGCAGGGCCCATGTAGCCCGAATTTGAATTCATATTTGTTCATGTTGTTCATGTTTGAATTCATATCGTGTTAATGGCTTACCACACTATCTACGCCGCAGGCCACAGGCTAGTTCTCCAGTGGGTTCCAGCCCATTGTGGTGTCGTGGGGAACGAGCAGGCCGACAGCGCCGCAGAAGCAGCACTCTCGTCTCGGAACCGGACCCGTATTGTTCTGCTCAGAGGTGACCGCCGTTCAATTCTGCGACGTGTAGTGACACCCCTGGCTTCCCGCCAACGGACAACCGACATTCTTCCCCCCTCTATGTTGAACAGAGTTGATCCCACGCTCGCTTTCCGCATGCCACGAAACACATCTCGTCAGGATGCTGCATTAATCCACCGCATGCGCCTCGATGTGGCCTTTACAGCTCAGTGGCGTTACCGCTTGAGACAAATTGATTCTGCCACCTGCTGCCACTGTGGTGCTCTTGAGGATCTGGAGCACATTCTTCTTCATTGCCCTCACTACGAACCTTCCCGAACCACACTCTCCGAGTCTCTTCGTCAGCTGGACTCTCGCCCTCTCTCCCTACCGAAATTGCTTGGTCCCTGGCCCAATCCAGCCCAGCAACACTCTGCGCTCAAAGCTCTTCTGACATTTCTGGACACCATCGGACTTCGATCGTTATTGTAAAGGGGCTCGTTATTTTATTCCCCCCATTCCACCAAGCACTGGGGTAGAGTACCGCCTGTTGCGATGAAACTCCCCACTCTCCAAGACCGAAAATAAGGTTGTTGAATTCATATTTCATAACGATATCATAAATGTGAAAGCGTACTGCATGTACGTCATATGGCCGAGTGGATACAGCATCCGCTCGTTGATGCGAGCTCTTCAAAGGCTGGAACGTGGTGGGTTCAAATTCAACGACCGGCTATGTGTTTTCCATGGGTCCCCAGACAGACCTGTCCACGCAATGTGCTGCAAAATATCGAGTCCCGCAGTGCATGTTGCAGACTACTTTCTTATAGACTGTCACACGCTTACAAGTTGAACACGCATCATTGATTTCAGCGGTCACGTGATAATGCGCAACGCGCCGTCATTCTTCTCGGCTAAGAAAGTGAACATGTCGGGAAAGTTTCTTTCACGTGGTAGAAAATATGTAGGGGACACTAGATGCGTTCCCATCGATCGCCGACAACCGGGACACCAGTCTATATATCGATTCTATATCGTATACTCGCGACGGCGCCAAGACTCATACGAACACCAAACGCAACCGTTGCCTTGAGTCTCTCACGCCCACTGTTGCAGGCGACTTCGATTAGCTGAATACGGCCGAAAACACCGAAAAGAAGTACGCTTTCAAGGGACCCATTTTGAAATGTGACCTTCTCGACACCCCCTGAACTCTCTACTAGTCTAGTTACTGTCCTAAGGGTTCATCGTGCAGGGTGCATCGTGCAGTGTGCATTGAGTGTCATTGTTGCATTTGGTCTACGGGCTTTTGAACTATGGTCTCATTAACTCGCTCGCAGTTGTCTGGCGACGTAAAGCCCCGAATTATTATTATTAACTCGCCCATTAGTTTTTCACTGTTTGTGTTTTGTTGTGTCTCTTACACATCTTGGGTTGAATCTGTCTTACTTTTTCTACTTTGTACGTGTACTGGAGTAGCCTCTCACGACATCGTCGTGACCCACATCACCATATTTTTCTTTTTTCGATCAATCAATCAATCAATCGAGAGACGAAAGTAACAAAATTATAGTAATGGGTCGATCAATAAGCTTTGAATGCATAAAGTGTCACGGTGCCTCCAAACGAAAAGTGAGAGAAGCTCAAACAACCCTGCAGGAATAAGGTAGAAAAGCTAATGTAAGAGAAACTGATGTTCTGAGGCTGGAACAACATAGAAGGGACATGCAGATACACACAAAGCCTCAAATTAGCCTCAATGTGAGCCTCAAAGCCTCTAATGTGAGAACTCCGTAGTTTGGTATGCACGATCTGAGAAAGTAAAAGATTTCCTCCGAGAGTTGCGTTTGTCTCACTTCACGCTGATGTTGGCGAAAAAAAAAAAAGAAAAGGAGAGATTGAATTTTACCAGCGGCATGGCCGAGTGGGCTAAGGCGTCCGCTCGTTGGTAGTAACCAAGGTCGTGCTGAAGACTGGGAGGTGGTGGGTTCGAATCCTACCGCCGGCTGTGCTGTCTGAGGTTTTCCCTGGGTTTTCCGAAGACTTTCCAGACGAATGTCGGCACAGTTCCTCCTGAAGTCGGCCCAGGACGCATACTAACTCCCTGTCCCCCACTCCTTCCTGCTATCCTCTCTCCGTCTGTCCACATCTGTACGTCGCTCATAGCCACAGTTGCTTCGCGGCGCTAACACCCAATTAAAAAAAAAAGAGATTGAATTAATTATCACTCATTCACTTGTGCTCAAGCTGTTGTGCACATTTCTGTAGAAATATGGCATCATTTTACGAAAAGGATGCTTTGAGTACAAGCAATAAGCTTGAGTAATGGAAGTGGCGGTGGTGGTGGTGGTGGTGGTGGTGGTGGTGGTGGTGATGGTGAAAGGGCTCGCCGTTGTCGGCCTCACAGATGTGGGCAACGTCACGACTGACGCCCTGGGGAATGTGCGTCCTAGGCCGACTTCTAAGGGAACTGTGCCAACATATATGGAAGTGGAGGCACATTGTTGCCCTGTGAGCGCAGCAATGAGACTTAAGCACGGTTCACACTATTGCGTTCCAATGCGTGCGTGCGTGCGTATGCGCTGACATTCATCTTCTACCTGGAGCGCGGGCTATGGTTGCCTATGCGCGGGGCTACGCACGAGTTGGTTACCACGGCAACGCGCACGCATTCGCACGCATTGGAACGCAATAGTGTGAACCCTGCTAATGGCAAATGTGCCCAAGTGCATTGCGATTCTTTTAGACCAGAATAAAATGATAAACAACTTTTACGTTTGCACCGGGTTGTGGCTCAGTGTCACTCCTTGCTTTGTATCGCCGTGCTACCGAATGTGGCGAAGTTACTATACTTTCATTCCTGGGGCAATTATTTTTTGTTGTCGTTGACCACTCGATCATGGTAGAAGAATTCTTCATACCCTTTACTGTAAGAATAAAATCTCCTTTTCCCAGCCCTGTTCGCGTACGATATAGGTGTTCTCGGAAACCACGAAATCCGGAGGGTGCGCGTTTTCCAGAGCACAGCCTTCAATCACATCAAGACCGTCGCGGACTCGTCGCAACACTGGCCGTATACTGCCGCACAAGGTTGAGCCTATATAATTTCCCTAACAGCAGGAAGCGTGTTCGTGTGTGTGTATGTGTGTGTGAGTCTCCTTCGAGCTTCCCGCAAATAAGGCACGTCTGTACATGCGGGAGCCTAGAGAAACGTAACTGCAAATCAGCGGCCTTGTCTCGGGACCAAACACCTGGCCCCGCGGCGCTTGGAAACCTTTCCCGAGTGACGAACTCAGAATAGGAGAGACGCGGGGAAAAACTAAAAATAATTCCGCTCTGACAGTTATGGATCGGACGAGCTGCAGACAGTGGCTCGCATTGTGAACCGCGGGCGCAGATCCTCTCTCTTCTTCGCGCAGCATGCACACCACTTACAGTACACTAAATTCTCGGTCAGGCACCCGGCAGGGAATCACTAGCTCCATATAACAGCCACGCTGCCACAATGGAGAAAAAGAGAGAAAAAAAAACTGAATGGCGTATTGAACGGTGTTTACGTTATGCGTTCTGGGACGATTAATCAATGGTTCGCGGCCTAAATTGCAAACATTGGGAGCGAATGTCTCTAAAGGGTAGGATATGGACACCGTATTCCGCTGCTACACACAGCGAAGAACATGTGACGACATATACAGGAATATCTGCAAAATAACTCTCCACTGCTGGCAGACCGCTGGGCAGTAACACGCAGTCAACCAACCGGCCACTGCTCGTATATGGCAACGTTTAATTATGCAAGACTGTAACATCACACCGTATAATACGTGTTGTCAGTTAAGATCTTCCTAGCAAACCATAACATGCCAATCGTAGAAGCCTCAACGTTACCCCCCTCCCCCACTGAATCGTCTGACATGCACGTATGCTTGTCACGTTGCAAGACAGTCGCACATTACTGACATTCCGTTACGCTGAACACGTATCCGTATCAAAGGTAAGGAGTACTAAATAAGGAAGCCTTTCGATAAAGCAGCCGAGCATCACACGCTGAGCTCTTAATACCACCACTCTTCCTGCTCGAGGAGGAGGTACGCACGTGGTCAACGAGCTAGCCGACGAACATCATAAATTTTAAAACCAACAAAACCGTCATCAATCAGCAAAACATCGCGAGCGCAGTGATCTCTATACCACCACACCGTGGATTGCCAGGCATTCTCCTTCGCTAAATCATTATATTTCTCCACATCTCTCCGCAGCCTTATAGAGCCCCGTAATTAATTCCGCTCCGCAAATTAGCGAGGTCATCAGGGACATATCCCGGATTCATCGTACGTGCATTCCTCGTACAAATTCGACTCCAACCGCGCCGGCGTATATAGACCCCCCGCCCGCGCAGCGGAACTGACCGGAATCCGCAGCGGCCGCTCACGACGCTGCTCGCATTTTCCTGGGTGGTTAGGAGCAGATAAACCGGGCTTCTCCAGGCCGCGAAAGAGATTTGACCGTCATTAATCATACTGCCATGAAGGACATCCGCATAAATCCCACAATCCATCGGGGCGTGAGCCGGGCTCCTTTTTTTTCTTTGCTCTGTCTTCGTGGAGGGAACGCTATGCATCCCTTCCTGCACCATTATTCGCTGGCTCACGCTTGAGCTGCGAGCCCCGTGCAATTTCTTTGGGGGCTCTCCTCCTACTTTATCCTAACAAGACAGGCTCTTGCCCATATAGAATGACGCGCGGGCTCCAATCTCGGTGTTGAAATTCAAACGAGATTTTTTCTTAAGGGAGAGGATAGGAGAGAAAAAGTGGGGAAGCGCGGAAAATGGAATCATCGATTATTTCTAAGGAGTGAATAAAATAGCGCGCGGGAACACGGTGAGGAACAATGCATATGAGACGCGAATGAACATGATAATGGAAATAACCGAGCACGTGAGATATCTCTCCCGAAAGTCTCCAGACCGAGGCAACGAATGGCTCACTAACTTTCTACTGCATATATCGTGTCAGAGGCATGTGTGAGTGTCAAGTTGCGACCTTTGGTCGGTATACAATAGATTGAGACGCAAGTGTGACTTGAGCTGCTCAACCCGGGGTGAAAGAGAGAACAGGATATATACTGTCCAGAGAGGTTATAAGTCCACGAAAAAGAATACGGGCAGGCACAAAAGCCTTTATCTGCAGACGGTACTGATTAGAATATACAGGATATTAGGATATATTATATATATATTATATTATGTATTAGAATATTTTAGGATCTATACAACGAATAATTTCAAAGTAAACAGCTTTTTGTTGTGGTATTCAGATCTATGTTAAGCCTGAATCGGTATGGTATAGACTTCCCGTACTCGGTTACCGCACTCCATCCCTATCACCATGGCGATAGCAACAACAACAATAATTAAATTATGACTTATGATAGCAAGGCGATAGCAAGGCATGTGATACGCGTGACATCAACCATTTTGGCAATTATGAGAATAGTAAACGGTATTGTGCATGCTGTTATAATTTTGCGCGTGGACTTTCGTTGAATCTCTCGCACACAGCTGACTACCTATTTATCTTATAATAGGCAATGACCTCCTTGAACCCGTGCAATGCCTCTCCCAACGTATCACGTAGCTTTACGCGGCGAAGCATACAAGCTCTCTGCACGTCTATTCCGTCGCGTATAAGATCAAAACAAACAGCTAAAAACAAACCTGTTCGCACGAAACCTGTTTCGGACGTCTCCGTCTCGTAAGCGCTCCGCTGCACAGAGCACTATATGTGAGCAACTCTCCATCAGCGATTGTTTCG
Source organism: Ornithodoros turicata (assembly GCF_037126465.1). Classification (NCBI taxonomy): domain Eukaryota; kingdom Metazoa; phylum Arthropoda; class Arachnida; order Ixodida; family Argasidae; genus Ornithodoros; species Ornithodoros turicata. The sequence goes on along the minus strand of NC_088202.1, from coordinate 124,472,303 downwards.
CTTCAAAGTCGCAGCTTTGACTGGAAAGGATGACTGAAATCACTACCGGCAGTCAACTGGGCATCAACGTCCTAAGAGTGCTCGACGATCGCGCAGAACAGAGTATTGCCGCATCCTGCGGCGCACTACGGGGAAGAAAGTGCCGCGGTCCTAACAGTCGACTGAAAACAGAAACTGCATGCTCTAAGCCGCCGTTAGTGCTCACAGGAAGAGAATCCCTTGCTGTGATCATATGAGTGGCTTCTTTAATTACAGTCATCACGAGCACGAATGTTTACTCGATTCCGTATCAAACTCCGATCCAACAGAGTCTGGGCCGTTATGGTAACCATCGGTCTCGTCATCGCTCTGTCTCTGTTTCACCTGTCCTAGTTTTCTGTCACACGTTACTTCTCAACAATGTCCCTTCTCAAATGAGTGTGGATCAAGTGACACCACGACGGCGTCCATTGCGTTCTCTGAACCAATTTCCTCATCTTCGTGGCGCTTCGTCCGCTCGTCGTCTGCTCGCGTGTTCGTCGTCTGCCATCCAGACTTCCCGAATATGGCACTCAACTAGACTATAGGACGCGAGGCTATGGAGGTTGTATAACATCTTCTTAGGAACTCTTTCGCTCCGTAGGAGCTCTTTCGAAGAAAGCTGTGATATACGGGGAAGCTATACTATAGAATTTTACCCATGCCGGCGCGCCGTATATCCACCAATTGCTCAATGCAGTCTGAAAATTCCTGTGTCCGCCTTGAACTCTAATTCGTACGTTTCACCGTGGTAAATTTCAGACCGATTCAACATTCCAATCTGAAGTCACAACCAAATACCTCCAATTCCCAATGGGAAAACAATCAAGATGGAAGCCATGTTGGGTAAACTTTTATATGTATAGCTACCCGCGCACTGCCTCTTGAGGACACTTTTTTTCATCCCGCGCGCCTTATACACCAGAAAATAAGTTTTTTTTTTTCCTTACAAACAAATAAGTAGGATCGAGCACGCATGCAGCATTCTTCTGTTTTACTTCCTCGTTGTCACTCTTTCCATCTCTTTAGAGGCACGTACGGCATCTTCGGTACAGACACCGCAGTACTGTCATACTAATATTTCGTGGCTTCACGTCGCGAGATAACTAATGATCATGAGCGAAGCCACAGTGGTCAGTCTGTGGATTGCTTTGCCGCTGGACAGTAGTCGACAGTCATTACAGTTATACTTTCAGTCGTACTCGCCTTTTCTTTTCTTTTTTATAAGAAACAAATTGTAAAAGTGCATGCCTTTCTTCTCTTTCCAAAGCTGATTTTACGTACTTCACATATTTAGGAATTGCTTTGCAGTATTCCGTAGCTGTTTTGTCGCACACATGTGTCTGACCGAAGAGATAGGTGCCTGAGGCAGCAATGGAAGCGGAACTTTGCCAGCATCCATTCGCTTTGGCTCACTTTCAAACACAAGTCGAAAATGCATAGGAAAAAAAAAACATTGACGTGTTAATCTTGTACGAATAGTTACATGGAGAATGTCTTCCGCAGTTGGAAAAACACAAAACACAACTACAAAAAAGCACTGCACAAGCACTGTGCGTGTTAATCAGTTCAGATATTTAAGGGGTAACGAAATTCAGTCAAGTTAATCAGTTACCCGGACATATAGGACTACAAGTGATCATACACACAAGTACTAATAAACACTGGGAAGAAAGTATGATCCCAGCGAGAAATATTAGACCTGATACGAAGTATATTTGACCATTTGAAATTAAATAAAAAATGTGTAATGTTGTGGTTCAACACTTTTTTTTTTTTTTTTTGCCTTTGGGAAGAAATGACATAAACGATGTCATCATGCACAGAAATTGTAAAAAGTACAGAGAAAGGAAGACCTATGCAGGGTGATCGCGGTACCATTTTTAATTGCGTACAGAGAAATAAAAAAAAGATCCCATGAACTGTGATAATTCCCCTCTCAAGTTCTATCCCGCTGTCAATTGAACGCATACGACGAGAGCAGAATATAATGCTATCTAAATAGTATACAATGCTACAAACAACAACAACAAATACACTGATGATGATGAATGGCGAAAATCGCCACCTGAGTTGTGGCTACAAGACTATCTAAACTATATATGTAAACTGCCTAGACCTTCCCAAACACCCTGGTCACGTCTACCGAGCCTGCAAGAGAACAGCGATTCCCATGTTGCTTTTTTCTCATCCATGCATCCTTGTGTTCCGTCATTCCGCTGTACGCTTTATATTGACTGCAGCTCTTCCGACACACTGGAACATTGGACTTCCAAGTGCTGCTTCTGCAAAGTGATGTGATGACGCATCGCTGTGCTTATGTTTCACTGCGACAGCCCCTCCCGAAAGCGATAGAAAATTGATGCTTTTGTTATTTGCCGATTGGCAATTGTACGTAACGACCCGGATGGGAGGCACCAGAATCACCGCATGAGGTATGTCTCACGTGAGGAGTTAAGTTAAGAAGTTAAAGGCATACACGATTTACATTGCCATGGCTGCAAGACTAAATGCAGAACACTTGCTTATATGCAAATAGGTAGCACACCCACGCACAATGTATTAATATATATATATATATAACATGAAGCAAAAAAGCATGAGGTGCCTACTTTCACTACAAATGTTTCCTTTTTTTCTGCACTGCGACCTTCGCTTAAATTTAATGTTGGGCATAAAACATCACACAAATGGGATAATAGACCAAAAATTTCAGAAAGGCAGTAGCGTTTGTATTGAAAACCGTAGGATGGGACAAGCGCAATGGTTGCCCATATCACGCTTCAAAAATAGTACTGCTCTCGCACTCAAAACGAAGAGCAGCGAAGGAGTAGCGAAGAGTAGCGAAAAGTAGCTCAAAACGAAGAGTAGCGTTTCCTCTCCAAGAGAAAACAGATACTATATATTGCTTGTGTTGCTCTTGAGAGCTTCCGGAAATTCAAGAGTCCCGCTCGTCTCTGAGACAAACTGAAGGGTGAGGTGTCTAAGTACGCATACGAGTACGCATACACACAATACTGAATTGAGGAATTGCTTGGAGTATTAACTAACCGTCAAGATAACGTGTGCGTTTCTTTCTGTATGTTGAGCATCAGACATTCCATAATTAACAGCACCACGAAAAACTGTGTGCAGTTAGTGCGAGAGACCCTGATCAGGAAGAACACAGGATGTAAATATAATTCCATCATTCAATTCAAGTAAATATACTGCAATCCAGGTCATGGGCTTCTGTATTGCGCCTTAATTATGTTTTCAACGTTTCATTTGGTTTCAGTGTTTCAATGCAGAAAGAATAAATGTTGAACATCCAACTTCACCGCATTACACCCTGTATCACACCCTCATCACGACATCGCGTAATACACGATATTTACACCTTCAAAAACTCTGAAACGAGACTCACTGCGTGTAAAAAAAAAGCGTATAGTGCTAGATGCATACATTTTACACATATAAAGGTATGAAAAGATTGAGTGATAGTATTGACCGAAATCAGTGCTCATCTTCGATACATAAGGTGCAGCTCCACCGGTATTCCGAAACTATATGAAGCCACTGTAATATTTTCAAGACGACCCACTGTACGTGAACTGCACATTGTTTACCGAACATATTTATTACAAAAAGTAGAAGTCTTAGTCGAAGCTCGTGGGTCGTCGCCATTTTGCCTTAATTCTTCTATGACGTCATAAAAGGATGGGCGTGGATAGCCATTCAGCGAATTCTCTACGCACAGCCTGCATCCACAACAAGCGTGCGTCAGTCGGAAATGTGACGTACGACACGTTTGGGATTTCTTTGGGTTCTTGCATTGTGCAGCCAACAGCGGAAATGTTTTCCTTTTTCTTTTGTTCCGTGTTATCGCCGCGAAGCACCTGTTGCTATGAGTGGCGCACACAGGCTTTGGACAGATAGAGGGAAAACAGCAGGAAGGATTGCGGGAACAGGGGGGGTAGTATGGGTCCTGGGCCGACTTCGGGGGAACTGGGCCGACATCCGTCTGGGAAGTCTGCCTGAAAACCCATACGTCAGACAGCACAGCCGGTAGTAGGGTTCGAACCCACCACCTCTCAGTCTTCAGCACGGCCTTGGAGTAACCACCAACGAGAGCAAGGGCGAGTAACCCGAGACCGCTCGGCATTGCCACAACAGGAATAGCCTACAGAACACAAGTTTTGCGAAATAAAGCTTTAGCATAGACGCGGCTTTCCGTTTCAACAAATTGGATCGGATTGTGTCGGGTTTGATTGGTTGCAGCCATGGTTGCAGCCATGGCCGCAGCAGTGCGGGTTACTAACGTGACTCCAATTAACAGTGTTTACAATGAAAGATGGAAGATGTGAGGCTTTGTATGTATTTGTCCCTTGTATGTTGTTCCAGCCTCAGAACATCAGTTGTCTAGTGTTTACAAGGTTCTGAGCGCTACTATATCAAGGAGATTCAGAGCTAATTTTTTTAATGAAAATTATCCTGACTCCAAAATTCAGAAGGTGGAACTACAAACAAATCATGTTATTTGGAGAGGAGTCTGGAGCAGCGACATACAGACTGAAAAACATCTTAATGGATGTGGAACATATTCGCGAGAACCTAGAGAGATTATGAAATTTCTCGCAACACCCCGTAAAATATTTGGTGAAAACGGTTGTTCCTTGTCGGGAAACACGTATACCAAACGCGTGCGACATATCCCTGAGTTTGGGGTAGACAGGGGGACGAACAAACAAACGTACAACACAGGACAAGACTCCACCGTATACAATATTTTTTTCTGGCGATTAAACTAGGCTGTTATTTGTTTATTTGTTTGTTTATTTATGTAATCGCTGTGTTGAATTTACCCTCTCTTCTCTTTCACGTTCCTTCTCTCGTTTCTTAGCTCTACGTACGGGCATTGTAGTGGGTGCCTCCTTGCGTTACGTTTGCACACAGCTCGTAGAAAGGAGCGTCGGTCAATCATGTGCGTACGTCCGGTGACCGATGAAGTCGTCAGTGACGTAATCGTGCACAGCCGTATGATCAAGTTTTTCCGCGCGACACCTATGCGCAGCCCCCCACCGTGTTGCATTGTCAGGTGTATGAGCTTCGAAAACGTTCAGTACTTTTTTAAAATTATTTCACGGGGAAACCGTTCGCTGGCCGAACGTAAGACGTTTTATAGACCCTTTAAATTCGCGATTTTGGAAGCGCACGTGAAACATACGAAAAAAAAAATCACTTTTATGGTATACGTAAAATATAGTAAGCGATGAGCGTAACATGATTCGCAGTTAACTATTAACTAAGTTAACTATTAACTAAACTTTATTAACACTATTAACTAAAACTACTCAAGGTAGTTCAAAGAAGACTTATTATAGAAGACTTATAGAAGAATTATTTGTTTATACAATAATGGCTTAACACGTGACCGAGAACCAATGCCTGTTGCCTTGTAGCCCTTACCACAATCATGCTCCACAAACATTACACATCTAAATGCCCCGTCATCTTTGCGCCTGAACTTGGTGGAAGGCGCCCGAAGCTACCGCACACTTGGGAATCCCCCTTGCTCTTCTACAGACGTCCCCTCTCATACACACAATCTGTCATTCCACAGGTTGCAAGAACAACGACTCACTATGAGGTGGAAAGAAGAAGCAAAGATCGATATAGCGAGGACAGCTGAGCGAAAGGTGAGCAAATGGGCTACTTACACCAACAAGCGGCGATGCATCTCCATATAACGACATAATCAACCAGCGGACAAAGCGCATACCCTTCCGTTATAACAAATCGTTTCAAAGCGGCTGTTGGGAGAGACGTTGACCATTAGCGGTGAAATGACTAATGATCCTCGGGAAGGAAGGAAACAGCTTCCCACCACGCGGGACAAATAGTATAAGGCGCGCACGCGTGCGGTGAAAATAGATGCGGTGTGAATACAAATAGTCACTGAATGCGAAGAATGTGCGGCCCGTACTTTTCGTGAATGAAAAGCTTAACATCCAGGGTTACCGAAGATAAAGTACGGCATTTCTTCCGCTCCGTAAAAAATACCGCTGGCACGGTAGATGAGGGAACTTTCGTCAACTATACGTATGGAGCGCTAAAAATCGTGTAAACAATTTGCAGTTTTCAGATTTATTTCTGTAAATTACGAAAAAATGCATTGCCAATACGCTATTCTGCCATTTTCTTGAGCGGTCGAGGGACCGTTGACGCTCTGCATTTCCCTTTGGAAGGCTTGCTGTTTACTAAAAACGGTACAACGAAAGTGCATGTTATGCTTTCTAATTGTCAAAGAGCAGCGAAGTAAATACCATGATTTAGGCAGCGACGAAACTACACAAATTCGCATACACGCGAGACTTACAGGATTTGCATAGCATATATTTACTTATCTCGTTCTTTCAGTTCACGTGAATCACGCAGCAGAAGCGGTGTTTAAAGTAATACTACAACTGGATATATCCAATTGCAACTGTGAAAGTGTTCGTATTAGTGTACAGCGTGATGATTTCGGAGCGAGTGGTGTGCCAAACGAAATAAAATACCGTATGGTTCCGACGTTATTCAGAGGCAAGGGCCAAGGTACACCATGCATGCTGACTTTAGTATCGGGTGAGGAGCATGAAGCAAAAAGTAGGGTATAACAACGACAAATGTACAGAGCCGCGACGTACATACCAATACGCGTATCACCATGTAACCCGTGCATTAACATCAACGGCGGAGAAGGCAAAGGAGAGAAAAAACAAAAAAGCGATATTGTTGCATATTCTACCGTTTGCCACAACTACACACATGAGTGCGTTTGTTCCGCATCTAATGATTATATCATCAATCAATAATCAGAATTGCAATCGCGATCAGCTACAGTGTCGTGAGCACCGTGCATCGAGCATCGTGCATCGAGCATCGTGCAGCATCAGCAGCAGCTATAGTGTCAACTGGCCAACGTGAGGTCGCATGATGAGAAACTGCGGCAGTTGCGTTCCACCTGATGGGAAAAAAATAAAAATAAAAATCTGCGAGCGAATGTTACGTCCACGATGCGACAGCGTCTACTGAAATCTCGAACCACACGGTGTCACTAGAGCGAATAAATCTCCAGCTGTTTATCTACCGGCTACAGGCGATCGAATATGTTTCAAACCAGGTCGTTGTCAATCATCGAGAACAGACTCCACATTTCCCCAAAGGCAAAAACAGAGCAGCTGCTGCAGTGCTCTACTCGTACAGAAGAACTAAAATAGTAACATGTACCCATTGGGGCAAATGTCACCGCGTGTTGGCTGGCCAACTCGCGCGCATTTTCAAACTGGTGCGAGCAGCGTCTGCGCGAACGCGAAGGCGTGCTCTCACGAGGCCATAAAAAAACTCGCCTGGGAAAGGAGCGGCCTAACGAGCTCCCCAGTCGCAGCGGCAAGAAGCCGAGCCCCCATTACTGTTGGTCCAGCCTACCGCCCCTCCCCAGTGGAGGGATTGATCGGGGCAGCGCGCGCGCTCCCACCGCGGCGCCACGCACGCGAGACGCTCTTTCCCAACAACCACGCACGCCGCTCGTTTCTGAGCACGGAGAATGTGAAAGCAACGTGCGTCGCTCACCTCGTCCCAGTCGCTGAACGTTGTTCGTACGTGATGCCCTGACTTGCGCTCGTCCGCAGGTTACCATGGGGACGGGCCGTGTTGTGCTACCAGCTTGGATCACGAGTCATCTGCGAGTATGGTCCTGAAGCAGCAGCGATGACCCTACGGAGGTGATCACAGGCAACTGTTCTGCGGGCTGGTCTCAGCTTTGGAGTGCGAGGAGGCCTGTGGGGGCCATCTATCACAGCGCGGGACTTCTTTGGAGAGGTGGAGAAGCCGCGGCGAAACCGCTCCTCATTGGCTCGTTTTGGGGCTGTCACGTGATTTATTTACCGCTCATATTTCCTGTCAACTGTTGCCAATGATTTAGCATCCATTTATTTTCCGATTTATCCGCGAGTGGCCGAGCTAATTTGCGGCTCGTCCTCCCGTGCGGCAAAAGCAGCGGTCGCTCGGGGGCCGGCCGCATAATGAATTCTAATGTCGTCTACGCGAGCATGTGTCACAACGCCGACGGGGCGACGGCACCTTACCCGTCACAGCCATACGACCTGCACACGACCCATCAAGTGTACTTCCCGGGACCACCAGACAACCCTTACGGGACCATGGCTGCCTTCCCGGATCCGCGAACACCACCACTCCACGGAGACATGAGTCACCACCAAATCATCAATGACAACAACGGGCTCAGCTACACGAATCTTGATCAGCAGGCCGCCGCCGCCGCTGCAGCCGCCGGATACCTCCACCGGGGCAGTGGTGGTGGCGGCGGCGCGACCATGCACCCGGCCGCCCCCGGGGGTTACGGATCTCCGGGCGGCGCAGGAAGCCCTAGGCCAGCACCCACCGCTGCGGCCTTTCCGTACCGAGGCAACCTGGACTATACTCACATGGGGGAACCAGTCACCGGAGTGCACCACGCGGCCCCTGCTCCCCAGGCCGACCACCTCCACTCGGACCGTGCCGTTGGACCACACACTTATGCGCCCTATTTGGACCCACTGTCACTGCAACGACGAAATGGATACGGCGCCTACGCTGACAGCTACGATGTGATGCGGGATGCCAGTTGCCAGCACAACGGCTCGGGCTTCCAAGGCTCGCTATCCAGGCCGGGCCTCTCGCAGCCCAAACCAGCGCCAGTGCCCACCTACAAGTGGATGCAAGTCAAGAGGAACGTGCCCAAGCCGAGTAAGTGCTGTCTTTTATATACTCTTCAGTTATCAGGCTGCACGATCGTAAACCGTCACTAGACCACAGAGCATAAAAGGATGACATTGAGGCAGACGCGACACTCGGGGTGTCACTGGCATTGTTGGGCCACCATCTGTTGGACACGACATCAAAACAGGGTAACTGACTCCCCATCAGGCCGGGAAGCTAAAGAGAGCGATGCAAAGATAGCGGTTTCTAAAGCGCTTTTCCAGTGTGCAAACACACGGTGCGGTTTATATACTCGCACCGAAAACATAATGGATGTCCATGTGTTTCGTGATAGGCAATATATCATGGTAAGACCACCCAACAAAAAAACTGCTAAATGGATTGGGGAAGAGGCCTCATGTGACTCTTAGTATACACCGATTCATCATTACGTCTCCAGACAAACACTGTTGGATCTTACAATTGTACTCCATAGATCAGACAGACAGCAGGAGCTCGATCATTGCTGAAAAGGTTTAACAGGCACAAGACATTTCGGCAAATATAGGTGGCTGAATCAAGTTAAGCTCGAGCTTATATATCCTATATGATCGGTTAAAAGCAGTCTTCTAGGTAGTGCGATACTTTTGTCGTTGTAACCACGCACAGTTATGTACAACTATAATAACAAGAACAGATAAATGATTACTATCAGATTAAGTGATGATAGCTTAAGGTTCTTCACCGCTGACGTACTTAATTACATGCATAGTTGTAATTACTAAAACGAATACTGTCCTAAGATTACCAAATGCAAAATGCATTTGTTTAGTCTTTAGTATTATTCACGCTATAGCCTTAAACAAATAGCTATTCTGAGATAAGAGCTTCCCACACAGCCGTCGAGTCACGCGAGGACCACAAAAAAATGTCCGGAGGTACTCACATGGATTATTGGATAAAAGGCCTCGAAAGTTAAGCGAAAGTCAAATCCTGCAAAGGCGACAGAGGGGAAATCAACTATGCGCGAGGATAATACAATTTCCGAAATGGGTCGTTGTGCAACATGTAGCGTCTTACTGGCGGGGTCGTCGCCATGAAAACTTGGCATCATGAAAATAATTGATTGATTGAAAAAAAGAAAAAAAGAAAAACAAATATGGAGATGTGAGTCCCGATAAAGTCGGGGTAGGCTCCTCCGCAAAGCACGTAAATAAAACAGAAAGGATAGAAATAATGACATCGTTAAAATTACAAATACTCATTCAGTATCGCATTATGTATTAAGTATTAAGTAAACATTGTTCGAGCAAAAATCTGACTAAGTGGCTGTGTGCTTCGAGTTATTAATTTGGTACGGGGATTTTACGGGGAAACTTCAATAGACATCTCGTTGCTTTTGCTGTTTAAATGGCTACGTATTGTATTTTTCGTGCTTCTTGCAAAGGTCTACGGGCTCTATACTGTAGCTTTCCATGGGATATTTGCTGCATACGTTTAACACTATGCATTTTGCAACTGTTTTTGAAACTTGAAACTTTGAAACCCGAAGTGCAGTACTTTCCAACCTTTACTGACAATGGCTCTGGGAGCGTGTGAAGCACGATTATTCGCGTACAGTTGTGTGTTTCATGATGAAGCCGTAATAATTACAACGTGTCAAAAAACTTAAAACATGTACGAGACATTCCACGCATTCGAATCCGCACGAAGCATCCTGAAGTTGTATAACCGACAGCGCCCCACTCTTTACTCGTTTTATCAGAAGGTTTATTCGACATTTTTATTTTGTAAGAATGTCAGATTTAGAGTCCTTAGGGCTAACGGTGTCTCTGTTGGAAGAACTCAAGGTTGCCGACATGGAAACTGTAGCTCATGTAGAGGGACACCACCTCCTCTACAGCTACATACAATTTTGATTTCCCAGGGTACTTCATTTTCTCACCAAAAAAGGTTTTAGGGCCTCGTCGCGGCTTTCTTCTCAACCTTTATTTTGCCTCTTCGAACTTTCACTCTTTTTATTACTCGCCTTTTTGAGGCCCTTTACTTTTGCTACATTTTCCGACAGTGTCATTCGCGATAGTTATGCGGACAAAGGCGAACATCGGTTATATGTCATACTCAAACCCGCACGACACATACGACGCGACGCGATGTTACGGCAGTTCTGCATCATGTCACTTCAAATTGCCTTAACTATATTTCTCCGTGCAACATCTTAATTACTGTATCCGTCGCACCTCTGGTCGAGCACTGTCATGGGGTTTCCATCCAATGCAGCATCCGTCCTCGCTGTTGCGTCACATGAGACGCAGCATAGAACACTATGCCCCGGGGATTTTCACTGGAACCACATGTTTCCCCACGCGTCGTATTGAGCCTCTCGTCCAGTAAATCCAGGTGCACGCTACGTCAAGCAACAGCTGGAACCAGCGAACGGGCAATGGCACAGTCTGCATAAAATGTTGGTGACATTTTCGGGTGCTCTCGTCATTGCAGCTGTATATTTCTTTTAAAACATATTTCGCTGACGGCGTGCTGCACCCACCAAAGAGATTGAACAATATTGATGACTGGGGTGATAACAAATATGCGCGTGAAATCGATAACGTAATTACTAAAAAAACAAACAGCAACAAACAATGAGATATAGACTGGTAGTTATTGTCGAGACCGCGGGAGTATGTGTGCGGAGCGAGTTGTGTCATATAAAACCTTTCGCTCTGTGTGTACTTCTCTCCAGAGTGAATCAGTTTTTTTTTTTCTACATATTCCTTGTAGCACTTTTAAGGTGCATGCGGTGCACGCTGAAGGTACACACTAACTTCTATGAACACGAGAGACAAGAGTCGTGGTAAAGATGCCGGCTATCACTGTCTAAACGTTCGCGACGAGAGAGAGAGAGAGAAAAAAAAAGATGTGTTAATACCATTGTAATAGCACGCGAGCTATATTTATTACTTGTGAGCCAGTTTATTTTTTACTTTTTCTGTTTTTATAGCCGTAATAAACCCACCGGGCTATAATGAAGTACAATAGTAAAACGATAGGGCCCGTCCGTGACAACCACAAGATCGCTAGACTTTGTTTGTGATGCGTGTAACCACCAGAGTTTCAATGCAAAAAAAAAGATATTGTACGTTTTTCACAGGGCATTAAGAGCCTTTTAAAAAGACTTAATAGCATTTAAAAAAATAGTTTTGCCGAAGATTTACCGTTACCGATCAATGGTTCATAAAGTTAGTTCATCTCAGCGCGATTGGAACAATGCCCGCAGTCAACCAATTGTATATCCCTCTTTTCTTTTTCCTGTATGTCTGTACACGTAAATGATCCCATAATTCTCCATCCCTATTATTGGTCATCAGGGCACAAGGAAGAAATTAGTGAAGAAAACGAGAAAAAAAAATTTCTACGTGTTTGTGTAGGCAGTTTTCGTTTCGTATTTGCCTGTAATATGTACACTCATATATACCTTCATCCGATGTATATACATACACGGATGGCGCGTGTGATCTTTTCAGGCTAATAAGTAAGGGACGCGTGCTTTATGAGAAAACTGTTAAAATGTGCGCGCGTGTCAATTACTTCAGACAAGTGTGAAAATACGAAACATAATTCCTGCAGCCACACGACCTTTATCTTGAAATGCAGCTGTTTCACATTTAACAACTCATAGCGTTCTACGACCTTATGAAGTTATGATATTATTCTTGCAAGAATGCCACGCAATTAGCCAGATGAGAACCTGACGAACGAAACAAGTAACAATTATTGCGGCACTACATTTCGTTCCCTGTTATACAATACGTGACGCTGTTAACCTTAAATTCTATATTACGCCGTGGCAAGATATAACTTTAATTACCGATATAAAAGATTGTCAGTTGAGCACGCATGCAAAGAACATATAACGCCAGAGAACTCTAGGGGAGATTCAAAGGTTGCATGATTCTTGGCACAGATGCCGTCTGCCGTTGTCCAGACACAAAAAGTCAGTCAGTTGTCCAGACACTTCCTTGCCTAAAGGTCGCATCAGATTACAATGACCAGCGAAACACGCAGTAGCATATGCAAATGGACATCAGTATTGTGTGTTTCTTTCACCGCCCACTCAACGTCGTGATGCCGCTAACACCGTTTCCTGACAGCGCAGCAAATAATGCCCGTCTACACTTGCATTGAAGCAGAAGTCTTAGGTCGGGCGCCGCCGATATTTCAAACAGAGACTATTCTTCTATACTTCATGTTGCGCCGGTGTCGGAAACGGAAAAAGATATATCAGTAAAAGCTTTACCTTCCCTATGTACACTTATTTCATTTACAATTAACGGAGCCACGGGAAAGAAAGTAATTCCGCACAACCAAGCAGTGTATACCGCTGCCATGAAATATCCAAAGAGCCCGAAAGGCTTTTATGTGCACAAGATGAACCTGATATCCTGCATAATTTGAAATCGTGCAGCGACTGTATAGATACCACTCGTGACGTCTGACACAAAAAGCTTGCGTCAACGTGTATTCTCTTGCATCAGTATAGATGGAAGGTGCGCATGAACAGCAATTGTGCCAAGTGTGTATGTGATGTAACCGAAGCAAAACAATTTAACTCTCCTCTCACGACAGCTACAGGAGGGCGAAAAGTGAGATTAATGATTTTGGCGTCCGAAGAGAGGGCGTTGTTTATACTGCGGGTAGTTGCCAGTGGTTGACACGCAGTCGTTCAGACCCTCGTATATGTACAAACAAACTCGCATTTACGTAGACATGCCGGTGCTCTATTACATTGATATGTAAGTTCCGCATTCAATGTTCTTTATTGGGATCGTACACGCGAAGTGCTACGTACAACGGTGCATAAAATGTGGACCGGAGCAGTTTTTCACGAGTACGATGATAACTTGGCAAAACGCGGTACAGGAATATAATGACTCATAAATAACTCCCGTGCTCGATGTGTCGTAATGTCAAATCTATGGTCAGCGCAGTAAGAAAAGATTTTGTTATTGTGTTAGTTAAAAGCAAAGTGCAATCTGAGCAGTTACTTGTTTACTTAGATAATTACGTTAATAAAATATTCTGATCAGAAACGATACGAAACAGAGCACGAGTACTGAAAATGTAATTAAACTGAAGTTGGGGGGGGGGGCAAAAAGGATGCATATAATCGTGGGTTATATCAACTGGGATCGTTTGCATGAAAGTTGAGTACGGGTATCACACTCATTGGTGGTGGTGGTAGTATGATGTTCTGAGGAAGTCGGCCCAGGACGCACATTCCCCCAGGGCGTCTGTCGTGACGTTGCCCACACGTGTGAGGCCGACAACGGCATCACCACCACCACCACCACCACCACCGGAGGAGTATCATACTCATTTTCAATAGCCGTCGATAACGCTTCCTGCACGCGCACCAAGCACGTGCTCCATGCACTGCCAAGGATATTGAAAATGAGTCTGAGACTCATACCCAACTTTTATGCAAACGGGCCCTGTGGAGTTTTCTACGTATATGTCAAATTGTCTACGAATAGTGCACGTATATTACGTACCTCGTTGGGTCATGTTATGCACATTTGGTCAACCAGTCAACTAAATATTCTAATCAGCAACTGGAGTATTCGCGTTTTTCGCCAAATCGACGCCGCACAGCGGTGAAACTCGGGTCTAGCTAAACCAGGTACACCCGGTCGACCCCGCGTACACTTGCGGAGAAGTTGCTGTTTTTCCGCATGAATCACTGAGGTGCACCCGTATTTTGCTGTTGGAATCATGGATGAAGTAAACATTGCAGACAACGACCAGTGAACTAAACCAAACTGGTTTTGTTCTGTGTCACAATGCAACTCTGCGCGCCGAGGGGATAGCATTTGTCTTTCCGCGTTTTCTTCGTTCAACACATAGAATACGCCTATACTTCGACGCATCCTCGGAAGAAATGGATTGAGCGACTCAAAATCAGCAAACCTGTTACAGCATCAGCAATGCTTGTGTGTGTCTGACAGAGCTCTGGGAGCGGTACTGCCTACATATCTGATGAACGTTCTTTCTTTTCTTTTTTTTCTGAAGCACACTTCTGTGCAACTCACGTCAGGAAGGGAAGCGAAAACTTGTTTAGACAAAACAGAACAAGTTTGTTTCAAACTTGAATAGCCATTATGTGTAGGAAAGCGCAAGAGATACAGTGAAAACGTATACCAAGTCAGTTTTGTAACTGCATTTGAATCAGCTCGTCAAATCACTTGGGAAAGAATGCAGAAAGAATGCGACGTTTAGTTAAGGTTTCCCAAAAACATGCGCACCAGTGACATACGGATGTCGCAACATTACTGTGTAACTTGTAAACTACATTCGTACACGCGCTATTCGTACACATTCGCATGGGCTACAAACTTAGAAGATATTAGCTGTAAGAGAACTGCAGCGCAGATGTCGTGTGCTTCCATGTCTCTCACGTGTCTCTCACATTCAGCGCAGGACACTCGCTGCTTGCTATTTCGGCCTCGCAACCGGTAGACGTGAAATTCACCTTCACGAAATGTGGTTGATCAAACACGCCGGAACTTCGGAAATAATACGCGAAAACTATATAGCCTTCTCTTTGGACAACCCGGTTACGCCTGCCAGAAGTATATGAGCAGCGTTTAATACTCGTTCGCCTTCAACGCATCGAGAATTAACATTGCAGTTCAGAAATCTCAAAATCGAAATTAAGCGACAACCTGGATACGTCCGCCATGTTGAAGTGTAGATGCACCACCTACAGGTCATGAAAAATGCGAATAGTCACCACTTAACTGGCAACAACAATCAGATAAATGACGACCGTGAAATGGGGTGGTTCACTGCTGCGGAGCAGTGTACCTTTCTCCACTGCATGTCGAACATGTGGTGAGAGATGTTATAGGATAAAGTGAAATGAGCTAAGTATAAGTCGTTCACGGAACAATGGAGGTATATGCTTGGTTGGCTGTGCTATGCCGAACAAAAGGAGGATGCAATGAGAAAAAAGGAAAGGAAAGACGCACCGATGGTTGGGAAAGAGTATGACAGCGGGAAACCGGTGGTCGTAAGCAACACAATAAATATTTGAAGACCTCGACGGTGTTGTACAAGCTTCTTACACTGGCGCTCAATTGAAGCCAGGTTGGATGGCTTCCTGCTGACAGTGTTCAACTGAGCACGGAGTATAACCGCCTCTCCGTTTCGTAGAGCTCACATTGCGTATGAGTACATGCTCGGTGTTCGCCACGACGGCACAGTTGGAACAGAACCTTGTACGACAGTATATTCGGTCCTGTACTTGAGTGCGGAGTGACGAATAGGAGTGAAGATTACGCTGAAGCGAAGTTTGTGCAGGAATAGTAGCATGGTAAATGTTCCTGAACAGAAAATACAAATTTGGATCCACACATGAGGGCCCTGCCAGTGATGTCCTGACTTCATTGCTGCAGAGCTAGTGATTGGATTATCTGAGGCGAAAGTGACCTCCTGTCACCTTTCAACATCGATATTGGTACCGTCCGAGAGTGATGGGCAGCCGTTTGCCATCCTGTCGGCCTGTTCGTTCCCGGGATCCACTGCAGGGATAAAGGGGGACCTTTAGCACTCAGACGCTGGGTCTGTGGTGGAGGATGCCCGTTACAACTGGGGCGAGTGACCCCCGAATCTCCATGACGGCTTATCATTGTAGGACCGCCAGCATTGCAGAGCAGCCTTTGAATCCAAGTAGACTGTACCCAGGCTCGCGGGGTATCACGCAATATCCTTCGTAGAAACAACAGGGTAGCATATAGCTAAGTCGATTTGAGGATGTGCGGTATGGGAGACGATGCAGCAGACGATGAGCATTCCCGGCTTGCGAATCCCTCAGTAAAAACTGTAGTGTGGCCAGCATATCCGCTATATGCATCCTGTCCGCTGCGAGCTGCTTGAGAACTGACATTGTCTGACATGAACTTGGTTATTGTTGGCGCTCTCAGGATTTTTTTTCAGCGTAGGAGAAATAATTTCTGGGCGGGGCGGGGGGGGGGAGCAACCAATAGACACAACAAAGTGGCATGAGGGCAATCGAAACCCTGATATGCAGAGGATCCGCTGGCTAAGATTCAGATTATTACTGTGACGATATGTGAGTTTTAATCATGCCCCCCTTGCCCCCCCCCCCCCCTTGCCCCCCCTCTCTCGGGACGCCCATGCGTGGTGGCAATGAAAGCCGTCACGGGTCAATGGTCACTGTTGGTCTTACTGTGGACGAAGGAACCTTGGGCTCCCACGTTGCATTTGTATACGTTACTTTGCTGCCAGTGCCAAACTTTCGCTATGAGTAGATAGCACCGGTGTAAGGCGCAAGTAGTTTGGAATAGTCTACCTCAGCTGCAAGGCTTCGATCGGTTTTCGCGGGCTTCGGCTATCATCATCCGTGTTTCAGCGGCCCCCGGTACGCCGAGACAGATCCTTGAGCTCCGTGCAAGGATACACCGAAGCTTGAGTTTGAGTTTGAATGTAAAAATATAAAGAGATATACCGAAGTCGTTGTTCTTGCGCCTGTGAAATTCAGTGCAAGACATGTAGGCTATACAATACTGTTCCTTGGACTAGAGCTTTGTAGATGGCCACTGGAGACTTTTCATTTATTCCCCACTTGGCAAAGTGGCTGATGACAGAGATCCACCGGTGCGCCGATATCTAGGAAGGAATTTGAGCTGTTTCTTCCAGGACAAGTTGGAGTACATTCATATGCCTCCTAGCAAAGGCCAACGATGCTGGGCTTTTTTCTGTTTTTTTTTTTTTTTCATTTGATATGCTCATGTCTACCTCTGTTAGCGGTGCCAAATTCTATCCAGTGAATGCTGAAGGCGATGCTGTATTGCTTATCTCGATTTCTCGACTGTCCAGACCGAGACGTCATTAGCAAAGACTGAGATATTGACTCTGCGGAAACAAGGACCGCCATTACAAGGTTTAAAAGTATGGGGCATAAGACACTTCCCCTGTAGTAACCTATGAGTCAACATGACTTCCGGCGTGGTCCCTTGTTGCATGCGGATGGATCTTTGTGTCGCAAACAAGAAACTACCCACAAGAAAATTCTGTGGGTAACTCCAGCTTGCAACAGTATACCTGCAGAACGTACGCGTGACACTTATCATCATATCAAGTTAAAACGTTAAGTTAAACGTCAAGTTAAAAATGTTAAAACATCAAGTTCTTCGTGTTCTTCGTATGATAGCTGCTGATCCAGTGTCGCAAGAGAAATTTCCATGTCATGGCTGTCGTGATCAGTGCATATGGATGATATCCACACACAAAAAAAGAAATAAAAATTAGAAGAAGAAGGAACAACAACAACATAGATGAATGGATGATGATGATGTGGGATGTTTCCCTGCGTTGAGTGCAGGACCCTACCCCATTCCAAAAAGGTTCACATGAAAGGATGACGAGGGAAGGAAATCCCTACAGTTCGTGAAGGAGGCCGGTGACCCTCAGAAAGGAAAGAAGAGCGCCAAGTCCACGGCACTGGTGTCCAGGGTTGCTCCACGGGCCGAGAACTTTGCAGATGTTGAATGGCCTCTGATCCAGCATTTCAAGTTGAGATTTAAAGGCCCGTCGCTCGCGTACGTACTGGCTGCAGTCTTCGAGAATGTGTCGGATTGTTGCCGGGAAACCACAAGTTGTACACAGCGCCGTGGTGCTGTGGCCCAGCCTATACCGGAGTGCAGAAGAAGTAAGAAAAGCATGCACACACAAAGGCAAAAAACACTGAGATGCTACAGGTCCTCCAAAATCTCGTCCTTACATTAAGAGTCTAATTATAGTTAAGACGTGTAGACAGATGAATGATTTCTGATCAATGTTGCTCTTCAACATTTATCTCCACTGAGCATCCCTTTTGAAGCACCGTGATGGCTTCAAAGTGCGGCAGAGGGTCATATAGCATATCATTCTTATGGAGCTGGTAGCTAGAAGCCACGTACCTGCATTATTTTGTTTCGTGGTCAGTGCGTTACGGTACACGGACCTCAGGAACATGTAACAAAATACAAAACAAAAACTCACAACAAAATTGTAGACTGCGTGTCTCTCTGTTTCACTTTTCCATTAGCGTGCTTCGAAATAATATATTACGTGAAGAGGCTCTGGCTGTTGACTCTTGTGCATGTTGAAAAGTCAAACATTTCTCCTGGTCATTAAAAGATTACCTAGCGGAAGACGACGAATTTGTGATGGCTAATAATGTGGCGGCATTATTGTGTAATTCTTTAAGACTGCATTTGTAAATAGAAACATAGAAATATATCACGCTTGCGATGGACGCAGCTGTGTTCACAACACGTGAGTGCATCCATTCTGAGCGAAGATTATCTGTCACAGTTATACGTGTAGCACACAACCCAAGGTGAACAATTCGCGGGGAGCGATTGACCGCTGCCTCTGTCATGCATCAGAAACCGCTCAGTTGCCATATGGCCGTTGCTGTAACACGTGACGTACTGATGATCTAGATCAAGTTGGGATGTATGTTTTTATCGTTGATAATCTCTAACTTACCCGTCCCGTACTCTAATCATGTACCCTAGCTGATATTCTACCACAAGTGCATATGCAAAACCCCATCCCAGCGTCATTCATGTAGTTGTTGTTGTATACACAAAGGCGAACAGATGCGCAGTAAAAACGGTGTCGATTACAGTTGGGCGAATATTAAGGTTGACTTACATTCCGACAGCATCTGTCATGATCGATCTGCGAAGGGTATAGACCTGAGTATACTTATCAGTAGGGCCTGGAAGTTGATGCAAGATGCATATATTTTTAATGCGTTCTAACGGATATCCTAACGTTTCTCCTGATATCACCAATCACAACGACACAATTCTAAAATGATTCGTGCATCGTATAATGGCATATTACGACGTATATCTTCCTGGTCGGCATATAATATGACGGTTGCGTATTTGCGTATTACGTCATATTTCGGCGCCATTTGAACAATTTCTGAAACATTTGCTCTTCCATTTGTTTTGTCACTGCTCACGTGATTTCAAAAGAGAGGTCATAGGCACGCAACCCAGCTACACATTATACGTCGCTTTAGGGGCGGCGATAGGGGGGGGGGGAGTAAGGCGACCGCCTTAGGCCCAGCGCACGGAGCCCTCAACCAGGGATTACTTTTTTTTAAATATCAAGTATGCACTTAATCGCACGCGCGATCTTCGACTAAAACAAAAATGAGAGAAGAATGTGTTATGTGCCATTCCGTCATGTGATGAGAAACAGTCCCACTTTTAAGAAAAATCTGCCAACCCTGCAAGATATACCGAGGATTTCGCACCCTTTTCTCCTGCTGCCATTTCCAGTACTGCTGAAATCTCCCACTGCGAAAATCTTATCATTTCTTATCTTTTCATTACTGCTGGTGTGAAGCAGGTCCCGCGGTGTGCCTTTGCCTCAGGCCCCCCACACCCCTAGCACCGGCCCTGCGTTGCTTTCAGCGTGTTCCGTGCTACGCAATCAGGGGATTCGGCAAGCACCACTATAGCACCAAGAACCAACTTCTGAAAACAGAACGCGCAACAAGTATCAGCAAGTTTAAGCTGTGCTTTTCAAAATAAGGGGGGGGGGGGAGGATTTATTGGCAGAAAAAACATCCTGCCCCATTGTGCCTTGGGGTAGTGGGCCGCACCTTAAGTGACGAATTTCCCCATTCTTTATCATTAACTTATTTGTTGTTGTTGTTGGCAGAAAAAAAAGAAAAGGGAAAGGTAAGCCATGCAGCACGCCGGCTTGCTATTCCCTAAACAAAAAAAATTGAAATATAAGTAAATAAAAAATAAACAAGGAAATCAAAGCAACATGTTCCTGAACTTGGAGAGAAGACATAAATCGAGGAATGCAGAAACTTTGTCAAGCGCGATCAACACAACTGATAGAAAGATAAAAAATACTGAAATTATATATACTACTTATTAACGTACAAGGGGTGGTATGTTTAGTGCTAATAAATAAATAAAAAAGAAGATATAATGTACAAGCTTTCTTGGAGTAGCGTGCATTTGCGGTACCTGACGAAATGCAGACTACTTGTACGTTAATAAACAGTAGTTTCAGTGTTTTTATCTTTTTTTGAGAAGATGGAACATAAAAAGAACAGCACAAGACAGCCCTTTTTTGTGCTGTGTCTTTTCCCCATAAGCTCAGGTACATGTTACTAACGTCGTACAATCTTAATTTTAGTAACACTGTCAGTAAAATTAACTTCTATTACACTTTTCCACTTCTGAGGAGGAAAATAAAGAGAAGAGGAGAATACTACTTGAATGACCACTAAAGTTTCGCTGGATGTTGCTATTTTCGTAAGAAGCATGACGCCTTCAGTGTGGAGCCCATGTACGTTCGGTATAGTATGCAGAACTAGAGGACACCACCCAACAGCCCGAGCAAGAAGTTTGCGAATATTTGCTGCGTGTCGTACTATGGATGAACAACATTCATAAATATAAACGTTCAGCGTGTATCGCCCCTCTCTGATCAGAAACACAATCATCGGAAAATATTGCGCTTATATACCGAAATACGAGTATTTTACGCATTAAGCATTTGCCCTGCGCCTGTTGAGATATTCATATGCAAATCGCGATGACACTGAATGATGCGTGCCGCTGTCTATCGCTGTTGTTGCGCAACCACAGCAATCTGCCGAACAAAAGGCAGGAAGACCACGGTTAACTGATTGATGATACCACTAATTAACGAGCTCATCGTGCTCTTCATTAGGGTGTTGCATAACCTTCAGGTAGGGTAGTTCTATAAGATGTAGCTGTGGTGTGCTCTGCTGTACTGTGCCACACACAATTTTCAATAACTTGTTACAACTGCGTCACGCTTAAAAGAGCCCGATTTGCTACTGAAGACCGTCGAGACGACGAGATTGGCTTCCATTACATTCCTTTGCCCCCAATGGAGTTGGCAAAACCACATTGTTAACCGCAAGGAAAGACGACTTACCCAGCCGAGCAGTATCTAGGGACACTCTAAAAAAACACAGAACTTTCAAATGCCTAAGTATTAGTGAACCTCCAATAACTCACGGAAGAGTCAGGGTTCGAACCAGGCACTCCTGATCTTTAGTGGTGTAATGCGTGTCAGCGAAAATCGAGTTGAGCGAGCTGAGGCCGGATCGCATTAACCTTTAGCTAATTACTTGAAAGAAGAGACAGACACGGGCCTCCATTTTCCAGCTCGGCTCGGCCCGGCCCGCTACCTTAAACACGAACCCAAGCCCGGTCAGGCCCGGCCGGCAACCCTAAAATGGGACCCAAGCACGGCTCAGGTCTGCCACAGAGAGGCCAGTCCTGCGTCTGGCGTAGATTGGAATTGCTGGAGTCCATTACACACACACACACATAAATGAGGAGTCCACTACAACAACAACAACAACAACAACAACAACTAAATCATGACTACGGCCTGGGGTGATTCACCGCTTGAGAGCAGTGCACTACACCATTACACGAGAAGCGTGAGATGTGAAATATGAAAATGAAGTTATGTGCAAGTACAACTCTTGAACTCCCGTCCTCTGGTTGCGCAACGCTACGTCACACAAACGGAAGAAGCACATGAAAGAAGCGCCAATGGTCCTTGAGATGCAGGGGAGGACCCTACAGCGTCTGGAGCAAGCCGGTAGCCAAGAGGAACTCCAAGAACATCAGAAGTCCTCGACGGTGTTGGACATGGCTCTGACATGGGCCAATACAGCTTAAAATGTCAAGAGCCAAGAAACGTATTACCCATATATCACAAACCGCTACGAATTTATTCGGGCGATGAAGGAAAAGCATATACACAGTCCAGTCTGGTAGTAGTGAAAACACAGTAAGTCCAGGGAATTAAGCACTCTTTGTAATAAAACACAATTCTGGCATAGGCTGAACGGCTGATTGAGTTATTGAAAAAAAAAATGGCGATGTGACTCCAGACAAAGCTACTTCAGAACATGCAAATAGCAAAGGAAGTAGTAGATGTAGATGTTGAAGAGGGAGAGAGAGATCAAATTGATCACACGAGACAAGACGTATTCGTCTGTACTCACATTACAGATCCCCCTGAAAAGAACTAAACTACTTTCTCCAGCCCTACGTGGACATATCCATACATTGCACTCTTTATTCGCCGCTAAAGATTGTTGTGGAGAAAAAGGATGCTGTCGACGAACTGTGAATAGAGCTTGGTTCGCAATATGGCACCGAAACTTCTTTCGCTGTTTCTGCGTTCCGCAAGAGATTCTGTAAACGCTGATGGGAAACAGCTATACACTCTTTGTTGCGGAATATCATCGCCATCAGTCGTGCTGGATTATGAGAACGTCATCCCTTTAAAAAGCAGCATTATTTTTAAACAGCGAAGTGCACACTTGGTTTCTCTTATAGCATTCTGAGCTATATAGCGGAGGCCACGTGAGCTAGAAAGCGTGTCACTGTTTCAGTCGACTTACTGTGTAAGGAACTCACATGGAGTATGGTGAAACTTGAATTATACCCGATATACGAATTGTCGTATAGACTAATTTGCGCGCGAGACGTCACGGCTTGCGGCGGCGCTGCAGTCAGCACATCGTCTGCTTGGTGTGGGCAAAACAGAAATCAACTGGAGTGATCGTTTTTACGCAACGTTGGTGTGCCGCAGAGCCAGGTATCCTTCGGGTACACAACTCGGTGGGGAAGAGTGGCGAAATCAGTTTTCGCGCAACGCAGAACTGAGAAATCAGTTGACTGTGAATCATTTTTGTGAATCATCATATCGCCTTTGTGAGATACGCTCATACAAATGAACGCTGTTTTCAGAAACGCCCCGATCAAACAGCTCGCCTAAGGTGAAGTAATTGTGTGCTTCCAGTAACTTGTACGCTCGCACAGTATCAGCAGTGAACTAGCTCAGCGAAAATATCAAATAAACTACAACAGGATCGTGATCGGTTGCATGCTTTGTGGCCGGGCTGTCTGGTTGTCGATGTGCAGCGCAAACGGATCGTCGTGTTGTATACCGTTCATGAACAGCAACTACTACTACTACTGCATGAATTACTTCGTCTTGTAGCAGCACTTGTCTCATTCCTTCAGAGCTCTAAATTATTTCCGGTATTGTAGAAACAGACAGTCGAGAGCGATGTAGCGGTGTAACACAGCCGATGGCACACTTGCGGAAAGCATTCGCACGGCTGCGTTCAGTGTGTTTCGCCCACACCAACTCCGCGCATGCGCAGATGGCACATCTTGTTTGAACACAGTAAAGTGGTCTATGCAATAGAGAATGTTGACGCACGGAACGTGATGCATGCAGCAGAACACTTCTATCGCTGTCGTTCACGCACAAAAACACAGGTTAAGCCAGGAGCGCGCTACCGCAGACCTATCGATATGCTATAGAGGAGAATTAATAGTAACGGGAGAGAGAGAGAGCGACAGGACGTGAGACTGCCACGGCGTCACAGTTACAGAAGTCTTCGTTGACACGGACATTATCGACCCTTGCAGACACTGCCCCGTTAGCACCCTTTGGGTAATTCGAAGGGAGTCGGGCAAGGGAGAAGGTAGAATTCCGCCGATATCTGAGATGTGCATAGACCGTACATTTTTAAAAATTTGGCGTCGACAACCTTCTTATGGATCACCTCAAAACACATCAGGACGACCGTCCATGAATTACACAATTTTCAATAGCATGCTAAGCTTAACAAATATGCATTCATATTTATTATCCTAGTCGTAGAGAAATTAATTAGGTACGCCTTGCAGACAAAGTATCTAAGGTCATGAGTAATATTAGTTAAATGTCAACACCTTTTTCTGTTTCACAAACTCAAGACTGCGTGAACAAAGGAAAAGAACAAAAACAAGCAGGTGCACATTCGACGTCCTAGCGTTACTTTGACATCCAGCCCATACACAACTTATGGCCTAAAATATTATTGTTTACGGGAAACAGTGAAAATGAATTGCTTTTACCATACCTTTTATCATACCATTGACGCTTGCTTTTTTTTTCTTCTTCTTCTTTAAAAAATAATTAATGAAACGAATGAAACGAAAATGCTTGCTTGATTTCTTGATTGACTGATTATGAAAAAAGCAAAAAAAAAAAAGAAAAGAAAAGAAAACAAGAAAGAGAGAGGGAAAATAATGCTTGTAGAAGGAATCTTGCTTGCTTGCTCACGATTCACACGTGGAACTGAGCGAAGCCGAACATATACGCTTCTTCCTATACATGTCTAAGCAGACCACACCATAGTGTGGCTGTGCTTTGTGGTGTCTTCAGGAATCACAACGAAGCATAGCACGCTATCACTTTGCTTGAGCGGTGGCCGAGACCGAGAAGGTATGGGAGATGGAAATTTCGTTTCTTAGCGAAGCGTGCTCGACATTCACAGCGGAGAAAATGGGAGGTCATGCTCACGTCGAGCGTATCAAACGGTGAAGCTTGCTGGCCAAGGAGGCCCCACCCAAATGGAATGAGTGGCACGAACCCAATTAGGAGCCACTCTTAAACGTCACTCACATGTATGCATCTGTGTGGCGCAGCAGTGACTGTGACTGCAGAACTGGTTTACGTACGGCAAAAAGGTTATGCACATCAGAAATGGCCATCACATTGTGTTCGTTTTTATGTTTAATTGCACTGCGAGTTCAGCAGGCAGGAAAACGAGGTCCACCCAATGTTGGTTGAAGGGTGAACGTTTGCACGTTTCCGGGCGTATGTGGTATGTTATCTTTGAAGTGTCAATGAGATAAGCGTTTTGAATCGGGAGCAATCGGGAGTCATACACGCTTAATACAGTGTTCCAGTTGTCCGTTAGAACATTACAATTCACCGACCAACCTTCACTCTTAAAAAAATAAATGAAAGAAATGGGTGTGTTGTAACTCCTTCTTGGGAAGTACACCCTTCCCACATATATCACTCCCTGTGGAGTGTACAATTAGTCTCCATTACCCTCGTCAAGGAGTCTCCTCGCTCTTTAACCAGGGTAATGAAGGTAATATGTGGCAAGGGGTATGCTGCCCAAAAAGGAGTTACAACACACTCTTTTTTTAAGAGTCTTTCGCACCTAGTACGTAATGTTTCCCGAAATGTCACACCCTACATCGAATTTTGTATATGCCTTCGCATACGCCGAACGGTATAATGTGTAGCTAGGAGACTGCGTATTCGTGAATATGTGCACAATTGCTTTAGAATTCTTCAAAGAGCAATGCGATGCAAGGTTTTGTCTAGTTAAACTGAAAGTGAAAAAAAGAAGAAGATTGGATCATGTACTCCGATGACTTCAACTCATGTGCTCGTACCCACATATATATAGGCATTGCATGTTTCTGAACACGTGCAAACCCCTAACCTGTGAGTGAAAGTAAGTGAGAAAGTGAGTAAGCTACATGTGAGGTGAAAACGAAAAGGTACAATGCACAAAAACACACACACCACACAGACAGAAAAAGAGACCGAAGGAAAATGCAAAACGTGCAAAACAACATTAACGATATACTGAGAGTGCAACGATGTTGTACGCTTACACTGCTGGTGGAAAAAGTGTATACTACACCAATCCTTATCCTCGTATCACTGCCCTAATGCCTTAAACGTAGTAAATCTCTTGCCCCGTATAGCGAGCTTCGCAGAAAGAGTAGCAGTATAATCCTCGTGGGCTGCGATAAACATACTCCTTCCATAGAGTTGTGTTTGGTACACGACATATCAAATGAGGAATCAAATACGAAATGCCAAACCAGAGAAGTGCTAGACATAAGCTGGCACCAAGGAAGAACGAATGTGGCCTCCAATACACATTTATTATGCGCAGAGACGCAAAACAGGCAAAAAGATTGAAGTTGCAAATACGTTCAAATGCAAACAGACTTGTCCAGTATACATACTGCGCACAGACGATAACAATTACAGTACAAAATCGACATTGCAAGTTTCGACATATTTAAAGCATGACGTCTCCGTGCACCATTTTGTTACGTCTCCCAAAGTTTCAACGTCCAACGGCGGATATCCACGATGAAACTGTAAAACAACGGAAGGACCCCGTAACGACATAAGCTCGCCCCTCTTTCAGCATAAATAATTCGTCGACGTTATATACTTGTGACACCTCCCTGGTACAAGATGGTATACGCAACTGAAAATGATAAAGAATTGCCCCGACTCAGGCGCACTACAAAAAAATATGGTGGCACTACACGTAAATCGATTGAGTTGAGCGTTAGTGCATTAAACAACTTTTCGAGGTCGCATTGCTGGACCTATACTGCCAAATGCTCTTATATCTATATCTCTCTATATATATCTATATCAAATACTCTTCAATCCGAAGAACCCTTTGCAAAAGGTATGATGGTGGTGGTGGTGCTAGTGAAAGGGCTGGCCGTTGTCGGCCTCACAGAGGTGGGTAACGTCACGACTGACGCCCTGGGGGAATGTGCGTCCTGGGCCGACTTCTATGGGAACTGTGCCGACATATGTCTGAAGGCGTATGAGGAAAACCCAGGAAGAACCCCAGACAGAACAGCCGGCACCGGGATTCGAAGCCGGGTAGTTCACACACCACCTTTCATATATGCGAGCGGCAACGGCTCAGCTGCAATAGAAACGTGCAACAAGTATGACCAAAACGACGTGGAAAGGGAAATCGCGCAAGGGTATGGGAGCTGCGGCTGACCCAGACTTATTGAAAAGTAGTTAGCGTTTGCTGGTGAGGGTTAATGAGCGACAGGGTGCACCTATCGTATACCATCATGGAGATGCACATTTGAGCGCTCAACGGGTTTCAGCATTTAAAAACCTTCCCCTTTTCTTTCTTTCTTTTCTTTCCTTCTTCGCCTTTTTTATTTTGAATAGCAAGACGACCTTCGTCTGGCTGACCTTTCCTTTCTTTTTCTTAATAAACATATCCCCCCCTCCCCCCGTGGGAACTACTTGTCCTGTACACGCGGATGAAAGTGCCAGGTGGCGGAACAGCCGAGAACGAGTTAGAAGCTCTATATATTAGAGCCAATTCGTTACTCCTTATCAGGGAGGCTCCCAGGCAAGTCGTGGTCAAATTGGTCAAGGTGCCCGACCGGTAATCGTGACATGCGTGGATCAAATCCCGCCGCTGTTCTGGCTTTTCGATGACTGCCATTGTTTGAACGGTTCGCACACCTTCTTTACGCCTTCCTGTTTAACGGAGGTCATAAAGTATACAATATTTTCTACTTCTTCGAAAAGCAAATCCAACGCGAAATTAACAGAAGAGGAACATGTCTTTTCTGCTCTAAAAAAAAATATTGTTCGGCTAACAGTGGACGGTGTAACAACAACACATTTCCGAGTTTTACTTGGACTACTTAAACGATTTCCTCAGAGTGGTATACATGTTGCAAGTATACCGTCTACTTGCACCGTCAATGCAAGCAACAGAACTTTCTTATGATCTATTCAGAAAGATACAGGATTGTCCTTTCTGTATTGTTTCAGGATTGTTTTCTTTTTGTTTTGTTTTTACGTTGCAATTTCTCAGTATTTTTTTTTAATTGACTTATCAACTTGTCCTTTCTGCATCATTTTACACGATCCAGAAGAGCGGTAGTGCGAGCAAGTGGGTTAGGATCAACAAAAATCACGGCGAAAAGGGGGAGAACGCAAACGACACCGTCAACTCAATCGCCTGTATTGTGTTGTCTGTGTCGCTCGTGTCTTTTTTTCTTTTTCTTGTTTCGCCATGATTTCTGTAGTTTTCACACAATTTTAGTCTATTATTTGTCTTCCTCTTCCTCTCTATTCTCCTGGGTTCCTCTCGTTCTCCTAACGCAGCAAGAGGGCGTACAGATATCGAGCGTAGTCTAATATCGCACATACGCTAAAGACGGGGTATTTGACACGGTCTTTCTATGTGTTTACGTGAAAGCAGAAATAATACACGGTGAAGCAAGGTAAACGGTGTACGTGTCTAAAACATTGAGCTCAGCTATACAGGGTGCTTCACCCTAAGTGATAAAAGATTGTAACTGGCGACGTACGCACCGGAGGATTGTGGGACTTTCGACAATTACCTTCTGGAAACTTTTGCCACCATTGAGGAAGGCTTTAGACAATTTTTAATTGCGGGAAATTTATTTTTGTCAATTGAACTTTGAAAATTGACAAGCGAACCTCACTTTTTTTTCCCGAAATAAGAAGTCCTCGACAGCTAAACACAGACCCAACAAAAACTATGCACAATATCTAAAAAAAAAATTGTAAAAGTCACGCTTTGGCCCCGCCTGCTTGATTGTCGCAAAGAAGCGCGCGCGAAACGTGCGTATAGAGGAGGAAGTGTCCCCGCCTTCATTTGTTTTGCCTTCTTTGTGATAAGACGGCTGTTTTGTTTTCTTTGTGATAAGATGGTTGTCACCAGCATCAAGGTCAAAACGGGGGAAGAAAGGTAAAACAAGAGGCGGGAGCACTTCTTCCTCTCCCCGCATCTTCCGTGCGCCCTTCTTTGCGACAATCAAGCAGGCGGGCCTAAAGCGGAAACTGTACCTTTTTTTTTCTCTCGACTATTTCTGTTGCGATACTGTGCATAGTTTTTGTTGGGTCTGCGGTTATCAGTAAATGACTTCATATTTCTGTTAAAAAAAATTAAGGTTCGCTTTGCCATTTTCAAAGTTCAATCGAAAAAAAATTAATTTCCCGCAATTAAAAATTGTCCAAAGTCTTCCTCGATGGTGGCAAAAGTTTCCAGAAGGTAATTGTCGAAAGTCCCACAATCCTTCGGCGAGTATGTCGCCAGTTAGAATTCTTTATCACTTTAGGTGAAACACCCTGTATAGTTGATCATACATCATAGGCAGGAAGCATGTCGCGCATTCACAGCTGTGTGTGGCGGACGTGACTCCACCTCCTCTTCTCGCGTTCCCTCATGCGACTGTGAAAAGGGGTGTCACTTTCTAATTAACGTTTCAGTTGGTATTAAGCGCTTGTGTTTGTTTTCTTTTATCGTTGTCCCAGAGTCAGATGTGCTCGTCCTGCCTATACGGTGCACGTGTTATACAGTTCCCTGGAACAGAAACAACCCCATTCCTTGATTAGTCACCTATTGGGCTATCAAAAACTACAGAGGGAAAGCAGCGGAGAAAATAAACAGCGCTGTGTTTAGTAGAAGAGACGCTATTTGGCGCAAATATTGTTCAAATATATGCTTTCAACGAGTTTTTGGGTCGCTCTGCGCACTGTCCTCGCGAGTTCCTTCCTTCATATAATGTTCCACGTGCAATGGAGTAGGGACCGCACCGCCGCGGTGAAACACCCCATCTCATCGTCAGCATCAATAATTGTTGTTGTTGTCCTCGCGACTTATTCTGCAAACGAGTGTGGGTTGCATAGGCATCGTTCTACAAACACAACATAAATAATAAACAAATACGATACCTGTCCATGGAGGTGGCTGATGTTCTCAACTATACAGGGTGTATCACCTAATGTAAAAAAAAAAAAAATGATATTAAGAAATCTACTTCTCTGAACACTATGGGATCCACGCAATTTATCTCGGGGGAAATTTTGCAATGACTTTTGAGCACTTCTATCAAATTTTATTCGCGGAAAATTGAATGACCCCTATTGAACTCCGAAACTTGCAAAGTCAACGTTACGTTGTCTTCTCTTCTTTTTTTTTTTTTTTTATGGAAAGGGAAAGCCTATGACGGATCTACTCCATTCTGTTGGGAAATACGTTCACTAATACAATGGTAACAGCCGCCATATAAGATTGCGAAAAGCGTAGTTTGGAGACATGCTTAGGTCTCCGAAAGAAGTGATGCGAGGAGGCCATGTACATTAGCCATTCACTTTCCCCCTTATCCAAGCTTCTGTTGATAACTGCAGCATGGTTACAAGGCAAAGTTATCTGAAAGAAGAATGAGAAGGAAACAGGAAGCGGTGGGTCAGCACCGCCGACAATTTTCGAGCCTCGCAACGACGTTTTTCGCGTATTTTTTCCAGCTATTACCAAAGCAGTAGGGAATGTAATTTACAATGCAGTGGAGTAAATCCGACGTGGGCTTTCTGTTTCCGTTCAAAAAACGTGAGGTTGACTTGGCAAATTTCGGAGATCAATTGGGAAAATTCAATTTCATGCGAATTAAATTTGATAAAAGAGCTCAGAAGTAATGGCAAAATCTCCCCTTCTTTTGTTTCACCCGAAGATCTACTTTTCCACCCGATATCACCCTGTTTTATGGTTCCTGAGATAACACCCGATTTTTACCCAGATTTAAAAATCGAAACAAAAGAAAAACAAAGCCGAAAAACAGAGGGCCCATATCACATCGTTACATGTATGAAAGGCCCTTCAGATTTCCGGGCTAGAACACACGGTTTGGAGTAGAAATGAACACCATCTCCTACGGACGTCCGAAATAGATCCCAATGTCCATATCCGAAAACTGACCTCCGTGGGACTCCCCTCGGATATTTATAGAAGGATATCCGTAGCCGTATATCCACAGGAGGTCATGTTGCGGTCGTTTCACGGATTGTCCGAATCAGCTCCGTGATGGGATGCTGTACGGATCATGTATTTGAAGAGAGAGAGAAACGCGGGACGATGTAGCACTGCAGAAATTCGGATTTCCATGAACCAACTCAATTTCTCAAGCTACATGAGTAAGAAACAGAGACATTACCTCTACGTCGACTTAATACGCCAAACAATTTCTCATTTCGCCGTTGTTTGTGCACGCAATCGAATTAAACTTAGACAGCTCACCCTTCATGTCGACTCACAGGCGACCAGGGCCCTCGAATGTGTAGAAGCTCGCGAGAACACCAATGGACAGTGTCTGTTCCCTGTTTGGAAGTGAATGCAACTTCATTTCCAAGCTTAGGAAGCAACTTGTCTCAGTTGTTGACTCAGGGATAGAAATAGGCGAGATACGAATAACAAGTGGGGTAACAAGCGGGATGAATGGTTAGGGAAAGCTTAGGAAGATGAGTACACAATCTTTTGTGGCTCATCTCATAGAGTCAACAATACAACTTCATTTCCAAAGCATTTCGGCTGAGTGGCCCAATCTCTTGTTGCTGTTTCTTCTTTGTTTTCATTTCTTTTTTATTTATTTATTTATTTGTTGTTTTTTTTAAACGCTGCGCTGATTTTCCCTCATGGGAAGCAAAGCGGAGCAACAGAAAGTGAAACGACCGGCGACGGTGGCAGATGTTAAAAAAATGGCGGAAACACGTTTTGTATTTTACTCCAAAGCGTATACTGACTTCTGAAAAATAAAAAAGTAACACGCGCTCGATATACACGCTACATCCCAGAGAGCTCCTGTTTCTGTCCGTATCTCCTGGTTACGACCGCAAAGTGCACGTTCGTAGGAAGTTCGAAGCCCGGCCAAGTGGATCTCCGTAGTATCTCCGCTGGAGGAATTTCATTATTCTGCGGATGTCCGTATCTCCGTGAAAGTATATCCGATGGACATCCGTAGGACATTATTTTCTGACTCGGTTATTATATCCCACTTATATATAGGTTTTACTTTTTTGTGACCCTAAATATTTCCTCCATTCTATTCTATAGCAATAACACCAACAGCAACTTTATTTTGAGATGACGAATTGGGAGTGTCATGGGAGTTTCATGGGAGATTCGGGAGTTTCACCAGAGGCGATACTCTACCCCATTGCTTGTGGTAAAGTGGGAATGAAATAATGAGCCCCTTCAGAATAAGGATCGAAGTCCTATGGTGGCAAAAAAATGTCAAGAGAGCTTCGAGGGCAGAGCGTTGGTGGGCTGGATTTGGCCGGGGACCAAGCAATTTTGACACAAACAATAACAGTTGAATATAACAATGACAAGATAAATTACTATAACATAAATTGATACGCGTTATCTGTATTTATAAGCAGGAGTTGGACCTGTACTTTTCTGTATTAAGAACGAATAATAATATGCAGCAACCCCGCGTAAGGCGAGTCAAACCATATCTGCATAATCTGCATCCCGGTGAAGTCGGCCCAGGACGCACATTCCCCCGTCGTGACGTTGCCCGCCTGAGCACGGCCGAATACGACAAGCAGTTCCATCAACTCCACTACCACGAAGAAATCGTAAAAGTAGACGTACTGCGCACCTTACACTGTTTGGCAACATCTTCAGTGGGCCCCTCACGTTCAGCCACGTGTTCCTTCCGAAAAAAGCTCTGGAAGTTATAAAATGTCAGTCACCAATGTACAGGAGCAAGCCGACTTATGTATGGTTACCTTTTCCTTCTATTATTCTTCACAATAAACATATCCCCTCCCACCCTCCACCTCTCACCGGAGCTGAATGAGCTCAATATCATTGCTTGCAAGTCCTGTGCCTGTGACGTCACACAAGAACGAGGACGGAGAATGCACATTTTCAAAAAATGTCAGCCAAGAGATATAAACACGATAGTTTCTAACTAAAACTGGTGAATATATGATGATGCACAATGTTTGACCACATCAATACACGCGATAAGGTAAATAATAAACGAAATTCGGAATATGTAATATTTTCGGAAAATTTATTTGCAATTATATATTTGTCATATGTACAGAAAACTGCGTCCAATGCAGATGCACGCTTCAGTGCACCGAGCCTGTTGCGTATTATTTTCCGCGCGAACTGTTAAGACTAAGGAGCCATCAGTCACTCTTGCATTATGTAATCGACCGTTGTTGTTGTTGTTGAAGATGATGAACACCAAGACAGAATTCACACGGTTTGCATCTTTTTCGAAGTGTTTGGCTTCACTGCTCGGTAAGTAATATTTATTTGCCTTCCCCGTTAATTCATCAGTGCCCCCACGCTCACCTTTCACCCTCATACACATACTCTCACTTTTTTCTTCTTTCAAATCTTATTTGTCTTCAATCTATATCATCCTTCTTTCACCTTTTGTTAGTTTATCCTTTGTTGCCAGATTGTTTCCTTTCGGTTTCTTCTTTTTTTTTTTTTTTTTGAATAACAAGCAGACATACCGCTTGGCTTACCTTTCCTCCTTCTTTTTTCTGTTCTAATAAATATATCCCACCTCGTTAATTTTTATACTGTATGCCACCGACGGAGCGTGCCCTCACAGACCATTCAGGCAAAACCATACGCGAAGCTATGCTGCGACGATGTTGATGTTGGCGAAAAAAATAATAGGGTGAGATTCAATTCGCCACACGACAAATTTGGCTACTTCCATATACAGATCCCCTCCTGCAAAATAAATAAATAAATAAATAATAATAAATAAAAATAAAAAAGAAACAAAGACGAAACAAAGAAAGATACTACGAAGCTGCGCCAGAAACAATGGGAAACACTATTAATCCCCACCGCATGTCACGCAGCAGGTAGCCATATATTCAAAGACTGCTGCCATATCAGATATAAACGACCTTCGGTTCTATGTACACGGCAAGATACAAGTAATGATAAATTTCAGCCCGGAAGTGCGAAGACGATGCTGAATTCAGTTAATTAAGAAACCAGCATTGTACGTTACGTGAATACCAGTTGTCTAAATAGGAAGGTAGATGTCATGAATGTAAACGGTGCAGCCTGTGTCCTTCCCAGAAGCCCAACCTCACGACGACTAACGTACACAAATCAGAACGAACGTTGGCGTCTGATTACGTCGCCCGTCTCTGCTTATATTATTTGTTTATATGTGCTTGTGCGCAAGAGAGTTATTGGAGGTCTGTGTGCGCGTTTATGTTGATGTTGATGTTGACGGAACAAAAATAGGGAGAGATTGAATTCGTCACACGGCAAATTCGGCTACTCCCATAAACAGACCCCCCCCCCTCCAAAGGGAAAAAAATAGAAAAAAGAAACTCGCCGCTTTCGCGATAACTATCGACCAAAGGTCAAATCACAGGTTAACGTAGCGC
The DNA here is from genome assembly GCF_037126465.1 of Ornithodoros turicata. Lineage (NCBI taxonomy): Eukaryota > Metazoa > Arthropoda > Arachnida > Ixodida > Argasidae > Ornithodoros > Ornithodoros turicata. Next base: position 124,437,626 of record NC_088202.1, on the reverse strand, counting down.
ACAATGAATCACACGGTCTTAATAAACTGACTCCAACGCACACCTCTGAAAAAAAAAAAAAAAGGCTAGTTGAGGGACACAATAAGAATAGTGCGACGCACACCCCATGCGCTGTGGCTGCTGACACGCAGTGCTGAATGTCTCTCTCATTGACATCAGTATTGCTGACGACGCTTCTCAGGAGGACGGGGCTATGTAAAAGGAGGTGGTGGTGGTGGTGGTGGTTGGTAAAATAACAAGGGGAGGTTGAATTCGCGCAAGCGAATTCTGCTCCCCCCCCCCAAAAAAAAAAAAGAAATGAAAGAAAGACGGTACACCCCAAAGCAGAAAAGAAAAAAGAAAGGAAACGGTACGATTGCACCACAGAATGTGCGAGCGCACCGCAAAAGTTCACCGGGGTGAGCGTCTCGACCGCGACAACGCAGGACCGAGCGCGCCGTTCACATCAAGGATCATAGTAAAAGGATATTAGAACATGCTTTGTGCCTTGTATTATTAATCCGTGTTGTATGCTTATGCGTGTTGTGTTGCTTGGTATACGATGAGAAGCACGCACCGTCAGATTCACGGTATACTCTTTATTCCGCCATCTTGATAATCTCCTTGGTTGCCAGCACACCAATCGGGGCAGGTCGTAAGGACGTGGATAATACAGTGACATAATAGTGCAGGTAATATATATGACATTCCCCCTCCACCTTATATGTAGAAACGATTTCTGAAGAAATATAGGTGAAAACACAAATGGATAACGCGACGACCCACAAAACCAAACCAGTAACGATCCACCAGATGATGATCGACACCACGACGGTGTTACCGCACAGGACTCTGGTTCTCCCAACCGGTACCCCATCAGAAGTTCAAGAGGTGTGCCACCAGAGAGGCTCAACTATACCTAGAGCTGCAAGAGGGAGAGCTGTGACTTTAGAACCTTTTGTTGTCTCGCGTTATCCATTTGTGTTTTCACCTATATTTCTTTCAGAAATCGTTTCTACATATAAGGTGGAGGGGGAATGTCATATATTACCTGCACTATTATGTCACTGTATTATCCACGTCCTTACGACCTGCCCCGATTTCTGTGCTGGCAACCAGGGGAGATTATCAAGATGGCGGAATAAAGAGTATACCGTGAATCTGAAGGTGCGTGCTTCTCATCACATACCCAGCAACACAACAATGCGATCTGTTACGTTTCTTTGAGTCTTGTTGCATTTTGTTTACTCTTGTTTACCATTGGGGAAATGTGATACGTCACTTTGCCGGCTTGCGCTGGGGATGTACTGAGCGGGACCTTCTTGCACTCCACAAAGCGCTTGTTCGTGGCTCAGTAGTCTACAGCCTTCCTGTGTTGCACGGACTATCACGGACGTCCGAACACAAGCTTCGTTGCGTCTTGGCGCGCAGCTTGCGGACCTGTCTTGGCGTTCCGCGTTGCGCTGAGACGAGGATGGTGGTAGCCGAGGCCAGGGAACTCCCAATTGGCGTCCTCCGCAAGAGAGAAACTTTCCGCCACTACTTGCGATTGCGCGCTCACCATCGCCGTCACCCACTGGTACAGAAGCTTCGTAAGCGAAACCGCAGCAAAATCGCACAGTGTGCGCAAGAACTAACGGTCCATATACCTGCCTTCACTGTTGCCCCATCCGCTTCTTCAGTAGCGCCATGGACACTGCCGAAACCATCCATCTTGTCTCACATCCCGAGGATCAAGGGGCGGAAGAGCCAAACCCCTGCTCCAGTCCTCAAGCAGGCTACTCTGGAGTGGATGGACGCTACATACGGAAACCAAACCGCTGCATATACGGACGGTTCCTCCACTACAGGCGGCTCATCTGCGGCATTTGTAATCCCAGAGGAGTCAATTTCACGTGGGTTCCGCCTATCGCACCGCACCTCGGCCACCTCTGCGGAGTTGTATGCCATCCTGCTATTCCTAAGGTCTATTTTGGATCACCACCCCCGCCTCTGGGTGGTTTACACAGATTCGCGGGCAGCGCTGCAGTGCATAGACAACATGGGCATCCGTGGCTCCTTGGCTCCGGTGGTAGTGAACATCCTGACGACACTCAAGGTTTTAGAAGACAGCGGCCACCGGCTCACCCTCCAGTGGGTCCCTAGCCACATTGGAATAAGAGGCAATGAGGTAGCGGATCGGGCAGCTGCTGCAGCTCACCATCGCCGCTCAGCAGTCTCAATCATACTTTCGAATGGAGATAGGCGCTCCCTCTTGTCCGCTTTGACGTCGCCCTGGGCCCATCAGGAATGGTGTCATGACATCACCCGGTGGTCGCTTCTGTATGCTGTTGACCCAACGCTTTCATTTGACATGCCAAGCGGTTTCGCTCGCCTCTTTACGTCTCTAGTGCGTCGTTTACGACTTAGCGTCGCATTCACCCCTGCACTCCGATATAGGCTGGGCCACAGCACCACGGCGCTGTGTACAACTTGTGGTTTACCGGCAACAATCCGACACATTCTCGAAGACTGCAGCCAGTACGTACGCGAGCGACGGGCCTTTAAATCTCAACTTGAAATGCTGGATCAGAGGCCATTCAACATCTGCAAAGTTCTCGGCCCATGGAGTAACCCTGGACACCAGTGCCGTGCACTTGGCGCTCTTCTTTCCTTTCTGAGGGCCACCGGCCTCCTTCACGAACTGTAGGGATTTCCTTCCCTCGTCATGTGAACCTTTTTGGAATGGGGTAGGGTCCTGCACTCAGCGCAGGGAAACATCCCACATCATCATCATCCATTCATCTATGTTGTTGTTGTTGTTGTTACTCTTCTACGTGTTTGTCAATTGATCCTCGCACGGACTAAGTAAACTGAGGTACGTGCATGACCGTTTTCGTTCTAGCCAAACACTCTAATTATTTCGAGAACATTTTTAATAAATAATGCTTGATAACATGCGAGAATACAACAGTTTGCGAACCGACGACAACCTGTGGCCAATTGTAGCCTATGTGCATTTAGCGTTACAACGCAATGCAATGTAATGCTCAGATTGATTGTCGTACTACATGTAACACCAATTAAAAAAAAAAAAACTATCGTGCGCGGGTAAGAACTTTATTTTGGTGATAATGAGCGGGAATCATGGGCATGGAAATCGCAGAGATAGAGACAGAGGGCCGCACACGTGCAATCAACAAACTACATGCGTGCGCTGACTAATAAGTGTCCCCCTTTTTACCATCGCTACACCTTACTAAAAATAAAAAATGAACAACGCGAGACCATAATTTCGGTTTCAATGCGCTAAGCTATGGTGTCGGTACTGTCACAGTTGCAATATTTTCAACTTGAACATAAATGCAATATTATACAAGCGAGCTGGTGTATGCCTGACGTTGGCAACATATGACCCTGACGTCGGGAACAAAAAAAAAATATATATATATATATAAAAGAACGAATGCACAAGACAAAGTTTGAGCCTTGTCTTCTGTTCGTGTTGCGTTCTGTCCATATGTGTTTTTCCTCAAGCTCAGCGACATGTTGCCGACGTCAAGTTATAAGGCGTTACGCTTTTCTCCACAAGCAGCTTGACGACTCTTCCTTTTTGTTCAGCTACATACTCCTATTTTTGTTACGCTTGGTTAGGATAATTATTGTTTTACTGATCACATACTTCCACTAAACATTACAGTGGTATCGAAGCGGCGTCGCGGGCAGCTCCCGTCCGTTCCGTGTAGTTAGGTCATGAAAGACATCAACGAACCCTACGTCATACTACTAGTCATACTAAACTCTGGCGCGTGCTACCTATATGATAGTCTGTAACAAAGCGATGTACAGGCACCCGGTGTGCCCTTGAATAGAATCATGGCAGGATGCGATTAGAGTATTACAGTCACAGTGTAATACGTAGTCAATATGTACACAAAATTTAATGAATGGTATTTCGGTGATTCCGTTTCGAATATTATTGGCGCTCGAATCGCGTAGACATTGGTTATGGCTAATTGCATTGCAATGCCAGTCGCGGGTCATGTGCCATTATGGTGGCGTAGCAACGTCGTCACGTTTAGTGCACTTGCAATACCGCCGCTCTGCTATAGACATCAAACAATACTATTACGCGTTTCGTGATGTGACGCGTCACCATCGGTTTTCGGGTACGCAGACGTTGGAAGGGGGTTCCACAGGTTCTCTCTGCCGATCAATAGCGTCGTCACCTTGGGTCCTCTTCGTGTAGACGATTCGGGGCGAGCGAATTATCCCCATCCCCATGACGCAGAGCGTGACAGCCTCCCAGAGGGCTTTCACCGGGAGACAGCTCTTCGGGACACTGCGTAATTGGAGGAATGACCACGCGGAGAAGCATCGCCGAATCGTATGTTTCTCTCATATTGCCCGGGGACGCTAATGCAACCCTCTTGCTCAATCCACGCGATCGATATTCGGCTCAAATGCTGATGGTCACACAATTATTGTCGGAACATAGCTCTCTTTAGAAATGCGTGGTTACACACACAGTTATATATACAACTGTCTGTATAACTACAAATTACAATATAATGTAACATGTTATACAATGTAGTTGCACAAGGCCACCCGAGTGCACGCACTGTGGAGAACCCCTGTCTGTACTACACATCCTTATTTCCTGCCCATTGTACGAATCGTTTCGTCATCGGCATTTCCGTGAGGTTTATCGAAATCATCTACCGCTCCACCCAGCCCTACTTCTGCGTGATGAAGACCTTCCACCCTTCAGCAGAGCCTACTATTTCTTTCTTTCTACCTAGGGAGACAAGTTTTTTAAATGACCTGTAATTTTAAGCAAGCCGTTTTATGACAATGAAATACTTCAATTAACTAGTGTCATGTACTGGTTTTAACGTTATCACTCCATAACTTATGGCAATTTTACCAATGTTTAGGCGCATTATGGCCTCCGTTGCTGTTGCGCCAGAAAACCAGTAATCATCATCATCATCATCATCATCATCGTAGATGTACAAGGCCAGTGGCTAAGAGGAGTTGCACCGATCTCACTCCTGAAAAAGCCATGCTGAATGCCGCCCGTAAACAGCCGTACGACGAATTTCGTCTGCCATCCGTGAGCTCTGGCCAAGTACTCCTGAAAGCGAGTACCTCTTGTTCAAACTCGGGAATGCTTCCTCTCCTAATTGCAGTGGATGCGTCGTGGTAGACGATGCGGAACATATCGTTTGGGACTGCGTTATACGATAACCACCGTCGCTTCTCAGTACCACTGTTTAGCTCAACTGGATAACCTATATAGCACTGAGTAAAAGGAGTCCTTGGTCCGTGCATCACCAACTGTCTATACAACGTGCGCACTGCCGAAATTTTTAAGGTCGTGCAATTTCATCAGCATGCGACGTGCCGTGCCTGTCAAATTGCCTTGCACTACTGTTCCTGCGCAAACAGAAACAAACCACAAGCTATTGTGGTTGTAGGCATTGTCGGCATTCGACACGAGTGTTCATCTTCCATGACCCGAAATCACTCTCTCCTTCATTCCTTAGCCTGTCTTGTCTAGACTGTCTTTTGTCATTAATTGCGTCTTCTCCTTTACGCCTTCATTTTCTCATTTATCCATTATTTCTCTGGACTTTCTCGCTAAGTTGTACACAATATCTGCAATGATTTTGCCAGACCGCCCCATCCGAAGCTGATGGACGCCGACGCCCTTGAAAGTATAGGCTCACAGCTACAACCACTAACGACCTGTTAAGATCAAGTCATATAAGAATAAGATGTCAGTGAGAATCAGAATAAGATGTTGTCAACCACCAGTCGGATCTACGCATGTGAACAAGTAACTCTAAATAGATGAATTTTTACCAGTACATACATGCATACATTGCAGAGTGCAAGTTGAACTAAAGATTGTTCCACTGCGTTAACGCGAAAGGAACTAGTGAACCACTGTGAATGTAACGTAGCTGTGAATGTCACACATTTTCGTACATGCTCTGTATGTACATCGTATATCAGGCTACTGAAGAAGACATTTGGAAACAACTTTAACATGATGTCGAATAAATATTATCGTTAGTCCTCACGATTGCTGTCTCCCTCCTAATTAATTCCTGTAATTGAGGGGTTGCACTGTGGCGTTTATCTCACTAACGAATATAGCATGCAAACTTGGAATCACGTTACGTGCACCCTCTCGGACATCGTACGATATTAGGTTCCATGTAGCTTGAAAGATAAACATGCAAGGCACAAGGTCTACTGAAATAGACGCCACGGCTCGCAGACACCTCGCAGAATGTGACCCTTTGAACGCATAATTAACAGTTCTAAGTGTAAATTTTGCACTTATTGAGAATATACTTTAATATACTTTAGTGCACAGTGCATGCACTATGTGCACATGGGAGAGGGTTTTTGCGAATAAGCCTGTGCAACGATCCTGCTCAGGCCTTATATGCTGGCAGCCGGAATGATTGATGTCACGATTTACCACGAGGGTCCTTATGGACATTACACTGGGGGGTTACGATTACGATAGTGCAGCTGTCAAGTATACCAACGAAATACAATACTACACAATCAATACATGCATAAATAGTACTAGCCGACATTACCAAAGTCGGATACGTCAATAATACCCAATAACAAAAGTACCAACATATATAGTTACGATACACGTACAATCAACTGTTCGCTAAATTAATCATGATTAGTAATGGTGGCAAGTATAGTCGGAAGATCGTTCCAATGAATGGCAGAGGAACACACGCAAAAAAAAAAAAAAATAGGAGAACAAGTTAGCATGACAAAAAAAAAGAAAAGATAAAATAGCGTGTGAGTTTATCAGGACAAAACATGGGCGGAAAAAACACTTCAGAATCTGAAATTGGACTTGTATAGGATTCTTAGAATCAACATGTTAACCTTGAAACGCTGTTGGCAGAAGTGTGGAAGCGGGGATAAAACGGGTGTCACACGTTGTACAAAATTATGTTTTTACGAAACCAGACCACAAGGGACGCGACATGTCGAACACAGCATGGCCTGTTCTAAATCGTACCACTACACTGGACCGTATGACTGCGCCGTGATGCGCTGCGCATGATTTTATTATGCCACGAGACAAGCGTGACTGCGGCGAAACGTTCCTGTGGCCCTCCCCGAAACTTTATCCCCGCTTTTTTCTCTCTCCCTTCCATTTTCTCTCCCTTTCCCGCAAGCGATCGATGTCGGGTCCGGTCCACACCCACGCATAGTGCTATCTCATTACTGCATGTGTATAAGCCTAAGGGCCCACCCATGAGAAAGTAAATTTCTAAAGCTACAGGGACTGCGGAAAAAGTTGGAGCGGAAGTTTGCGCGGACGATGAGCGATATTACAAGTATCCCCTTGCCCTCACACTCACACACGCTCAAAGAGAGAGGGACAAAAACTATATCGACCGATAATACAGTCAGCGACGGGGAGTAGCTGCTCCGGTTGGATGGCCGCAAGGTTCAGAAAGTACACGCCACACGACGTTACCAACCTGAAAGCCAGCTAGAAATATTCTCCGCCCTCCGCAATATTCGATGACTAACAATCAGCCGCTGCCTAAATATTTCTGCGTGTCGTCATGCGTCGCAGACATCAAGCAGAGGCTTAGGAATCTTAGTATGATCTCTTTACTGACGAAGTTGAGGGAAGCCATATCGCACATAACCGTCAGTCCCCTGCACCCCATGTCCACATCCTAAATCGCAGTGCTGTATCTTGAAATAACATATATAATTACGATCACGAAGAACGTGAAATTTGACGAGAGGCTGTACGCCCAGTCTAGTCTTAATTAAAACTTGAGCAGAGCCAGTGTGCAATCACTTTCAAGCAGCTTTTTCTTTAGGAAGGGAATGCGATTCTCTCAATTCACTGGAGAAGACGCCAACAACCTTGTCCCAGATTTTGACTACGCCTATTGAAGCGAGAACTTTATAGTGCCGACCACCATACACGTTTGGTGCTCAAGTGATACGGCCACGTGACGCAGATATAAAGCTACCGCGTTTGGATGGGTTTGGCACAATACCCAAAGATTAAGTCAATTTTTAGTCTTCAGGACACTGTTGTGTCAGGTCAATCTTACACAAACATCCTACCAACCAAACAGAAAATCTATTATCAAACACCAAGATGCTCAATGTTCCGCAGTTTGCCAAATTTGCGTTGCCGTTCATATAGGTGGCTATGGTTGTGTTAGTGATCTTTCGACTGTTCCGAAGCCAACCCATCTTCACGAAGAAATCCTCTTTCTTCATGCATATATGAGCCCTTGTACCAGACATCTATACCCGCCCGGGTGTCCCGACGGATCAAAATTCAGAAAGAACAGACAGCGTTCGTCTATCGCCAGAGGCGGGAATTTCGAGAATGCGCGTCACCCCGTCTTCGGAAAAGAGAAACGCGAGGCAAAACTGCGCCCTGCGTGAAAGTAGAGTGTATTAGAGCAGGATTTGACAGGTGCATCGTCATGCACCATTCTGACTCCGTGCGTTTATCACGACAAAAAGAAAAAGAGAGAGAGAGGGAGTGTGAGAGGGAGAAAGAGCACCACTACCAATCGTACTTGGCCTCTTTTCTAGAGTGCTGCGAAGCTCCAGAGGTCGTTTAGCTATATAGACATGCAGGTATACTGACACTGGTATAATGGTAATGGCATAATGAAATGTAAACATGCACGTGTATAACGAATGCGATCGCCCCTCGAGATCTCACAGCTTGCCATTCGTGCTATAATCTAGCCTATCCAGACTGCAGTGGTGTTCACGAAGACTGCTTTCGTCTCATGGACGTCGGCATCGGTTATGAAGCTCTTCCGAACTGCTAGTTACGAAGTTGGTCACCATGACAGCGTGACACGCCACCTAGCGGGGTTGTGCGTGGTTTTCGGGGAGTTTAGGTTTCACTTTCCCTTTTCAATGCATTATGGAGAAGGACAACAACATATTGACCAACGAGAATATTTTTCGAAGGAGGAGAGGAAGGCTGACTGAAAAACGCTGCAAACACAAGTCAATATTCAAGTACATTACATGTACCTTAAATACTCTTTTAGGTATTTACTACTCTACCCTAATTACTTTATTTTTCAACTATTTGCACTAGCTGTCTCTTAATATACTGTCCTTTCTTCGTCGAAACTGGTAGACTTTGCTTAATTTAACCAATCAATCAAATAATGGTGAAATGTTGAGGAAAGAGCCTCATGACGAAAGCCGCCAAAAATCAACCTGTTCTTTCTTCAGTATTTTATCGTATATTTTAAATACATGTATAGAATGTATTGTACACGTCTGCTAAAAGGTTAAGTCGCTCTGTTTGCAGATATCTACATACGTATAATTGCGCATCCTGGCAGTTTTACAGAGATCTGTGCTGACATCTTTGTGAAACCATCAGCACAAGTCCAGGAAAAACGGCGGACCGCAGCGGCTGCGGCACTATAGAACCGGCGTCACATCCCACTCCAGATACGGCGGTCGTGCTAGCCACACAGCAATGGAAATGGGCGTTTCTTAGTATTCTGTTACATTATTATTTATAGTGTGATTTATCGCATTATTTTCTGGTTACCTTATTTCCCCACACAACTTCATATAAAAAAGACCAACGCTTATTTACGGAGCATTTATGCACACTTGTATCCACAGTACACGGTAATGGTGAGGGATAATGAGCAGAGCTATGAAGCAGGTCTCCCTTTTTTGCATATGACATCAGCCTAAATGGATGAATATCGTTCCTACGGCTTATATTTACGGCATTAGCTTTCGGCAAAGATTATTCCCGCTATATAGGCTCCATGGCCTTGCTTTTCTTTTTGATTGTTTATTGTGTCTCCCAGTTTTTTTTCTCAGAGACATAACGTTCTCAATTAATCGTTTAAAACCAACCAAAAATATTCTTGCGCATGGTACGCCATTGGGATGTTTTTATTAGAATTTCCACGTAACAGAATTCCTCTTCACATAATTATCAGTGCTCTGCGGCTTTCGAGGCCCCCTGCTCGTGTGAAATGAACCATGTTCGGTTGCCTATACATTTTTTGACGGTTCGGTACAGGTTCGTCTCCAAAATGAACGCAAGCATTTCTGCGCGACTCCAATTCCAATCGCCGACGTAATTACGGGGATCGGTCACACTCGATAATTTCGGTTCTGTGCAGAGCTGTACGTACCTCTTTACATGTAACTGGTCACTCCGTAACCAACGTTACTTTTTTTTGTAACGAACCCAGAACTCCACCCTCTCATCTCGTCGCGCTAATTCATCCTCCCGTATTAACCTCTTTGAAGTGGGGTAGCGTCCCGTAAACACTGCGAGGAAAGCACCTCATGTCATCATCACTTTTCAATAATTTATTGTTGTGGTGGTAACGAAGCAACGATCATAGTTACTTATAGACTTATATTATAGTTACTTATAGTTACTTTGCAAGCAATTGCAACTAATAACGATATTAAGTTACGAAAATCAGTAGCTCATTACCTACGTTCGGTCTTTTTCTTCGTTTCCACTCCGCTTCAACCCGGACGACATTTTACAAAGATGCGCCCGCCACCAAGCGCCAGGTGCAAAGCAGTATGGGAACTTTGAGGGACACTGCCAATGCCACCTGGATACAGAAGGCCTGCTTATTGCCTCCTCGCCCTCTCTTGCTACGTGGACATATATAGTCAGAATTCGTCTGCTACGCAATTCGCCGTTCTGCGAATAGACGAGTTCAGAAAATCGCGGTGCTCTTTGCGCACGCATTGCATCCTGGGCGCTTGCTGAGGGGGGGGGGGGGGGGACGAAGAATAATCCTTTACATTTCGCTTTCGCTGACCTTGACACGCCGTGGACAATGGACCGGTACGGGATGGACCGGTACAAGAGAAATCGGAACAGTTTGGAGGCCCACCCGTTTCTTTCATATTAGTAAACTCCTACAGTTCAAAGCGGCGCACCGGCGCTAAGCACTCTGGGATTTTCTGAACTGTGAACCGGCAAATGATTGCAGCTTACTTGGAACCTGTACAGCTGAATATTTTGAGAAAAAGTGCAACACGCTTTCCAGAAAAATCAGTTTTGAAAAAGATTGGGGCCGTTTTGAGCCTTATTTCCAAGTTTTCCCATTTCGTACGCGGGGACGTTCAATCACCACTCGCAGACGACAGTGGTTCGTGTTCATAACCACGACCGGTGAAAGCACGTCCGTGATTGGCTGGCGCCGTTGAAAACCCGATACTGATTGGCTGACTATTAGTTGTTACGTCACGTCGACGAGTAAGCAGGCTTTCTCTATCTAGGTGGTGTTGACACTGCTGTGTCTTCTGCTTCGGTTATGGTTTACCCCGGCTGACGCTGCTGCTGCGCACACCGGGAATGTTGTTGTTCTTCTTCTACCTCCGCCTCTGGCCATCCCGTAATGCTGTAAGGTCCTGTAAAATTCTATGAGCCCTTACGTAAAACAGGTAAGGGAGCCAGCCAATATGGCTGGTCTTCCACGATGATGCCAATATATATATGTACAGGTTTTGTCTCGTCTAACGAGTCAACAATACATATATTAAATATCAAGAATAGAAATAGGCAAGATACGGTTAAGAAGCGGGCTAAATGGTTAGAAAAAGTTTAGGAAGATGAGTACATAATCTTCTGTGATTTATCTCATAGAGTCAACAATACAAAAATATCGCTTGTCCCATCCTACAGTTGGCAACACGACATGAGCATGACGTGGATTTTCAGCTCCTGGGAGTCTATGGTTCACAGTCATTATTTTCTTGAGGCACGACGAATACCGCGACGCTATCCGGTCGTGTCATTCACCATGTAAAGCATTCTTGCAAAAAGACACTGGGATTTTCTGTGTCATCTCACAGCTGCTGCCCATGGATAAACTAGAGTCACTAAACCAGACTAAACTCGGATCTTGAGATAACATTGCGCGTCGGTGGAGCGATTGTTCGGACTTGCCATACAGAGGTTCTCACAGGGAAACGCACCAAAATAACCGATGCTCATTTCGAGTACAGATATCGCTGAAAGCGAATTCTGTGTAAATTGTCGGACCAAATAAAACACATCTGAATTTTGATTTTGGCACGTGAATCCTGGCGCTATAATACCACGGTAGCGTAAGAGTAACTCATTACCATCGGCTAACGGGAACGCGTTCCTTTTGGTACTTTGGTAACGAGTAGCGTTTTTAGTGTTTTTTTTTCCCCCGTGGCAACGAGTAACAGTGTTTAGTTTCTTTTTTTCGGCAACGTGTACAAATCTGGTTTTCTGTGCGTCCAGAGAGCTGACTCGTCAATATGCATGTCGATTTCGCATCATAATGTTTTGACAAGATTGTGATTAAAGAGATGTCAGAAACAGGGAAGCTCGTACGGATTAGCTTCATGTAGTTACTCGTCGCTTTGTGTGTCAAACACAACGTGAGGGATACGTAACTGCGAATTAAGCCCTTCCTCACAAACGAGACGTGACATATTCTGCTGCGCGTACAAGGCTACCGTGCAATAATGGATGACACGGCATGAACGGAAGGAATGAGAGGAGAGACAAAATATCACTTTTGCTCGAAGGGACTGAGCCTTTCTATCTTTCTTCTTACTACCTTTCGAAGCTGTGTTGTTCATTCACAGCTGCTACAATGCGGAAACGTTAAGCAACTATGATATGTGAGGTAAAACAAGGAAGCTTTTCAGGAACCGCTCTAATGGTTACATTGCGTCACCGTCTGTCTGACTCTGCGAATGCCAGGGCTAGCAGAGTAATGCGCAATGCGTTCACAGGTCTGTAATTTTCCTCTTGATCTCATTCAACGCGTTTCTTCTTCCTATGTTTTTTTAGTTGCGGGGCCTATCAGCACCAATAAAGTGAACGTTACATATTGACGCAGCCAGTACATGACGTCATATCAGGTCCTATCTCATGCAGTAAATACCTACTTCATCAGAAAGGAAGAATACAGAAAACGGAAGGGCAAGAACAACTACCATGACAAACAATTTGTATTTTGAGCAGTCGTGTGACAGAATATAGAAATTACAATAAGAGCTCACAATACAAACATAAAAAGTCCATGTCAAACGACAACGACGAAAGTAACTAGAATAACTTTTTGATGTAATGCAACTGCTATACCCAAGGAAACACGTCTGCTCAATATACATGCAATGGACGCCAATGTGCCAATATTGCTCCGTATTTATCCGTCGTCTCATCTGTTTGGGTATTTTATTTGTCTCTATATACGTTTAGTCTACTCTGTTTTCAGCGTTGCTAATACTTTGCGTGGGACCCTAACTAAAAGGCTTAGACACGGAGTGGCAGGCACGAAATAAAGTGGAATAGAGTTTATTCGAAATCAATACACATAATTGAAGTAATAACACAGAAATGGATATATTCAGGCAAAGCATCATGTCTATGTATGTGTCCCTGAAGGAATCTCAGGTATACAGGGTGGTCCACCAACAATGATAGAAATTCATAGTAAAAAACGTAGGCCCTGGAGAGACATGCGGTCAAGGAATTTTTTTCTGCCAATAACTTTTGCCACGTATTGGTAACATTTTTATTTCATTTCAATTGACGGAAAGTTAATTTCTTGAATTGAACTCCGAAATTTCCTAAGGCAACCTAACGTTTTCTTTGCGGAAATGGGTTTCCCGTGGTCATTTTACTCAGTATAGCACATAATCCCACTCGTAATGCAATGGCAATTGCCGAAATAAATTCGCCGAAAATCCGTGGAAATGAGCCCTTGACTCCGCCTCTTTTTTGACGGCTCCTATTTTGGGCGCGAAGCTGCGAAGAAAGGAGGTTACACTGACACGCCACACGAGAGGGGAAAGAGTTACAAGCCGTCGGATGACCTCATTTTTGATAAGATAGCTCTGATTCCCGCACTCACCGCGCGTGTTTGTTCCGTGGGTAAGGCTTGTAACCCTTTCCCTCCTCGTGTGGCTTGGCTGGCTCCGAATTTCTCTTACTAACTTTAGTTGGAAAAATAAAGAAAGAGCACCTTCAGAAAATGACAAAAATCGAGGACGGACCAATCGAATCTGCAAATCCTCAAATCCTAGGCACGGATGCGAAATTCGGGAATCCGAATCCCAGTGCCCAAAACATGGCGAATCGAATCTTTCGCATCCACCAACCACGTTTGTTCGTTTCTTTTTAAAACTAGCGCCTCCGGAGTTCGTCGAAAGCCTGATTGTTTGTTTGTTTACATTGCTCTGGACTGAAAGAGTTCGGGCAGGAACTCTTACATTACGAGTTTAAAAGTAACATTGTTTTGCTTTGATTGTTTCTTATTTTTATGGAAAGAATTCAGACACGAGAGAGAGAGAGAGATGGCGTTCTCCCCGTCACGCGAGGATCGTGCCGGCCGTCCGCGGCTGCTTTCTCCGACTGTTTTCGTCGATTTGATTACGTAGATACACCGCAGAGCGGAAATATTTTGCATGGTGACTCCTGGTGGACAGCTTGACTGATGAGGCAGGGTTTCCAGACATGCTAAATGTCACCTCACTGCTCCTTTAACATTTCTATGCCATAAACATTATCTTTGGAATGTCTTACCTTCGAAGAAAGTGTATATTTTAGCAGCCACTTCATTGTCGTATATATATATATATATATGTTTTACAGATATATCATCGCCATATTATCGTAGATAAGTATCGTCGAAGATAAGTGGCCAATGTTCGTCGGTCTATATCGTCACAGACGTGCTCCTGGCAGTAGGGGGCAGCGGTACTTTCTTCTGCAGTGTTTCTTCGTTATAGTGGCAAAATGGCTCCTATAATAATGATTGGAGTAGATTTACACGAAAACACGATTTACACGGACTAGTGTGGCGACATGCTGCACGTGGCGCAAGGCTCTTCTTTGGGCTAGTTGGTGCCACATCTTCAATTGGAACTGCGATATAAGAGAAGGACGGGACAGACGAGAATAACGTGAAAGAAACAGCGCAAACTTCAAATGTTTATAGTGATGTACTCCATAATGGACCGCAACTCCTGCGGTGACATATCCATACGTATGTCGCTAATATCTATATATTATATGTTATCGACGTCATCCAAATGTTGTAGTACACATGCCTCGACGTGTATGGTCGGAATTTACTCGCATCTCTTTAACGATAGCTTTATAGGGACAACCACCGTGTAGGTCCGTCCGTAGCACTACAGGACAACGTCACATTGAACACGTGGCCAAAAATTTACAGCCGACCTTATACAGGGTGTCCCAGCTAAATGCGAACATATTTTGAATTATTTAATTATCACTCTTTCCGATATGAAATCAATTGCAATATAGCATATGCTGAAGGGCACTCCTTAGGAGGGCATTAGCTAACTCCTAAGCCAGTGTCTTAATTACCTTTCAATAATTAACTTTTTAATTATAAAAGCTATGAAGTTGTCCCAATGAGAACATCTGGTCCCTTCGATTACCTGATGCCGGAGCCGTTTTCAGAACAAAAATCCGTTCGATAGACCGTTCGCAAAAAATTCGTGAAGGAACAACAATTTTTTCTTTATTTTGTTCATTGCGCATCTTCGGAGACGCGTCTTTCCTTCACCCTCAATGTGAGAGGGTGAAGGAGCACAGTGCCGGATCATGCGTCGAATATTAGCTTTAACTTGCGGAAACAAAACAAATGTATAGGGTGAGTCTATCGGAACTGCCCTTACCTTGGGTTGCATTTTCTGTTTTCTGTTAATCTTTTTCCAGGGCGCAAGAGGTGATTGTGTGCTCTTTCACCCTCTCACATTGGGGGTGAAGGAAAAACGCGTCTCCGAAGATGCGCAATGAACAAAATAACGGGAAAAATGGCGTTCCTTCACGAATTTTTTGCGGAAGATCTGTCGAACGGATTTTTGTTCTGAAAACGGCTCTGTATCAGGTAACCGAAGGCACCAGACGTTCTCATTGGGACAACTTCGTAGCTTTTATAATTAAAGAATTAATTAAGACACTGCCTTAAAACTGTGCTGATGTCCTCCTAAGGAGTGTCCTTTGGCATATGCCATATTGCAATTGATTTCGTCTGGGATAAAGTGATATATATATTTTCAAGAAATATGTTCGCATTTAGCTGGGACACCCTGTATATCTACCGCACTTAAACGGGTTTGGAGCAACGAACAAAGATGCAATCATACTTTTGTTGCTGTTGTTATTATTCGCGCTTTATAGCATAGACGGCTGAAGCTCTGGACGTATAGCGTCGTTGGGTGCATGCATAGGAGTCGTTCACAATGGTTATGGGGAGAGGCCACCACGTCGGTATACGCCCACATCTGAGGGATAAGCCAGGCGCATTCTAAGTTCCCTGGGGGAATCGTGCACAGAGAGTGAAGAGTGTTCTTCCACGTCATGCAGTTCGAGTAACATTATTGAGGTGGTTCTAGTATTTTGTGCATATAAACCCATAGGCAGTTTGCAATGAATACCGGCACCAACTGGCTCCGCTGCACCGTCCTCCCCTCTCTAGAGTCTAGAAAGACGAAGTGCAGTTACTTCTTTTATTGTCAAAGGATGAGTCACTTTATGTGGTACAAGAAGTTGCGTTAAGCATGTCGCGCTTTCGGGATGATTTCTGCACGGAATGTGTGCGTATTCGGTACAGTGGGGAAGACTCTAAATAAAGTAAACCCCATCTATCCTCCAAAGTGGCAGAAAGTGTGGCTGCAAAAGCCGACGTATTTCATTCTGATAAGAAAAAAAAAAACAGGTATTGATTCGAGGGACGGGCGCCATATCTACAAAATCAATCAATCTATTGCCGCTGTGGATGATGCGAATTGCAGACGCTCCCATGAGCCTGATACAATCGAGCACATCCTATAAAGGACTGCCGAGCACACGAAGTGGCGCGCCAAAAATTTCTTGCAGACTGCAAGAACGATACCTTGCAGGCCATTTTACACGTCCCAACGGCAGCGCGCCTCTCCGGGAGACGCACGAGGGCCCAGAATTTAGGGCGCTTTCTTTGGGTAACGAGGCTGTCTTGGGGGCCTCTATATATAATCACTCAGGCCGAACTCGGGTTTCTAATCGGAAGGCTCACAAAACCACCGAGACTCCCTATACCTGCCTATATCCATCTTCTTGTCATCATCATCTCCAGCTACAGTCGTGACGATGTCCACAGGTGTGAGGCCAATAACGGCAAGCTGTTACCACCACCTCAACCACCACCACTTCAACCCAAGCAGCACAACATCTTGGCCCAATATCGGCTGAACATTGGCAATACCGGTCCAATATTGGTCCAATCTTGGACAAGTATTGCCGATATATAGCCAATATATTTTGATGCTTGGGAACCTATAGAACGCATGGATATAAAATGTTACAAATAATCAGGTCAGCGCTCGTTTACGGACCGTGACGTACACTGTTTAAAAAGGATGTCAGTTGTGTAATGATCAAGCCCATGTCCTGAAAGTTTCTAATATAAGTGTAATAAACCCAACGTCTCTCCTTTGAAAAAAAAAAATCTCTGTGTTATAAGTTTATGGAGAGCGTAATATCGCAATAAGAGAGAATCCGCTTGCACAACACTCTTAAAAAAGGGGTGTGTTGTAACTCCTTTTTGGGGAGTATACCCCTGCCACATATATCACTCCCTTTAAGGAGTCTCCTCACTCCCTTCATAGCTGTGAAGAGAGTGTTGAGACTCTTTAACGAGGGTAATGAAGAGTAAATGTACACTCCAAAGGGAGTGTACATTTACAGTATGTATGTGGCAAGGCTGTACTCTCCAAAAAAGGAGTTACAACACGCCCTTTTTCTTTAAGAGTGTTCTTCACATTCGCTTGAATTAGTTCGCAGTATGCCATTCTATAAACGAAGAATGTCATATCATATCTCATCTAATCTCGGCTACAGTCGTGACGCTATCCACATGAGTGAGGGCAACAACGGCAAACCGATCTCGTCACCACCACCACCCGCTGATCACAATATCGGTTGAGGTACAATGACGTCCTGCGAGAAGCGGTACCTCTGTTCAAACCACGTGGACAAACACAACTGCCAAAACTTGCACTGTATATAGGATATGGCACTGTGTATAGGATAGGATAGGATATAGGATCTCTTTGTCGAAGTTTACCTGTCACCGTGTCAACTCTTCGGACCTGGCGAAATTTGTGAAATCAGATACCCTGCCGATACTCGAAGTATTCTGCCTGGACATCTCCGCCTGTGCTTGTTAAGGTGAAATGTCTTAGAATGGGAAATGCATCATTTTAGAGCCTAATATTGCGTTACTTAGCATAAATCAAGAGAACATATCATCAAATTTCCAAGTGCTTCCACTGCCATGACAGGTTCATGTCGTACTTGCAAGGTATTAAATGTAGTAGCTCATCAGCCCTCATCATTTTATATTTCGTAGTATATAATCAGTGTGTCCTTGGGTGGTGAGCCACAAAGTTACTTTCAGTTGCCGCACTCCTCATCAGTGCCTGTATTTATTGTGTTGTTGCTGCTAATAAAACGGTACTCCGTTGTTTCACGAATTTGAAGCATGCGCTCGCGAGATAATGCCGAATAATAATGCGTATCGCATCTTCGCATTCTTTGCGTTCAGGAACTATCTTGGAAGACTTCCGAACGTTTGCCTTTGCTACATTTTGCATCCGATATCAACAGCTAATTGAAAACGCCTTCTCTGTTGAAAGCTGGGGACTTTTCTTTCGCCATCCTGTCAGCAGATATCGTCGTACAATTTCGCTTCTATTTTTAAATACGTATGCCTATTCTTATTGGGAATGGGAGCTTCCACGGTCGTATAACACCGGCAAGACATATTCGCACAGCGAGGTATTGTTTAGGAAATTCAACAAGGTGCCTTACCAAACTGTAAATGAGTGGCGCAACCACAAAAAAAAAAAAAAAAAAATGAATAGACAAATAAAATAAATAAAATAAGAAAGGAAGAAGAAGAATAGAAACAACAGCAAGTAAAATACACCGCTGAGACATTTATACCGTGCTTTATTAGCTTAATCAATTCAGTTCAACACATATATAAGAGCCTGATTACGATGAGTACGCCCATTTCGGCACCCCCATTTCCAGAGGAGTCCTCGTTTCGAGCACGGGCGAAGGTGAAGGGAGCCTTCCCCTCAAGAAATTTCGTGATTAATTATTCGCTTACGAGAACGCATCCAAGTGTTTCATTGCCAGCAATCTCCTCCTTGATTAATAGCTCTGAGGCCTGCACGGCGTTGCCCCTTCCCCGACCGACTTGCTTCCGCGGTCACCGAATTAGCAGCAAACCGCAGACGGTTGGCCGCACACTCAAACGCGGCCTGGCAAGTCTTCTTTGTCACGCCGACAGAAAGGGGTAACATGTCGCGACACAAAATAAGTGTCGTCCGCACCACTGAGACTCAATGGAAAAAGGATGAGGCCGCGCCGGTAGAAACATGTTTCCATGGGTGCCTCGGTGAAACTCGTATTGCTCAGTGACACGGACGTAAAAGAGGGTTTTGGAGCAGTGAGATGTAACGAACACATGTGAAAGTATGTTTCTTTCGCTGGGTACGGTGTTCTGCCGCACACCGCTCGATAATATGAGGGGGATTAAAGGAGAAATTTTTTCGAGTCATAGTAATTAGAAAGTAAACTGTAAAAACAGGGTACTACGAAAAGGCAGGGCCAGCCGGACAATAGTTTCTTATCATCATCTCTGCGTGCCCCTGTGCGTGCCTGTCGAAAGTGAAATGCGCTCGCAGCAGTAAGTTTAGAAAGTTGAGGTGTTGGCTGTGCAAACTGATGAAGTGTTTCAGCTGCGGTGTTGCGCTCACGTCGTTTGCTTCTTCGTGCAGCGTATGCTGTCAGAGGTGCAGGGGAAATTGCGTTTATTCTGTAACGCACTACCGTTACTTTTTGAAGAGGCAACGCATTACGTTACTCGTTACTTTTGTGTGGTAGGTAATGCGTTAGTAATGTCATTACTTCTGATAAGTAACGAGATGACATTTGCGTTACTTCGCAAAAAACAAAAAAAACTTTTTAATAAGCACCACTCGTTCAGCTGAAGCAGATGACGAAATGGCGGCGTAATGTTGTACAAACATGTTCCTGATTGTGGGGATTCCATGGTTTGGATTTCCAACATTCGAACTCGCAGAAGGGGTGAGACGCTGCCTGTTCACTTTGAAGACGGCATCATCCGAGGACTCCTCATCGGACACATGATACATATGGGACTGCGGCGGCGCAAGTCTCTCGTACTTTTTTTCCGTGACCTTTTATCTTTGACGCAGTGCATATCGAAAATAGCCATTCCCGTGTTACTTTGTCACTTGTTTGAGCCGTACACAGGCTACTTTCGGTTACCTTCGCCCTCCTTCGACCCAACAGTGACGTATAGGGAAAGAAAAATAAAGGTGGTGCATAAACTATAGGTGGCACCTCAACAGGAGTAAACCTACATGTTAATACTCCTTCCTTGGTGTGTTCTCCATGGGCACGAGTCTGACCTTCTTGTCATTGTAAAAGACGGATACAAGAGTCCAGGGATTTTTCCAGCTTCTACACGGCACAATTCTCACAATTCTTTAGAGTTATTCACTGAAGGAATGTTGTTCCCGAATCCTGAGTAATGCGTATTGCCACTACGCGTTACTTGGCAAAAAGGTAATGGCATTACTACTACTCTTCAAGACGTAATGCATTACCATAACTTATTACTCACATGTAATGCATTACCATAGGTTATTACTCACATGTAATGCGTTACCATAGCTTATTACTCACATGTAAGGCGTTACCATAACTTATTACTCACATGTAACAGTTATGGTAACGCATTACATTGGAGTAATAAGTTATGGTAACGCATTACATGGGAGTAATAAGTTATTACTCTCATGTAATGTGTTAGCATAAGTTATGTTAACGCATTACATGTGAGTAATTGCGTTACCATAACTAATTACTCATGTAATGCGTTGCCATAACTTATTACTCCCATGAAATGCGTTACCATAAGTTATGGCAACGCATTACATGAGTAATAACTTATGGTAACGCATTTCATGGGAGTAATAAGTTATGGCAACGCATTACATGAGTAATTAGTTATGGTAACGCAATTACTCTCATGTAATGCGTTGGCATAACTTATTACTCCCATGTAATGCGTTACCATAACTTATTACTCCAATGTAATGCGTTACTTCTGATCTCCGCTTATAGCACGTCAAAGATCCGTACTCTTGCGCTTCGTTCTTTGTCTCTCACTCTCTCTCTCTTTGTTTTTCCTGCGGTCATTATTTTCTGACACAAGATGATTTACGAATTGTATCGCGTATGCATATATGTATATAAGGACTGTTCATGTTCACTGTTCATCATAGGAGAAATTTATACATATTTATACATTAGAGCGTCCAGTCTCTCGCAATCTCTCCTTATTTGTATCGCTGGAATTATCGGAGTAGTTGCATCGCTTCCTGTTGCCTCATATTGTTTTGTAGCGACGAGGAAAAACTTACCATTGCTTCTTACGCATACACTGGAACCTCATCCCTGTCGTGAGCCACCACTAACTACGCCGTCTGGGTTACTGGGATGGAGACATACGTCGATTATGTGTTCTGAAGCCCCGCCATCAGGACGTATAGTCACTGTCGTCCCGCAAATACCTATTATGGTCGTAAAGACAATCCCAATGCAGGCAGCTCAAAGGCAATCCAGTTTTTTTGCATGTATGTGTGTGTGCGCGCGTGTGTGTGCAGACTTTAGCTGTGTGGTTGATGCCACCTTGTAGCTGGGGAGGAGGGGGGGAGTTGGCCACACCCGAGTGGGCATCGTCACGACTCCAGCTGGAAAGAATGCGTTCTACCGCTTCTCACACCAGCAATAAGGCGTGTGGAGAAACTGATGCACCTACGAGAGTGTATCCGAATTAGCTTGGTTGCCAAGGGCTGCACCCCATACGTCTTCTCGGTGACTTAGAAGCTCTTATGTGATAGTTGCCAAGTATGCGAGCGCAATATAAGTACTGCCAAGTGATTCGCATCAAAAGCACGCAATCACATATCGTCCGTCAGACCGCATTCCGTGGACTTTTTCCAGCGACACTCTACCTGCAAGAATCATAGCAAGTAATAATAAAAGAAAGGGAAGGAGGAAGAATCGATTACTGTTGTAGCTACCTTTGTAGATGAACAGGCCACATAGAAGCAAGCAGGTTGATGTACATTATTCTTAAGCAACCAACTGCTGGCGAATACCTATCCGCATTTTATTCCAGCTGATATAAACATGTACTGCATGTACTATGTACTGCATGCCACCACTTGCTCTTTTTGAAATGACTCACATTGATTCACTGAGTTTTGACTAAATTCTTACATGTCTATACCGTAATGTATCCAAGTCTTGAATCCACGTCCGGTAATGACTGATCCAGAGAATTCGGATGTTGCTGACCTGCCTCCCGTATCACACCATTGTAAAGAACACAATCTGTTGCGATGAAGTTGCACACATTATCGACCAGGGGGACTGTGCTGCCACAATATGGCATTCGCCCATGTATTTGCTCGTGTACGACCCAAGTATATGTGCACAGAAGCCGCCGGTATCGACGACCTGTGTCCAGGGCAACGGGCGCAGTCCGCTTGACGTTCGATGCGATGCGACGCGTCGAGATTTCCTAGGTGTAAATATCGATGCGGGCTTCGAAGTTTCATCATGAACGTCGTTCTGAACACCTCTGCGAAAATCCTTATTGAAGTCTTAATTGCGAACACGATACGGTGTATAATAGTTGCAGCTGGAGCTACAACAAAACACTGAATCTTGTTCTGTCCTTCCAGTGCATTTTCCGACATTTTCCCTTTTAATGTGAGTCGTACCGTGACAATTACCACGAAGGAACGCAACTGTTAACGTCCAGCGATTCATTTGTTCTGATGTGCAGTCCTATATGTATATAGCTACGGAGCAAAAGGGACGGCGGCATGTGTACCATGTTGTACAATCACTGCACGTGAAGATACAAGCGGGAGCGCAAATCGAAAGAAAGACTGACACATAAAATTCAAAGGTCGCTTCTGCAGCCTCACATAGATACCAAATACAGAATGCGAATGATTTGACAGAGACGTTGCAGGGCCGATTGTGTGGGCCAGCCTGCTACAGTTGCTGTTGAACATTCATCCGGCCATCCAATACAGGTCTGGCCCCCTTTAGCGAAATACATTAAACACCAGTCCCTTTCTTCAATTCTATGAAAACGTAGATACATAGATAAATGTAGAAAAAAAAAAAAAAGAAAACGTGAGGTCGAGCCGGTGCGACAAGCTGTTCCATGACGCTCGGTGCGTGAAAGTACCAAGTGACTTAAAAGATTACTTCAGCCCCTATGCCCTAGAGGTAGTTCGCCAGGGCACAAACCGCCACCTTCGACATATCCGTACGAGGTACTTATTTTTCAACCTTTCTTTCCTTGCAGTTCCCAAGCCCGACTATGGCTTCAACAACGGTCCCAACGGAACGGGTAGAACAAACTTCACGACGAAGCAACTAACAGAGCTTGAGAAAGAGTTCCACTTCAACAAGTACCTGACGAGAGCTCGGCGAATCGAAATTGCTACCGCTCTCCAGCTCAACGAGACCCAGGTGAAGATCTGGTTCCAGAACCGCCGCATGAAGCAGAAGAAGCGCATGAAGGAGGGGCTCATCCCTGCAGATGGCGACAGACTCTCCCAGGCATCGTCGCCGGGAAAAATGTCGCCTCCGTCGCCACAGCACAAGGACAGTCAGTGATGACGACCCCTCCGACCTCCGTGCGGCCAAGCACTGCTGCCTGCATGCGGCTCATAGCATCTGGCATCCTGGTCACACACCTCCAGTGAGACAATGACTCGTGCCCGGCATGTGGAACAACGTTGAGTGGTGAAACAGACTGGACTTTCTGGGGCTTCGAGTGGAATAAATTATATAAAATTATAAATACTATAAATACGTCTCAGCCGAATTATGTTTAGGCTTGGAAACGGGTTGGTTGTCAGCACAGCGCGGGCGAGTGGAATGGGCTTGGAGGAAGCGAGCTTTTCTATAAGGCCATCGATAGAAGACGAGCAATACACAGTTTCTCTTCATTATGCATCGTTGTTACGGTCACTTTATACTCTATATGTTGCCAAGGCGATGGACAATAACTGTAGGCGTCGAACCGTATATCGAACGAACTGTCGAACCGTATCAACCGGAACCCATTAGTGGATAAGATTCTGAGTCACACACGACTGCGATTGCCTCCGATAGGAAGAATAACCTTGCCAACGGTATGCTAAAACTCGCTATTGATTGAGATTAAACGCTTACTCTTATGATTATGAAGTAAAACAAACGCAACACGTATCTGTGTGTAGCATTTTCAGATAAGGAGCAGACAGAAAGACGTAAGATAAGTGCATTTCGACGTAATGTTAGCACGCAGACAACGAATAATGTAATACCCGAAGACAACAATGCCCTGTACCCTTTGTTGCTCGCTTTTTCCAAGTACCTAGCACACCGTGCAGTGCCTGTGTAACCCTGCCGAGAAAGTCACCTGTACAGTGTTCACCGACGTACATAGCGGCCTAATCCGCTTCATCAACCCTTCACTCGCTCATCAAAGTGCAATGTTATTTCCTGTGCCGTTTGGTGGGTCAAGCAACGGCGGACTGTATGTACAGTGTATGTGTTTGAACGTTCTCAGCGTGAAGCTCATTCAGACTCTCAGCACATCGACACGTCTCACCCAGTGACAAACTGTGCACGCGAATACTGTGATCAGTTTTCTTTTTTTCAAGTTTTGCATGGCTTCATGGTGTAGCTTATGCCGAAGAGTGTTAGATAGTTTCTTATACCACACCACATCGCTTGTACAACAATGGTATAGAAGTGAATTATAGTACACAGCCTCAACGTTTTCAACAGGGTACATACATATGCATATACAGGTCCAATAGGATGATCCGGGTGAACGAAATTATTTTATGCAAATACTGAGCCTTGAATTTCGTACAAATTTTTGCGTGACGTGTGCCGATAACATATATTTGCTGAAACCGGTATGCTGAGGTGCAGCAACAAACCTCGCGTGAACTTGTGCTACATAGATATATATGTAATTAATGTGAAACAGTGAAACGTTTGGAAAAAGATATCAAAAGCTGTATATGGCCATTGTGAGATCCGAACCTCGTACACTCTGTCTGTTGCATTACATGCTCCAATAGAGTTGATTGTGCTAACGCACAGTCTGAATTCCTGAGTTCAAAATAGTTAGTAGAAACAGACTAAGCACCTGGTAAGTAGAATACCCTAGCCAGGACCGAAGTATGGTTTCAACCTCCCCAGCCGCAGAGGCGCTGTAGCAAAATGACCGCAGGGATATGACTGCGCGGAAGCCCAGTGGACAGGTCTATAGGTTGAGCTGGATCATCCTCGACGAGGTTCTGCTCTTACACATATAATCTGTTTTTCGATTACCTCTAACTTTGTTTCTGGATTGTTTCAAGCTGCCAAATCTAAATTACAAGCAGAAGTAAAACGACTCGTGAATAGTCTCAAGAGCAAACGGCTTGCATCGAACGATGTTCATTTACGTGCAGGAGACAACCTCAGGTCCGTAAAAGAAACTCCGAGGAAATGTTCACTTCTTTGAATATTGTTTTGGGCGTGATACGTCGACGATGCGCCAACTAATTTCCAAGTGAATTACTCTCTACTTTCATGAAGCGCAAAATATCCAGCACAATATCTTCCAAACAGAACGACATTTTCCTACCGGGTATATTATTAATGCAAGCCTATGCCTGAAGAGGCGACAATTAAGACAGTGCTGTCTTGTCGCTTTACAAATTTGCGTTAATTAAGAAATTAACAAAATTGCGCCTTGGAAAAAAGCCTCACTGCAAATGGCCGCTCAACCATTTAATCGGCAACGCCGGATACAAGCTTCAGAATATTCCCTCCTTTTTCAATATACGGTAATGCGGGGTGGGCAGCTTGTTACACAATGGAAACATACCGTACAATTTGCTTCACACCGCGCTTCTTCAATATCAGTGGCCGCTATATTTCGAAGCAGCCAGTAGGCTAAACAGGCTCAGTAGATGTTTAATTTTGCCCTCTTGGACATCACATAGTTCATTACCAGCCTGCAAATCTGCACCGCGGCTATAATGCTCATGCTAACGCCGAGGACCACTCGTTCATAGTTTTATCGTTGGCATTAGCGTCAGTACAGACAAAAACGATGTATAGCACCTTCTTATGTGTACTTAAATATGCCATGTGATGTACAACCGTGTCCGTGCTGAACGAACTGTCAATACCGACGTACTCATACTAATTATTACCAGTTTGTGTTTCACTCTCTCCAACCGTATTTGGTGTAAAGCGTTAGAAGGCATTATAGTATTGCTGTTCAGAATATTGTATTAACATAATTATTTAATTACAGAGGTAACTGTATTGCTTTGTGCTTTGCACGCTACCGCTCACCTAAATATACTGGCTGTTACGTGCGTCCGATCTCTAGCAGTCGTTAATGCCATATACGAGCAAAGTGTGCAACAGTATCTATATTGTTCAAACACCACGGAATTGCAGTTCGTTCGCACGGGTACGGTGCTGTTATTCTCTTATGATATAGAGATCGGAAAAATCAGGGTCATGGAGCTCGAGAAGCTTTTCTCGTTGTTCCACTTTAATATTCAGACGGTTTATGTACAGTTTCTGCCGAATTATATACCACCGTGTACATAGCCTTTTATTGTGCCTATTCCTTTTGCCTTTGGTATCATGGTGTACAGTATAGACTTTTGATTGCCAGAGCGACTGACATCTGGAATCAAAACATAGCGAAGGAGGTACCAGTGTATGATATGCAAACAAAAGACAGGGTATTTTCCCGCGTTTACATCGTTTCAACTTATTTAATCATACCTTTCAAAACGCTGCTCATGGATTGGTCTGTGTCATGTATAGGAGACTGTCTTTGTGCTTCTTGTAAACGACGACTTTGTTCCTCTTTTTATTCTTTTAACTTATTATGTCCAGATATGCTGGGTTGATAAATCCACCAAATAAAAGTTGACTTTGTAAGCACCGATTTTTTTGTGCATTGTTCATGTCTATAGGACAACACCCACGCTCACGTATCTCATCCAATCCTAGTTTTCATGTGGTAGACACTATACGTTTCTGAAAAAATAAATATGCGGGGGCTTTTCAGCTATAAAGCAGAGCACAAACACACAAAAATACTAACTAGTTCCTCGATAAGCAATAAACAGAACTCAATAACCCAACCTAGAAAAAAATCCTGGGTACGCCCACCATGCGTACGACTGCAGTACTTCGCAGTTTTGGCATTAATCACATCTGGAAGAGCCAGAGTAACTCAAGGAGCCCATGAAATACATAATCTAGTGTGTTAACCATAATTGCTCTTTACACATGCTCACCTCACAATAAAGTTTTTGTATTTCTTCACACATGAAATGATCTGTCACAGACGAAATACAGAGAACGTGTCGAGTTGAGTCACTCCTCTGGTCCCTTTCTCGGATTCCAATTCTTTTTTTTTTTTTTTCACCATGTACCAGCTGGCCTGCACCCTTGCCCTTTTGCCATGACAAAATACAGAGTTTTTTTTATGATTATTTACATATTTTTCGTGAGAAAGGTATGACAGCGGCATAGATGAGGTTTTTGCATTTGAGTTACACGGACCCGCGGAAATCCTCTCGAAGAGAGCACGTATGTATATAACTACTGCCTTACTATGTATGACTACTAAACTATATAACTACTACATAACTACCTAACTATGTAACTACTACCTAACTAACTAACTACTAACTATGTAACTACTACCTAACTAACTAACTACTAACTACCTAACTATATAACTACCTAAAATTCATGAATGAACTCTTTAATGAGAGGATTTCAAGCAAAAGCAACAACAACATATATATTGTGATGATGAAGTGGGGAGGTTTTCCACCGCAAAGCAAAAGCAAAAGCAAGATTGCAGAATGGGAGGCAATTCCGCTTGAAAGCCGTTCTACTATTTAAACTGCGTCTTTAACGTGCGTTGCAATACCCATCGCTAATATTGTTATGCAAATGAGTCGAAAGCAAAATGAACGCCTGAGGAGTGTACGACCTTCATCGTCGTCGGCTTATCTGTGCCGCAGGCCGGGGGGGGGGGGGGGGGATCATTCGTCCTGGGCAAACTTCACAGGCAACTGTGCCAACATCTGTTTTAAAGTGTCTGAGGAAGACACGGGAAAAGCACCCAGACAGCACAGCCAGCATTCGGATACGGGTCACCTCCCAGTCACGACGTAGAAGCCGCAATGCGTTGATGGGGCCAGCAGATCAGCACCTGCTCCAATCATCTTCATTGCTGCAAATCACGTGACACTCTGATGCACAATGAACGAAGTCCTCCCTTCGTTTGTGATGCGTGCGGCTTCGGTTTCGGCTCATTTGCATAGCAAAAATTGGGTTACCGATATTTCAGTGCACGAGCTCGTTTCAGGATTTTGATAATAGGTTGCTTGAAATTCAGGTTGAAAATAGAAATGCTTTCAACGAGGGTTTGCTCCCAGTCGGCTATCTGACTTTTGCCCGAAAGTCCCTAACTGAAGATTTTGATTTGATTTGATTTGACTTTACTGGCGCAAGCCTAACTGAAGAGTTTATGAATTTTAAGCGATTAGTCTTTTTTTTTCTTTTTTTTTTCAAATTCGAAAAATTTGAAATGTCAAAAAGTCAATTTATTCAAGGAGTATGGCAGCTACAATATTTTTGTACTGTTGGGTGATTAGATGAGTCACAAAATTTGTGAGCCCATCTCTCTTAACGATTGAGCCCAGTATTTTCTCTACCCCTACTTTACTGATTCCTTTTCCTTTTTTAAAAAATAAAGTCAACAACTGAGGTCAGTACGTGTATCTGCATTAATTAATTTCTTACAGTGCAAGCTCAATTGAGCAGACAAGGTAAAGGAGGGCAGGCTGTTAAAAAAAAGTTCATTTACAACGTGGATCTGGGGAAATGGCTTTGACGTACATTGTACTCGTACTTGCTGAAGTATAGGTTACAAGAGTTACAATGTTGTTGGTGTTTTGTCTTATAATCCTGAAGTACCTGTAGTCGTAAACAACTGAGTTACATAAAGTAATCTGATATTACACAATCGACAAAGAGCTTCACAAGAAAGTAGTTTCGCCGCATGATTCGTATTATTCTTAGTTGGACAAACACACATTTCCGATAACAGCCTTGGATACGGGACCCTTGTGCCATCGACAGAATGCCAGGGGCTATTTGGTACTGATCTAAAAATGTCATGGCGCGAAACAGACCTACGCGGGACGGGAAAGAAGACACAAGTACACAGGCTATCCTGTGTACTTGTTATAGTACACACAGTACACATAGTACACAGGGGGGGGGGGGGGATATATTTATTAGACGAAAAGAAAAAAAAACCGGGGAAAGGTCAGCCAAACGGGATGTCGGCTTGCTATTCCAGAAATAAGAAATAATAATAAATAGTACACAGGCTAAGTATACAGGCTGTGTATAGGAGAAATTTCTTACGGATCTGGAGGTTACGGGTTATTCTTCAGGCGACAGCTATATGGGGAAAGCGGACATCTTCCACCTGAACAATACAATTTTAGTCGATACAGGCACACATACACACGCACAGACACTAAGCTGAAGCGAAAAATGAAAACAGGTACATGTACAGAAATACTGGTATAACTGACAATTCGTGGTTTTACGTCACCAGACAGCTATGATCATAAGTGATGTCACCGTGGTTGGTCCGTGGATTAATTTTACCTACCTTAGGGTTATTTAACGCGCGGCGAAATCTCAGCAGACGGCACACCGTATTTAACGTCCCTCGAGGGAGAAAGGGGGGGATATATTTATTAGACCAAAAGGAAAAAAAAACCGCGGAAAGGTCAGCCAAACGGGACGTCGGCTTGCTATTCCAGAAATAAGAAATAATAATAAATAAATAAAAAGAAAAGATAAGAATTAAAGAAAGAAAGAAATAGGAAGGAATAAGAAATAAATAAATAAAGAAAATTAAGAAATAAGAAAATAAAGAAAAAGAATTGGGGGAAATGCCGAAAAACTAACAAATGATGAAAGAAGGATGAGGTAGATTAAAGACAAAATTGGTAAAAAAAAAGATGACTAACAAACGGTGAAAGAATGATTAGATGAATCACAGAAGATGACATTAAAAGGAAAGCATGAAGTTAATGCGTTGAGGGAGAGAGTGGGGCACAGAAGAATGAGATTGCACGTCTGAGTTCACAGGCTGTTCATAAGACCTGAATCTCTCAAGAAAGTCAGAACTGCTTTGGTCACAGACCGGGAGAAAGGGGGTCACACGGAGAAAGGCTTGTATACCCTATCACCAAGTTATACTGGCGTCTCCGGCAGGGTTAAAATCCGCAACCTCGGGGTCAGTATAGGTTGTCACGATGCATGCCAACTGATCCACCGAGACCGGTGAACAGAAATATAGCTGTTCGATCAACAGACAACAATGCTATGTCCGCATCCACATTGGCTAATCACGGATGCGTGGCCTAATCACTCATAGCTCGCTCCTGCAGCAATTCGAGGAACCGTATCAGTTTGATCATGGCGTGGAAGACCTCCCGAGGTGCTTGAGGCAACGTCCAGACGCGTACGGGGAGACATAGCTCTGGATCAATATAATCAGCTCAAATTACAGGGCAGCCTGCAGGCAACCTGACGGATAAGGCCTGAATACCTGGCCGCCTTGAGAGCACGCGAAAACGTATTCTTTTACTCTCTTGTTTTCCTTCATTTGTGCTTAGCATAAGCTTTCGCCAGTGGTATTGAACTGCCGCAGATGTGTAGGGATGTCCGTGTATGCGCATCTTTACCGCGAATATACTTTATTGAAGACTTAAGTGCAATCGCAAAAGTGCCGAAAATGGGTACGTCAGTTAGCACGGGCATTTCATTGTGTGTGGCAGCGCAAGCCGACAATGAATTTGGACATTCTTCGAGTTCTTTGGACGTTTATATGCGTTAATGAATTCACCTTATCATATTTGAGCACATGCTTTGTTCGCTAAGCACATTTGGCATCTTTCTGTTTTCTCATATAGTAACAAGCCCGCGATAGAAGCGTTAAAGAGCATGTCTCCTTGGACGTTACTTAGGTATTGGGAGCGAGATAACACCGCCCAATAGCCCCACCAGTTGAAGAAAGAAGTAAAAATAAAAACAACAGTACACCCTGGGAAACGCCTTATATGTATTATCTTCTTTCTGTGACCGCCCATATTACCTCATTGTAGCCTCTTTTAAAAATGCGCTGCTAGAAAGGTGTGTTAATCCGGGGTATTTGTAGAGTTTAATGAAAATACGGCAACCCCCGCTCTTGTCGATGTTGCTGGTATATTTTGTTATAGCACCAAGTCATAGTACCAAACTCATATATGAGTTTGGTACTATGACAATTTCGCGAAAGTTACTTATCAAGTTATCATAATTACTTACTTTACGTCGCCAGACGTGATCATGAGAGAGGCCATGGTGGGTGCTCACTGGATTAATTTTGCAAACCAGAGGCTCCTTTAAAGTGTGCCGAAATCTCAGCACGCAGCAAAACCCTAGCGGAAGACAACGTGTCCAAGCAACTTCTGAACCGCCACCAAGTTCCCGGTGTCCTCGGATGAGTTCGAAGCCGCATCCTTGTGATCACACTGATAACAGCTAGGGACGTCTTGCGCCATATCAGAAAGGAAAATTCCGCATTATTTTGCAAAAAGGGACCGCGTAGGTACACTCAACAAGATGTATCAGGGGACGAGTCCTCTGTAAAGACGAGGTGTGTACTGCAGGGGACACGGTTGTCTAAAATCAGCACTCCGTGGTTTATCTCCAGAATCAAATCCTTATCAAATTTCCAGGTGTTGCAAGACGAGTAATAAACACGTGCAGCACATGGTCCACCTTCAAATACAATATTGGCACAACACTTCCAAGCGGGGATTGGCGCCTAGGTCACGTGCTAGCCAAAGTGAAAATCCCATGGAGGTAAGAAACTAAGGAGATGCCCTAAGCGCCTCTCCCAATGCAAGCTAGCGTGCTGTGACCCGCGCATGGCATTGTGGTTAGTTGCCCATACACGTGACCCATAAACGTCACGGCAAGACGTCATAAAACATGGCGTCCTCCATGTCCGCGGCGTATCTTACCCGAGTACAGAGACGAGCTGCGGCCGAATAACTTGTTTCCGCTTTCATAACGTCTTAGAAGTTATCACACCCGTTGAAACACAAGATAGATCATCTCAGTGTGGAAGCAATGGATCACAAATCGCTAGAAGACGTACGTACGTCATCGTGACATTGCCTGGCTTCTCTTCTGTTTTGTTCAACGTTTGCTGTGATTTATCACGCGGCAAATGTTGAAACAACCCATAACCTTCCAAGTATTGTGCGAATGGACTCCTTGAAGGTAAGACGTTTGCTGAAAATGAGGTTTGCTAAACTTCCAATCCTCCGAGCAGACCGCCATAACGCCGAAACATGTGGGGATCACGTGACCGGGCAACTAGATGGGCGTGGTATTGCCAGGAGCGACCGCTAGAAGGGTCCCACGGCCCTCCGATCTTATAGCCCTCTCCTTAGTTTCTTACCTCCATGGAAAATCCGCTGCCGCAAGTCTGGTTGCCAAGTCCTGGAATCTGATTGGTCAAATGAGTGCCAGGTGAGAAGAGCGGCAGAAAATAGTCCATCTGCTGCCCACTTTCTGTGATTACGGTTTACACGTTGACTGTGACACTTTGAACGAATGTGTGCCCGTGTGGCCATGGCAAGCAGTAACAAAACCACCACCACCACCGTAACTGGAAGGCTGCCACTTGACCACAAGTGCTGGCAGATGAGTTATTAGCAGTGGTCACCGCTGCAGCGACAGAGAAGCCCGTGTACCGATTACTGCGAAATTGTGCGTGATGACTGCGGAAAACGACGTCGACTCTCATACCAAGTACGAAGGAGGATGTTGAAACAACTTTGAATAATCACAACAACGCTCGGCCGTTATATGAATGGCGATTCGTTACGTTTCCCCATCGACGACACAAACTTTGTGTCGTCGCTGACGTGCGAAGTCTTTATTGAGATTGTGCGTGCGTGATTTATGTTGGTGACGGAACATGATGCCTCTTGATAGTTAAACATTATACAAATTAGAACCAAACGAAGGCAGGATACACACGAAGGTTCCACTGACTTGTTTACAGCACAAGAGCAAGGTGTCAGTGTTGCCGACGAGTTTAAAAAATAGACAAATAGATCCGTAAATAAATAAAAATAAATAATTGAATTTGTATATCAATAAATAAATAAATAAATAAATAAATTGTCCGTTGTCCACACACGTTATCCGTCGCCTGCATATCCTCGACGACATGTGTCAAAAATCTTCACACAATCATCGTTATCGTTCTCCACCTTCGCCACGGTGAATGATTGAACGAAGCATTTGAGACGAACGTAGAACTGATCTTCAGAGTCACAGAATTTAATACGTCTATTCGTGTACCTAATCCACAATAGTGATTTCTTGTCAAAGGAATTACCGACATGGCCCAATTTTCTTCTTAGTTTTTACGAAACAACACTACAAAGAGGAATTCTCTTGACAAACGATTGAAACATGTAGTTCCAACTAAAAATCCGACAAAACTTTTCTCCTGACGTCCGCAAAATGCACAAACCAACTGATCTAGTTGTTTATATAGCATATACGGATAATGTGCAGAGTTTCTACTGTTTTGTTTTCTTCAACCTGTACAGAGTGTGTGTTTTTTTTGTTTTTTTTTTTTGTAAAAAGCTATGAGAGAAGCACAGATGTCGGTGTTGCAGTTGAGTTCTACGGCGAGGTGGACATCCTCTCGGAGAGAGTGGGCTGTGTAACTACAAGATGACTAATAATCCTAAAGTTTATCAATTAGCTCATTCATTAGGGAATTTCGGGGGCCAAAAGCGGGACAGCAGAATGGGAGACAATCTTCGCTGAAAGCCACTTTATCTTTTGAAATCCTGAGACGAGTGCTTGCCGTGAAATATTCATAGCCGAATTTCGCTATGCAAATGAGACGAAACTAAAACCACGCACATCAGGAGCGCATGACATTCGCCGACGGAGGCTTATCTGGGCCCCAAAGCGGTTTGATCCTGCAGGATCAGAACCTACACCAATTCTCTCCATCGCTCCAAAACACGTGTCCCTCTGACGTGGATCTTTTTTTTTATTCTGTGTTAGCGCCGCAAAGCAACTGTGGCTACGAGCGGCGTACAGATGAGGACAGATGGAGAGAGGACAGCAGGAAGGAGTGGGGGACAGAGGGGGTTAGTATGCGTCCTGGGTCGATTTCAGAGCGAACTGTGCCGACATTCGTCTGGAAAGTCTTTGGAAAACCAAGGGAAAACCTCAGATAGCAGAGTCGGTGGTAGGATTCGAACCCACCACCTCCCTGCTTTCAACACGACCTTGACGTGGAAAGGGAGCTATCCTTCCTGGGCTCCCTATCGGAGCGGTTTCAGTTTCGGCTCATTTCCAAAGCAAAATTCAGTGACGCGTATTTCAATGCACGCGCGCGTTTCAGGATTTCCTTTAAAAAAAATGGAATGACTTTCAACGAGTATTGCCTCGCGTATTCCGCTACCTATTTTGTCAGGCTGAGGTTCTCCAATTGAAGACTTAATTAAGGAATTTGAGGCAATTAGTCATTTTGTAGTTGTACTCTCTTCGAGATGATGTTCGCCTGGCCGTATAACTTGTGTGCTCCCGCCTGGAAGGGTGAGGAAGAAGATAAGGTTGTTTTGTTATTGGTGGTGGTGGTGGTGATGATGGAACTGCTTCCCGTAATAGGCCACGCTCAGACGTGCGACGTCACGACTATCGCAGGGGGGAGGGGATCGTGCGTCCTGGGCAGACTTCACAGGGAAGTGTGCTGACATTTGTCCTAAAGCGTCTGAGGAAAACCGAGGAAAAACACCGAGACAAGAACAGCCGGAATAGCGGAAGGTGGTTGGAATAGGCAGAACGAGGAACGAGGCCGAATAAAAGCAGTTCTTGTACATAACACAACTGTGAAAACGATATCTATATATGCTGCACTCATAGCTCTTTTATAAAAAAGTATGTAAATGATAAAAAGTATGTAAATGATAAAAAACACTCTGTACATAGCAATTATGTAACACTACGATATCTAGATAATTAATTTTCTTTATAGGTATTAGTGACAATACGCGTTCGAGCACAGCCAGCTTTGTGGCGAGAATCAGTGCAACAGATAAGCGTGTTGTCAGGCGGAGAAAAGGTTATTGCAGGCATTATTCTGACGGGCGTCGCGTGCTGAAGAAAATAAATGATCTAGCGGGTGATTAATAACCTCATTATTAGGTGACAGGCAACCTTTATGCGGATAGCAGGATGTAAGCACCCTATTCACTAACGACAAATTATTAGCTGATACCTTTACAGAGACTGTCAATGCAAGTTCTGCGTGCGAACCTCTCCTTGTGTCCATCGTGCGTGAGTTACGTAAAAAGCTTGAAAATCACCATGGGGATTCATCAGCTCTGAACACGAGGGAATTAAGACTGGTGAACAAACAGTAACAACAGAAGAAACGTTACATTATTTCTCGCCCAGCTTCAGAAATGCAGTATAGCCGGGCACTCAGGTTGTCACGATGTAACACTATTCGTGTATAGGTTTGCCAACTCCTGCTGATAGTGCTGTGTAACACCGAGCACCAGGAAACACGCCAACATGCATCTTCGTGAACTGAAATATTTTCGGCGCCAAATTGTAACAAGAAGAGAGGACGTCTGTTCAAGGGTACTGCAAAACGTTTAATGGATATGAAGATGGCGGAAGAATCTCAAGTCACGAGATCCGTGCCATGATTTTACGCGATATGATGTCATCTTTCTGTACACTCCCACCCCTGAATAGACGATGTCGATGAAGCAGATGAGAGACCCTAGCAATTAATCTTCGTCTGCCTCTAACTTGTGTAGCAGTTGAATTGGTCTACAGATAACTTTGCCCCCGATATCCTGACCTGGCAAGATCGGATGCGGCCATCGGCGCTCTCTCTTGTACTTTCAACGCGGCCAAGGGGCCAAGACACCCGAGGCGCGTTCTCCTTGGCTATGAGAACGATGTCTCCTGTCTTGACGCTGCACGATGAAAGTGGCCTGCGTATGTTCGCGGATCTTAGGCACAGGATATACTCCTTGGTAGTCCAAAACGACTCTATCAAGCGCTCGCGGTACTTCCATCGTCGCCTCAGCTGGTTTGACGTCGAACGCAACTCGACTGCAGGCTCGTAGGGAAGGGCTGTAATACGTTTACGAACCAGGAAATGCCCAGGCGTGAGCACGGAGAGATTGTCTGGATCCTCGGAAACATAAGTCAAGGGCCGTGAATTCAGAACGGCTTCCACCTCCATGACAACAGTGGCAAGCTCGCTGTACGTTAGGGTGCTTTTTCCCAGTATCTTCCGTAGACACACCTTGGCGCTTTTTATTAGGCGTTCCCAAAAGCCTCCCCACCAGGCAGCGCGCTCAACGATAAACTTCCAGCTGATCCGATGTACCGTAAGGAACCCGTTCACACCTGGATCCTGCGACAGCTGGCCAACGGAAAGTTCACTGGACACACGCTTGAAGGTGCGGAAATTATCAGAGTATACTGTTCCTGGCACACCTCGCCTCGATACAAATCTCTTGAAGGCCTTCAAAAAGTCTTCGGCAGTCATAGATTCTGTGACCTCTAAATGAACTGCCCTAGTTACGGCGCAAGTGAAGATGAGGATGTAACACGTTCTTGAAACATTGCTCTCTCCATAGGGTGGTCTGTAAAAGAGTGGCCCAGAATAATCGATTCCTGTCACATCAGATGGCGCTGCAGCTGATATTCGGTCCCGAGGCAGGGGACCAGCAATCTCAGTACACGCGCGGGCTTTCGCTCGCCGGCAGACGCGACAGCCGTGCACCACCCTCTTAACCACTTGCCGTCCTCGAATGACCCAGTAGGCCTCCCGTAGGTCAGTCAGTGTTCCTTGAACGCCAGCGTGCAACAACCGTAAGTGAGTCTGCCTGATAACCATGGCTGTGATAGGGTGGTCCGAGGGCAAGACTATAGGATGCTTGACTGCATCAGGAAAGACACCGTACTGGAGACGTCCTTCCATGCGGAGGATCCCTTCGTCGTCGCGAGGCGTTCAAACAAGGAGGCGTTCCGAAGAGAAGTGTGGGTGGTAGGCCGCAATCCAAAAGACTCACGTTAAGCATTTCTAATCCAATAGTGCTCTGCTGCATTGGCTTACTGCATTGGCTCTGAACTTGGCATACCCCTGTCCTTGAGGGAAGGGCTCCTGCTGTTGTGGACAAACCGTAGCACCCATGACGTAACCCGGAGCAGTCTGGAGAACGAGCTGTACTTTCGTACTTGCAGGATGGGCTTGTTGAATACTGTCATCACTGCGAGAACGTCGGGGGTCTTAGCCTCCGAGTACACATCTCCTGGAGCATTGGCTGTAGAGCGCCAACCTGGCGGCCAGGATTCAGGACTGCACAGCCAACTCGGGCCATTCCACCAACACGTAGTGTCCAGAAGGCGTCGGCATGACACACCCCTCGTCAAAAGGTCGGCAGGATTGTCGGGACCAGAACAGTGTCTCCATTGGCGGGTTTGCGTAGAAGATTGAATCTCAGCAACGCGGTTCCGTACAAAAGGTTTCCACGCCGAGGGAGATCCGTGGATCCAATGCAAAGCAACATCGGAGTCTGTCCACAAGATGTCTTCCACATCTAAAAGGAATAACGTCTGCCGGACAAACTTAAGCAGTCGTGAGGCTAGAACGGCGCCCATCAACTCGAGGCGCGGGAGGGACATTGCTTTCACCGGGGCGACTCTGGTTTTGGCCAGCAAAAGACATGCTTCCAATAGGCCTTGGGCACGTTGAGAAACCAAGTAAACCCACTCTCCAAGGTCAAAAATAAAGTTGTTGTTGTTGTTGTTAATCTTGGGCCATGCGGCAGCCATCATCGGGCAGGCTAGCTGCGGAACGTCAGGGAATATCGTCGAGACCGCTTTTAGTCGTTGGATTGGTACCAAGACCACTTTTCCAGTCTTCGAGGCATCCAGACTTTCGACGGCGTTCACTAGTACTCCAGGCCTCCTGCAGACTGTTGACCTCTACCGGTACAAGTTGTGTACCATCTACGCCAGCTTAATCTTCTCTCTTACTGGTATTAAACCTCTTATGATCGATCATGAGTCTTCTTCTTGGTCACCTAACCCTACAACGTGGTGCAAAACATGGTGCATACGAGGCAACTTACAAACGTTATTGGTCGTAACGACGATAACGGAGAGGACTGCATTCACGCTTCTCCTACAAAACAACCATGGCAAGCCATTTCAGAACTTGGCGATATTGACAGCGAGTTTAGAGTTGGACGAGCTCGCACAAGAGTACCCCAGGAAACGCACCCCAAACACCCCCTGTGGTGAAAAGCCGGCGATGAGGCAGCTACAATTAAAAATTGGACACCAGAGCACGAAGATTGCACACAGATGAGGAGGGAAGTATCAACGAAAGGGCAAGAAAAATTAGCACAACATCGTGACAGCTCACATAATTGATGGGGACTTTGGACTAAGGAAGCCCGAAGGACCGCCTCGACGTTGCACCTGCACTCTTCCTTCTCGTCGATTCTACAATTAATGAGATCTCCTGCTCCTCCACCACCTGTTGTCAAATAGTTGCGTTAGCAGATCTTCACGCGAGCATCCTTTAGGAAACTTAAGGGGGGAGGGGGTGGGGGGGAGTCGCAAAGGAAAACATGCAGTTTTATAGTAGACCGTTGGTTGCGTCACCATGAAGTTGTTGTACCTATCGGAACCAATGTTAATGTGTGTGACAATGCGTTAGCGACTGCTGGCTCTCTTTCTCTGGTGACATGGACGGTTGCATTGCTGGATAATCCATTTCTCTGTAGGGTACAAAAACAGTTTTCTTTTTAAATCTCATGATAAAATCATGATGTGCATAAGATAAAAAATGCATAAAATCTCATGATGCAAGTCTCATGATGGGGTTCATGCATTTGCAATTTTGCATACATCGTTTGCAATCGATGCTGAGAGGACATGTTGCTTTGAAGCGGAGGAGGAGACATCTGTTTACTTACAGAAAGATGGCGGAGTGTGACACCCACCAGGGGTCCGCTGCTCTACGTGTTCGGAGCGTGTCCATGACGTGAAAATAAAAAGGATGACCGACAGAACACAACAAACATACGTACGCACATAAAACAGAACACACGTGAACAAGATTCTAGGATGCTGATGTGCATATCCCAGTGTTGAGGTAACCAATCTATTCACATTCTTGATAGCAACGCAGGTCAATGCTGGGCTCTCTTGAGCAGTGGCAGAGCGCTGCTTATGCGATTGGTTCGTGAATGTCACTTTGCCAGGAACACATGGTCTTAGGGGTTGGTTGCCCAGGTTCACAAGGATGTTCTCAAGCTTTGATTGGGGGACTGTATATGATTATCTGTAGGGCGACCCTGATGGCGCCGCACATGGGTCACTCCGTGGAGGCCCAGCTAGAAATCCGTACAAGCTATACGAACCCGATCGGACAAACCATTATCTGCTTGTCAGGGAGGGCGTACGTGCACGCGGTTCTTGTCGTAGCGGTTTCCATTGAGCAACCACAGCAACACCATTTTCGTACCGCATGTCTCTCCTTGTCTCAGCTACCATACATGGCTATACGTCCTCCCATACAAACGATAGCGGTATATCCGACTGTGTTCATATCTCGTCGCATCCCACATCCCACAGCCCACAGCTCGCGCATTGCAACGTACGCAAGTATGATTTGGGTTGTAGAAGATTATGTGTATTATTATGCTGTACATTGACGCCAAGGTGTTTAGGATCGATTGGAAACTTGTCTTGCGGTCACAGGAAACAACGACGAGAATGATGATGATGGGAATGTGATGTTTCATTGCTAGATCTGCGGTATCCGTCCCTATTACATGTGGAACATTACAACAGTGAGGTGGTAATGAAGTTGATATACCGTTTGTGTGCGCGTAGGCACAGAGAGGACGAGAGAGATACACATAACATGTGAGGCACATGAGACACACGTCACGGAACTATAAGCCGTGTATAAAGAGTTGATGGCTACCGACAACTACACTTCAGGTTCAGAAGCAAGGTCCCTGTACTGAAGTGTCACAACTAAGCGTACAAGGGCTCCACAGATTTCACCCATCATGTCATAGCAAGAACTTGACGTAGCGAAAACGTGGAGCCAAAACACGAGAACACAGAACAGGGACCTGACGACACGAATGCTCCACTATCAACATTTTATTCAAGGAACACATTCAGGATATATCCCCTAGATAGATACCCTGAATGAAGTGTTCATAGTGTGTCGTCTTCGTCATTGTTTGTTCTTGTGTTTTGGCTCCAAGTTTTCGCTATGCCAAGTTCGTACCTACGGGCCTACCTTCCTGTTTTAGTTCATAGCAAGAAGTTGCTTGCAGAAACTGTTCGAGCCACGCAAATGAAAGAAAGACGTCTAACTTAAGGGAAGTTGAAAAGATCGTGAAGTATAGACATCGGACTTTATTTTAATACACTCAGCATATCCTTACAGGAGTTGTGAGCAGGAGGCAGTGCGAAACGTTGGCCGTGCGTGCAGCACACCTCTACAATATGTGGGCACAGTCTACATAAATTTGCACATAATCGTCTCCCACCTAGAGCGCGTAGATTTTGTGGTAGCGTTCGTGCAGTTTCTTTCCTTGTCATGTTTTTTTTAGCATCTATACGATTCCCTTCACAATAGCGGCACCAACAAAGAAAGACGACATAACCTCGATGGATTTTGTGCGTGCCTTATTCCTGCCTCACGCATATGAATTAGTTAACAGGTAGAAGGCGATGTTCTGCCCCTAAAGTTCAAGTCTGATGCGCTTTTCGCCTGTCCTTGTCATACCCAGCTGAACGTGAGACGGTGAAAAAGCCGGTATACCCGTCAGCACAATGGACAGTGGACTGCTGAACAGTGGACACGTCATGCTCTACAGGATTTTCCGCATAAAATTGTCACTGGCCTATATATAGCACAGGTAGAGGATATAACAGGACAGGAGAAAAATAAGTTGTATGCCATACTTTTGACTTGCAAGAGGATTTAGTTCGAATTAAAAACGAGTACAGACAAGCGGCTGAAATAGGGCTACCGGCAAGCCTTTATTTTATAATGTTGGTGATTGAGAAACGCCAATAATGTAAGAATGAACGAATAAAAAGGGAACAGAAAGAATATACTTTTCACTATACTTGCCACTACATCAAGTAGTGTCAGTAGGAAACTTCGTCGTAACTGCGCTTGAAGTTGATTCTCACGAACAGACACAGACGCAGAACAGCCCAGCCATGCGTAGTCGTTCGGCGCTCACTCCCGAAACTGCTCTCAATCCACTTATATTTCAAGCAACGCGTATTACTAGCGGAAGCCACACTAGTTTGCACACCTTTCAGCTACGCGTAGCTTAGTCGCTCATCCCGCAGATGAGTATAGCACTACAACATTAGTATGGCGAGCTATGTCACACCACACACCATTAGTGCCCGCGGAAACCAAACGTCCATTAATCTACGCGCTCTGTAGATTTAGCACGATCCTGTCTGTTCCGTGCCCTTAGCTGACGAAAGCCAGATGTCATTTTTCATCGTCCACAACCCGAGTTCCGAGGATACCGCCCCAGAGAATCTCTTGCCCCGAGGGCTGGAACTCCCTTCGCACATCCTCTTCACCTTAACTGCTGACCTACGACTCGGAAGTGATTCATTTATTCTCGCGTTTCCTCGAGCATATGCCATTTGGATAAAAGGAAGCCGCAAAACCGTACTAGCATTACTGTGTCATTGAATGCGTGGATGCAACGATATAGGAAACAACTAGGGTCATCGGCTTTGTCACGGTTTGTTCTGTTTACTGCACATGTTTTGTAATACGATGCCTTCACCAACACGATTAAATGATTCAGGTGAGAAGGTGAAGGAGAAACCACGTTCGTGTTGATTTCGCTATGAGGTTTGATAGATGCGTCTGCCCTTCGTTAAGACGCCCACAGCCGACCACAATTGCACCTGCTGAGTACACGGCAAGTGCGAATAAATGGGCAGTTACAAAATGGCAAAATATTGTGCCATGTGCGAAAGACGGAGGAGATATTGAAAAGTTCATGGCGGGACACAACACGAACTGGATACGGGGCTTGGTGTGTCCCTACGTCAGGGCCTCTACGCGACAAGGAATAGTCCGGTTTATATATAAGGACTCCGCTGGAGGAGTTCGGTAAAAGGATTCACTTGAAATTTAGTCGCGTTGCAATAGAGCCACACAGATCTAAAGTTTAAAATTGCAGCTGAACATTAGGATAATTCTATCGATAGCACGACCATTGCGTTTGTTTTTACAAGATTTGTCTGATGGTGACGTAACGTTCAAGAGACAAATCTTATTAGCAGCAGCCGCCCGATGAGGTAATTCTTGCGTGAGGTTTCACTCTATAAACTAGGTAGAAACTCGCTGCGGAGAGAAATCAGAAATGGATCTATGGTTATTCATTCTGTTTGCGCAGGCCCAGACTATGGAGTTCATTTACCAGCTATCCATACTGTGAACTATGGTTATTTACTTCAAAGCGTCTCGGTTTGATCTCCGTATTGTGCTGGTACCGCATCTATGCAAACGCAGTTTATTTGTTCATTCCTACTCTCATTTTGGCAATGTTTACCAATCATACCGTCGGCAACCGTACACGCTCTTTCATGGGAATAAAGGCAACTATTCACCCTTTATCTATTTATTACATTCAGCAATTGCGATTATTTGCCATTTGAGATACGGCGTCCGTTCCATAGTGTCAAGTG
Organism: Ornithodoros turicata; assembly: GCF_037126465.1. Classification (NCBI taxonomy): domain Eukaryota; kingdom Metazoa; phylum Arthropoda; class Arachnida; order Ixodida; family Argasidae; genus Ornithodoros; species Ornithodoros turicata. Next base: position 124,394,494 of record NC_088202.1, on the reverse strand, counting down.
GCGTACAGGAAGTGTGTGACAATGTCTGCCTTTATGCTTTTATCGATGCTAAGCAGGTAGCATCGACCACTTAATTACGTTTAAACCAAACAATGCATCTTTCTTCCAGACGCTTCCTTCTTAGGTCATTGCTCAAAACGCGATGCATATGCATCGCAGCTTTGTGTTCATTCCGCCCCCCACCCCGATATAACGAAAGAAAAACAAAAGTGAGATACATGTAGGCAGAACCCAACGAAAAAAATAACCCATGAAGCAGGAACTTTGCGAGAAGAGAAAGAAGGCAGCTAAGTCTCCGTGCATGCACGACAAGCCAGGCAGCACTTTTTGCTTTTCCTTATGTTTCCCCGTCATCATATCAGCCGGTAAACACCTCCCATCGGTGCGGCTCCCCTCGTGCCTGACTGCTCCCCCTCCCCCCCTCTTTCCTTCGTCTCTCCTCCGCCCTGAGATGCAAGTTCCGTCAAATTTTAGCTCGACGTGATTGGAGGAGTTGTCAAGGAATGATTAATTTCTCCCCTTCTCGACTGGCTGCATGAGCGTGGAAAGAATCCGTGATGTGATGTGTGCTCCAGAGGCCGAAGCGAGGGTCCATAGGAGCGAGTTCCTCTCCTTGCTGCCTCCCAGGGGTCCTCGTCTGGTACTTTTGTTGCTGCAGTCGACCCGATAAAAAAATGGGTGTACATATTTTGTTTCCTATGATCATCCTATACGTGCTTGTTAAGCGAAATGGTATTCTAAAATTTTATGTTGATTTACGTATACTAGACAAGACGCGAATCGCAATTACCGCAGCCGTCACAATTGATGTCGGGACAGAGACACCATGCGGAATGGTGCATACGTGCATGAAAGAGGTTTGGACGAAAAATTCGCGAGCAGGTATTTCTTAGACTTCTCTAAAGGTGGCGTCTATAGATTTCGACTTACCATTTTTGGTATGCCGATGAATTCGTCGCTCAAAAAAGAAAAAGAAAAGAGAGAAGGAAAAGCAGACGGTCAACGTATTTAACTTTGTTGTGAACTTGTGGTCTAACGTTGGATGAATTCCTAACACGGTAACGTTTCAGTCGCGCATTATATTCTGTAAACCTTGCGTATGAGAAGCCTGCACGGGTAAATTCTGCGGACGTTTCTTTATTTTGCGATCAACATTGAACCACGGTTGTCGCGTCGCGTGGTGGCAACATGTCTGACGACGCCATCCGATAGAGCGCGTAGAGAAGAATAGTATCCCTATATAGGAAATGTGTGTCGACATAAACTGCACACGCAAACAAGTCAACTATATACAATTAGTTGAAGGGAAGCACGACGCAAGATGTGCACGCTTAAAAAAAAAAAAAGAAATCAAAAACTGTGTACGACATAAATGAGAACAACTGTTTATTTCGTTGTCTCTTTTTTGTCCAACTCAAATGACCGAAACAGGTGCACAGGTACAGGTCAGATATCACATGAACGCAACAGATCGGCACGCACATCATTCAGAAACGCAACAAGTCCTTCTCGGCAACACGTTCGCCGCGAAAAGTACATCGCTGCCATCTCCTTTTCTTTTTCTTCCATCTCTCTTGTTTTTTTTTTTTTTTTTACCTCTCGTCCAGGATAGACACACATAACACCGAACCCACAGCTGAAGACGGAAGAGGAATACAGGAAGGAGCTGACAGACAGAGGAGGAGCCCCAACAACGTTGCCATCTTTTATTTATCCCCTTGCACATGGACGGCGAGCATTGGTACACATCGCACAAGATGGAAGAGCGTGCCGGGCACAGCAGCGGCAGTGCATGGAGGCACTCTGAGATGGAACTCCAACTTCAGAGAAGTAATAAGAGCCCCATGCCATTAATCATAGCACTTCCCCCCTTTTTTATGCGTGTCAGTCTGGCTGCGTGCGCGGCCGCCGACGCCTATGGACCTCCCTTTTACCAATTCCGCTTTCGGAAACACGTCCCTGTGCTTGGGGTTCGGTTCCCGGAGTTAGCGACAAATACTGCCCACTGTTAAGCGTCCTCATGCGTATGCCCTGGCTGCGGAGCTCCGTATGCTGTGCACGCTTTTGGACGTGCCATGGGTATACGCTACAGGACAGTCTATGAGAAGCCCAAACAGGCGGTCAACAGATATTTGAATAAATAAACTGTTTTCGCAATGGTGTACCGATGGTCATTTATTCTTGGAGCTGACGATGATGTCGCATAGGTGTGTCGAAGGAAGCGAACGTAAACGAAACACTTTCGCAGCTTACTCCGCGTTGGCTGAAGTTGGACGTCTTCCATGTTACTGTGAACATGCTGCGCAGTAAAAAAAAAAAAAATTTATGGTAGCGCCCTGCGTTGTGGCAATGTTCTTTGTTTTATATTCTTTATCTCAATGGAATTACTGCGAACGATAACTCTACAAAATGCGCAATTGTACTAGACCCGTATTTATGTGGCTTACTTATAATTTCGGAGACAGAATTCAATAGAGAAGAAATTCCTGTGGCGGTTTCCCGCGTACATCATGAACCTATTATTTGAATTGCCGGACATATCTGAGTCCCCGGGAGGCTATACTATATGCAGCGAAGCCGTAACGAGGACATTGTGCAACTCTGTGCAAGTGCATGTGGAATACCATACGCCTGCTAATTTTCGTCCACAGGGTCTCTTCCCACAAAATTTTCAGATGAAGCCAACATTCCGCTTGCCACATTACACACCCTCACTACTCCCCTAACCTCCCTTCACGCATCTTCTAATACCTAAATCTGAAGAAAACAATGAACAGTTACTGACTCATTGAAGTTTAATGTGTTCCAGTCAATGCGACGACACAAATAAGGGCTATTGGAACAAGTGATTACCAATGGTGCTGCCAACAGTGGCATTAACGCTGGAATACATGCATATAGTCACAAGGACAATAAGTAATTCGAAAAGAGATAAGATCTCCAACTAAGGACTTATTCACTCACAAAACTACCAATCTAGAAATTAAATGGTCAATCCTCAGACGATGACCAAGGTCGCATTGGATACAATTCATTGTCAGAAAGAAAAAAAATAAGGGGGGGGGGGGGAACTGTCCAATTGGCTAGTTTGGTCGTCTGAGGCTCATTCCCTATCAAAAAAAAAAAAAAAGCTAGATGCTACAGCTTCTGTCGCAGTTATTAATGTGGGTGCCATATAGCAGCAGCATGTAATGAATTATGCAGCAAATAAAGTCTGGCTTCCTATAAGGCCTTTTGGTGTTCTTATGATATTTAACATTGTTTAGTCGTGTTTAGACGTTTATTTGATATTCAGGTAATATTCCTCCGCTTATTAATCGTATCTTCAAGTTTCTTCGGGAATCGGCCGCAAATCGCAGTTCGGATGGGACCCAAAGCAAGGGAAGAATCCCGCCCCGTCGACACGAACGAAACTTTCCAGGAACTTGGCGCAGGTTTGTTTCGTATTCACAAAAAAGAAAAAAGAAAGTGTGCGTCGAGGAAGGAAAATGGGAGAGGCGATGTAGAAAAGCAGCAGCCAGCGCGGTACAGAACCAATTAAGGCGGGGTTTTTGGCAGACGTCAGAAGCAGGCTGTTCCTCTGCCATGGGCGGTGTCGGCAATGATGCACGCGAGAAGGAGGGGCCTGGTTCGCTTTTACCTGGGACACATCATGAACAGAAATGGCTTCTCCAATTAAAGTGGCCCCAACAGGGCACGATATGCACAAAAACAGACATACGCATTCCCATATTCTCCAGGAACTGCGGTCGACCGCCGTGCTGAAGATTGTGGGGTTCATTTGAAGCATCGCGCTAGTGATTTCACAGGTTCTCGTCTTTAGCTCAGGAACACAAAGTTTGTATTAAATTCAGCGCGAGATAACACGGGCTTTGATAGATGTGAAGGTGTCATAATCAACAGGAATAACGTGACAATCCATTGCAGACCAATGGTTACACAAAAGTCACCGAGACCATGACGCATGGCGTGCAGTAGCATTGAGGTTCAAGCTTTCAATATTCATGAAATCGTCTCCGGTGCACTGGAAAAAGCTTCATGCCAGCATCTTGGGCTAAACCAGCTTACATGGGCTGCTTATTACCCAAGTGCATGTCATTCCATGCTACACGTCTTCTATTTACGACGACCCACGTAACAGCGCATCAGCATGGAACTGACCTATACCTTACTCGCATAAGCGTTCCAGAAATATGTAACTCCAGCAAATGCCCATAAGGCATGACGGTGCCAGGAACAACCTCAGCATGTTCGCCTGCCCGAAATAGGAACGTGACCCTACACACATTCACACGTTTGGAACCCTACAGGGATACAGGCATATTCTCGTTTAGGTAGTGGAGTAACAGTCATATTTCATGCGCTGAGGAAAGGTTGCCCATGTTCACTTTTAGAGCCAATTTCCACTAATGATGTTACGTAGGCCAATTGGGGACACAGCCATGGCACGCCTTCGATGCGTGGACGAGGTCGGTAATGTAACTGCCGACGGGAGCATGTACGCGCAGCTATAGAAGAATGTGTTCGCAATTAACTTGAACGCCTTTATATGCTACGACAGCTTCAAATGGGGGGTGCGCACGAAAAATGTACATTAGCCGCGGTCGTGCTTCTTTTACCGGATGCGTTCATAATAGAAGACCCAATATTAGAGTTTTCAACAGGACGTGACTCCGCTGGGGCTCAACATCGAGCAGTATTGGCTATTAGATGAGCCAGTTCATTTACAGCTTGTGACAATCTATCGGAAACGAATTTCGACTGCCTCGTTTTGTGCTCGAGTGCTTTGTACAGAAGACTTCAAGGAACGAAATGGAACGTGGGTGCTAAAAGGATGCATATGGCACGTACGATCTGGTATCTTTCTTTTTTTTTTTTCGTTTCAAAGACACGCAGAAAATGGTTTCTCTTTCTTCATCAAGCGGCTGATAGTTAAACGTGGATTGTCTTTGGAATTATTCAATCGCTGGCAAAACGACTAAATTCATTCTGTCGCTGGAGGATTTTGGTTACATTTCGGCGGTTTCTTTCTGAAACCTGCTCCACAGTTGATCACATCCTGAGGACGAAAATCACGAATTGCATGCAGTGAGCATGAAATAGAAGCAAATTAAGGGATTAAATAATTACCGACTATTACGTTGTAATTCTCACTCTTAGAAATGAATTTCACCGCATAGCACGCTCCTAGCCAACCATCATCTCGGATGATACCGTTATCTTCCCTGATTTGTTGAAAACGAGAGCCGTACACCTTTTTTGTTACAATTATGAGCAGCCTAAGTGTCACAGAAAGGCGTACCTCTCCCGCTTTCAACAAATCTGGGGGCTTAATCGCTTCATCGTCGTTACGGTCGTTACAAGCTAACGAGTGGCAGGAAATTCCAAAAGGCGGGTGGGAAATTTAAAAAGGTGGGCACGTGATAAAACACGTGCACGACAATCTTCGCGCGATACGTGAAGGCCGTGGTACACGTCACGCGCAATGTGTCACGTGCCCACCTTTTTAATTTCCCGCCACTCGTTAGCTTGTAACGACCGCAACGACGACGACGCGATTAAGCCCCCTGGGGCAGATAACGATATCATTCGAGATGATGGTTGGCTAGGAGCGTGCTATGCGGTGAAGTTCATTTTTAAGAGTGCTAGTTCCCTGTTACTGTGAGACTATAGCGGAAGAGATGTATGGTAACCATAATAAGCGAGAGACACGTTGATACCCGCCGACGAAATCGGCCGAGAGGCTTAATTTGGAACGATACGCGAGTGAAATACGATAACGTAATGTAAAATTGTGTGCCCAGAGCCTCGAGAATTATGCCCCCATTGCAATAGAAAGCAAACAAAACCCCTCGAAAAGGGAAGCAACCGTTGAAACCGTTCGAAAAGACCTAAGGGTAATTCACAGAGAGACATGATGATTCCCTCTCTATAGTTCCAGTAGTGCATGCTAGACATACTTAGGGCGCCTAAAGCCGCAAAAACACTGCCATTGCCAGACTACGACGACAAGGCAGCTCCTGCACTATTGCACATGTGAAACCATCGAATCTTACTTGTACAGAAGGCAACAAAATGGACGAAGCATCAAAGCAGGGCTTTTTCGGCCTTCGGGACCGACGGAGCCTCTTCATTTACTCATTTATTTACTCTTATTTTACTCATTTCCTAGCTCTCTATTTTAAAGTTCTTATCATATTTTCAAGACGAAATGCCCTGCTCAAACAATTAAGCCAATAAAAAAATGTATTTTATCGATGTAATAACACTCATGAGAAAGAGAAAATAAATTTGCATATTCGGATTATTTCATTCCATATCCAGATCCAACGCTGCAAATTAATCATCACATCAAATATCTATTCGCGTGAAAAAATAAATCATACAAAAAAAGAGAGAAAATATTACAGAGGTCACCTCATAACAAAGCTTACGCGCACAAATATAAGTCTCATTTTCACGCTAACCTCCGTAACGATCACTTTTCCTTGCCCATTCATATATCGTCGGTGAACAATGTGCCGTTATACATGATGGGTTGTTTGCAAGCCTCACTGTATACGCAACCTGCGAACGTGAGAAGGCGCCGCTAATGGTGTTGACCCCTCCAGTGGCTGGGAGAGGCTTGTCATCATCAAAGTTCCATTAATCTCGCAAGTCGCTTTTGACAGTTATAGATATACATATAACAACGAAAAGGTTTACCCCTCGAATGAGGTGGAACACACAAATTATATTCATTCAAGGAGGTTGGCAAATGGTCGCAAGCTTTTGTTTGTGGGGCGGCTTTTCTTGTATTGGCTTACTTAGCACATTGAGTTGTCTACACGGCAGATATATATTTTTTTAAATCCCGTGTTAGCACCGCGAAGCAACTGCGGCTATGAGCGGCGTACAGACGTGGACAGATGGAAAGAGGACAGCAGGAAGGAGTGGGGGACAGGGGGGTTATATGCGTCCTGGGCAGACTTCAGGGAAAACCGTGCCGACATTCGTCTGGAAAGTATTCGGAAAACCCAGGGAAAACCTCAGACAGCACAGCCGGTGACAGGATTCGAACCCGTGTCACTTTCCAGTTTCGCCGTGGAAAGCGATCATCCTAACCGCAATGCCACGGGAGCTGCACTATACGGCAGATGCTAGTTGAGTATGTCAAGACGAAAGGATGTCTTTGGCACTATATTAAGGTTCATTTCTGACCTTGTGATCCGGTACAGGGTGTCATTTTGTCTGGACCCGCATTATTTAGCCTGATGGAGTCAGTTTTTGGTATAGTTACTAGATCTCTTCGGTCCCTCGGGTTGAGATAGTACAGTATTTGACTGAACGCATGTATACTGTGAAACAGAGGACAACGAAGCCTGCCATCTTCCAGCGCCACATTCGGTGAAGGTGCGGCACTTCGGTCTCCGTATCGCCGGTTTCAAAATATGCCCAGGGATCGTACACTATATAGGAGCGCACTTCGGGCGCTACTTGTCCAGAGTTTTAAGATTCCAATGTACTATCAATGCTGCTTTTTACAGCCGTAGCTTTAAACGCGAAGGTTTCGGGAAATCGCTGTGGCTGTATCACAAAACCCTCCGCTTCTCTCTTCTTCTTCTCTGTCGGATACAAAGCATGTGCTTCTCGACTGCCATCTTTACACCTCTCAAAGAGCAGCTCCCTGCAGTGTCGCCTGCAATCGATCGCGGCCGCACCATTCACATTGGCAACCATCCTCGGCCTGGTCCATCAGATCGACCATTGAAAGCTATTGAGTACTTCCAGATTTTCCTCCGGGACACCGCTCTCCTCTCTACCCTATGATGTACCTGCGTACCTGTGTGCTGTGTGTTTTTGTGTGTTGTGTTTTTGCCTAGCGTTCTGTTGATGTCTCACTGACTCTACTGACTGTCGACCCCTATTGAGCGTCGTTCATCACCTCATCATCACGACACATCTCATCCTGCCCATTGTGCCTTGCGGTAGTGGACCGCATCTCATGTGGCGAATTTCCCCAATAATCATCATTAATTTATATGTCGTTCTTCTCTGTCTCCTTCTGTCTTCCCTCTGTTGACTGTGGTTTTCGGCGATGTAAAGTCCTTTAAAGTAATCCAAATCTAATAATATCAGCTTTGACATACTCAGAGATTGGTACGTTGTCCCGTAACATTTTTGTCCCGCTAATCCCGTACTCGTAATAATAACTCGTAATCCCGCTAATAAAACAGTACTCGTCACTCTAAAGTAGTTGTGCATATATCAGTGTCATATATAAAAGTGCCAACATCCACACACAACAGTTACCGATGAAATTAGTGTTACACAACCATAACCGTCCTGTAAGTTTTTTTTTTTTTTTTTGTCCCTTAAACTTTTGCGGTGTCGCCCTTCTTCCTGGCGGTGTAGACGAGCGGTGCTTATGGCTGCGGCGCAGTGTTCGTTTGCCAAGGTGATGACGCCATCATCTATTACACCGTGTCTTTGACGACGCCATGCCTATGAGAAGCAGCCTATGACATACTGTGCCGCTGTATAGAATGCACTCCCTTTTCCCAAGCTCAGACCCTCCTCTTAGTATAGCGAAATATAATCCTTCCTCCTGACTACTGGTCAGCCAGGAAGTCAGTAGGCATATTACCATAGAACGAAAAGCAAAGGCAGAGTCAAACAATACAATACGCTTATTACTTTTTGAATAGATAAAGAGGCGAGGAAAGGATTATCCGTAATCTCCAAGCCCGTTGTATTGACTTTGGACTATGATGGCAACGGCTTTAGGAAACGGCAGCTCACGCTGCGTAAACAGTTGGGGTGTCCCACACGGGCAGCCGGTTGCCGGGTCGAGTGAAAGGGCTATTTCTGCAGCGTCCGGAAAGGGGTGGCCATTGTAATGTTCACAGGGTGGCGAGGGAAGCATGTTGGACACAGCGCGCGGATGGACGGCAACACACAACACGTGTATAAAATACGATGTGTGTTCTCTTAGATCTCTCCAATGCACTTGTTATTTTCAAAATTAATACAACCTGATAATATTACGAGTAGCTTACCATCACATCAACACGAAAGGTTCGATTAGAGGGTGAAACACAGTTCTGAAGAAGTTTGCTCGTAAAATATACCAGCCTCTGCTCTTGAATAAGACTTTCGATATAACCATTTCCTGTCATATATCGTGTCATTTGTAACCCTTTAATGCAAACGCGTGGAATGCAAGTAACCCCACAGACTGCGCTGCGGTGACAACAATCGTTGCGCCGTTGTTATTACTCGAATAACTAGACAGGTTTGTCGACGTCCGTTACCCTCGACGAAACTCGTCAAGGCATCACCAAGCAGTCATGTCCTGCTGTCATTACCTCGACATAAGTCACTCCCGGCGCCCCATGTCCTGCTTTGAAACTGCTTGTATGCCTGTCTGGTGTGCCTTATGTGAAGCCTAGCCTTATGGGAATGAGGTTTGTTCGTTCATGCATTGTTCGCCAGCGTATTCTTCATGTCGTACACAGCCAGAGGAAAGGAGCACATACATATACGCCGGCTATGTTCGTCTGTCTGGTTCGTATTTGTCTTCCACTGCCGTGAGCTCTAAGACATCCTCACGGCATTGCAGTTCATGGGGGTGGAAAATTTTCGAGTCATTTATAGTGAAGCCAGGTTTGAACTGAAAGCCCCTGCGGTCGTGTTGGTATGCGTTGGGATTGCTCTCCTGGTGCACGCTACCATAAAGATCCCCACCCTTGTGCTGGAACAGACATGATTTGCTCCTATATAGTGGATACCTGGTCATACAGCACTCCTGGCAACTACAGACATGATGCAGCGGCGACAACGTGTCATTGTCTGGACGTTGAGAGTACTACGCTATAGCGCGGGTGCACTGTTAATGTTCATCACTGCGAACAGGAGAAGACGCCATGCGCATATGGCCATCGTTTTAGTGGAAAGGCAAGCAGGCTGCTGTTTTGCGGTATAGTCGCAACGGCACATCCTTTGTGGAGTGTGAATTGCTCTCCTGGACCGCAGGGACTGCTGCATTGCCTTGGGCTGAATGTCCCCTATACGGTGTCCAATTTGTGCACAACACCTGGAAGCATGTTCCCCAAATGCTCAGAGTGTGGTGTTGGGGAGAACGTCGAGCGCACAACAGCAACTCGTAACCTCGTGCATTTTCTCCGGGAAACGGATCTCGCGCAAAGACCCCACTACCGTACTTCCCATTCACGGTGCACTTCGGTCTCATCGGTTTCAATCATCCTGTATATATCGCACCTTCAATCGTCCACCTACATCTTTTTTAGTTATAGTCGTGACGATGCCCACTGTCGTGTGAACGGCAAGTCATATCCGACACTAATCCCCCCCCCCCCCCGCCCCCAGAGCGCAAGCTGGATACCTGTGGGAAGGGATATCGTTCATAGGCGTTCCCTGTTGTGATTACATATTTCAGATGACAGAAGATTCGGGACAGGTAGCAAGTTCGAAACCGACCCGGACTCAGCGGAACCAGCCTGTCCAGTGGAACTTTGCGGACTCCGTCGCTTGACAGCCTAGAACCGTCATAACTAGTTAGTGCAGTGCGATCAGACAAGGGCGGAGCCTAGAGCACTCGTTTGTCACGTATACTCAGGTTGGTTGGTTAGTTGGTTTAGTGCAAGAAAAAAAAAAAGAGAATGTGACGCTCATGAAGAGAGCCAGAAAGATGTAATAAAGTACATTAAATGATAATTAATGAATAAAAATGAAAGAAAATAGCAGTCTCGTGTCACGTACGTCCCATGGTTGTCACATTGAAGTCACAGTCACAGTACATCTTCACCAGCTTAGCGTCTGTAAAAAAAACTGCACGACTTGCATTGCAGTGCTTTGTCGGGGACCATGAACCCACAGGACCTTCGTTGTATCAAAAAGTAAGCTGTCCAATCGGGCTAAGGTCGCCAGGAGATGCCGCCCTGCTACTGATATCGTCGACAAGGATGATCTTTGATATGTGCAGTGTCCTCTACAGACCCACACATGCGGCAGTGGGAATTCTATACCTTCTTAAGCCTATGCAGTAATCGTCCACTGCAGGGCACATTAGAGGAATCCGGTGGAACAACGTGACAAACTTTTCAGAAATGATGGCGTTATGGTAACCGGTGAGATAATTCCACATGGTGGACGAGGGAGAACCGAACCTTGCCGGACAACCGTTGTTACTTAGCCAGTTGACGACACAGGACGGTCAGAATGCACCTTGCGTCACACTTGCCGTAGTAGATTTGCCGGGCAGGGCTTTGGTGATGTGCAGTGCTCGCTGCAGCGTCGGCTGCGTCGTGCCAAAGCATGGCGCAGTGGCCATCCACTGGAATAGCATGTCCATCCTGATCCTATTGATGATCCTATGATCATATTTTGATATAATTCTAGGATGTCCTTTATGAAAGCCTGGGCAATACAGATACAAGTTACGGCAGATGTGAGATACGCGAGAGCAGCTCGGGAGTTGCTCACTCTTCTTCTGAGTTAAGTTGAGTTGATAAGAAAAGAAAAAAGATTGAGAAATAGGCACTCATTACGAGAGCCGGCTACTCCAGATCATTTAGGAAAACAAAATTGGCTAATAGGAACAATGAGTGACAAAGACACACTTCTATTTCATCACATTCACATCAATTTCATCACTACTAAGCGGTCAGCCGTTGCACTGCCGTAGGAAGCCGCACTTTTTTCTCTTTTTTGAGAGAGTGATTGTCTTCCTTTATGCAAATTTTAGTTCGTTTCACTTTCCGGCATGAAAGCTCTCGCGACTGAACAAAGTGACAAAACATGCTTAAACGAGAGGCTCGATTGGATAAAAAAAAAGGAATAGTATCTCCAAAAGTGCGGAACCGTGGCTACTTCAGCTCACTTTATAAAACAAGGCTAAACGCAGTCTCACAGAGCATGAATGAAGCATATAGACACATCACTCATTAGCTATTTTTCTATACGGGGTATTTGCTGTAACGTGTCCAGAAATTATATTTAAAGCGAGCGATAAAAGAAAAGCAAGTGGTACTTTTCTGCTAGTTAAGTAAGAAACAGGTACTGCTTCACTAGTAGCACATGTTCCTTAGTCAAGTAGCTGAAAAGTAGCGCTCGTTTCTCTTATCGCTCGCATTAAATAAAAATTTCTGGACACGTTAGACCAAACATACTCAGCTGAACCGTCCAAGCTACAATCCGTATTCCACGCTAAAATAATACAAAAAAAGAAAAAGAAAACGGCTATCAATAACGACCTTCGATTTGTCACGTAACACAAGCTGGAATAGACATACACTGACGCGTTCCGATAGACACGTACAACTGATCGCGGCTATTTTTCGGCAATTCATCTTGTCGCTTCATCTGTTGTGATTCTTATTTTCTTTTAATCATCCCAACAGAAAAGAAAACGTCATCGGTAAAGAGCAGATTATATGTCTATCCATCTCTCCTTCCGCCCGAGACATCCATCCGTGTCCTACTCACGGGCCCAGCACCGTGGAAACGGCAGAGCAACAACATCCAACCAACCCCACCCTTGGAACCAGAACTGAAATCACCACGCTCCCTTTCAACGTGTCTTTCACATGCCCAATCCAGACGGTAATTCGGGGGCTGAAGCACGTGTACACGTATAGGTATAAAAGAAAATGGCTATGTCGAATCCGCAAAACCAGGAAACGGGCGAATTGTTCCCCGATCGACGCCTGGCCAAACTGTCGGCGTGGATCATTTGTTATTTTCAGCGATAGAGAGAAAGACGAATGATCGACTCCTGGACCTTGTTGTCAGCACCGCTTAGAGAAGCTTTAAAGTCGAATAAATCTTGTCATGGAATGACGCTTCGAGGTGTCTGCGTTCGCGCTTTCTGTCTGAGACAACCTGATCTGTAGTTGTCGTTTGTTGCGAAATTGACGCTTAACGTAAACGTTCGAGTTTGACTGAATATTACTGCTGATACATTCCGTGCTTTACTTGAGAGAGAGAGAGAGAGAAATACATGATGACGATGATATGGGGATGACTTGAGAACAGATAGGTAACGTTCACAGAAATAATACTGCCTTAGTTATTAGGGGGAAATGTGCAGGCCATATATAGTGCCGACCATATACACGCTGTTGCAGTTTTTGCAGCAGCTGATGCAGTTTTTTTTTTTAAATCGTGACCCTTTCGACACCCTCTGAAGTACTCCGTGTTTCTCAGAGTGTCGTATAAGGAGAGAGTACATTGTGCAGCGCGTTGAGGGCCATTGGCGTATTTTTCTACGGTCAGTTGAACTATTGTCTCATGAACTGAACTCATTCATTAGTTGAATTCCAGCGTGTTCATTCTTATGCCTCTTGGTCATCTTGTGGTTGCATTTGTATTCGGTTTTTCGAATCCCTCTTCCCTTCACGTGTTCTGGAGTATAGCATGTCCCGACTTTGTCGGGACTCATATCTCCATATCTTATATTTCGTTTGCAATTAATCAACCTGGGAAAAAATGAATTATTCCACTATATCAGGAACGACTTATCCAACGTTTCATTACTACGGCCGGACGTGAATGAATGAACACGTAAAAGACTGGTGTGGGACTGTATACATTTCTTTTCATGCCTAAAATTGGTATTTCATACCTCTGTGTACAGCTAAATCGATATTCGAAAGTTTAAAAACAGAAGTTTCTATACTCCACAGAAAAGCTTTCTGTATACACAAGCATTCCGATATGTACTAGAAATGCAAGGACTGTATGCGCTGTTACATGTTAGTTACATTTGCGGAACTGCAGTTATAGTTAGGTTTACGTGTGTATATCCTACGTTAGCTGTGAAAGTATTATAAAGTCACATCTAAATATACATAGTAACATGCACAGCACATTACAACTGTGTTCGTTTGCAACGCAGCTTCTTCAGTAGCTTGTATTCCTCAAACAACGGGGCAGTTGATTAGGATTCATGTAAAGGATATGTCACAAAATTTCACACGGAGAGGCATCACCAAAGGTGCAAACTTGAAAGGAAACTCTATCGTTGCTGACAGTTCGGCTAATGGTGGGTGCTGCGACAAAAGTAAAACGAGACGAAAAGTACACCTCTTACCCTTTTGTTCATCTTCTGCAAAACGGGTTCTGTATATGTGCTTTTGTACAGCAACTGCTACGCACACAACTTTTCGGACAATTTCCGTTTCTTCGTAACAGCCCTGTATTCAAAAAGAGCATAGCAGCGAATACATAGTGTAAAAAATATATAAATAGATAGTGTAAACAATCACAACCAATTTTTTCAGTCGAATTTTGCCTGATATGTGCACATACGAATGGTAAATTGTGCATATTTTTAGCAGTGTGACATTCTTGTAACGTTAGTTCGCACGTTATGGTGTTAGTTACAAGCAAAGTGTAACCTGAGAAGTTACTTGTGTACTTAGATAATTATGCTAAATAAAATATTCTGAACAGCAGCGAACGAATTAAAAAAAAAAAAAAACAGCTCGGATTCTAAAACACCTCCGGTGTGCATAGCTCTCTCCAGCATGCTGCACGTAACCATTGCATTCCTTCGCTTCTCTCCAGTCTCTTCTCTCTCTCTCTCATTCTTTGTTCCTCTTTTCTTGTGCCCACGAGAAAGTGTTCTGTTTTCCCCTTGTATCATTTTAACAACGTGCCATGTCTGCAGCGCACAGCATCACTTCAGCACAGGGAAGTCAACAGAGAATAATGCAAAGAAAGCGTTCGAAACACACCAATTATACGCGCGACAAGTCAAGAGCCGGGAGTTCAAGAATTCGCAGCTGTCTCTACAGACGCCCTCTAGCTGCGAACAATCTGTGGTCCAAAGCTAGGCCTGCGAGAATATTATATTTTTGCCCTAAATCTTCTTCTTGACACGTAGGGCTTTCGACATATCCGTCAGTATCACGTTCCTGAGGAGGGCCGCCAACGAAAAACAGGCCTCATTTCGTGAACGAACCGCGTGTACAGCCCGAAAAGAAAAATAAATAAATAACAAAAACAAACTTCCAAGAAAGCGCAAATTTGAAGGCATGGCATCTCGTTCCCAGCAGCGAACGCGGACGGGGCTCCTCCCCTGACGGGCCCAGGGAGCAGCCTCGGTGCCCGACCTGCCATCGATCAGCAGCCCGGTCCACCGGAAAACATCCTCGGGGAACGGCCCAATTGTCGCCCAGAAATCTGCCTTTCTATGCAAAGAATCGTGTATGCGGGCTGTACACCGAGACCAACGTGAATTGCTTTATGTCCTGCGGTATACATGGCGAGTATAATATCAGTCGCATACGGGGTTCTGCCAGTACAACGCACATATATACTGGCAACGAAGGCTCATTAGCTGAGATTTGCTTCCAGATTTCGAAATTCCCAGAGGCCTTGCCCTCACTTCCCTTTTTGCGGGACCGCTGGAGTTGCGTCAGTCAGATGTGTCGTCAGGATTTTCTGTCTACCTCGTGCGTCGTCTGCGTATTTACCCGAAACTCAGGGTCATGTCTTCGACAGTTACCCTATATGCACAATATTTCCTTCGACTTTGAGCAAACACTCTTTTTTTTCCCCAAGCTAAAGCAAGAAATAACGTTCTGAGGCGAGATATCTTTGACGGTTCCGGGAAACCTGGCCTGTGCAGTAACGGGAGACTCACCACAACCCCAAATCGAGAAGCCCGTTACACTGAGGGCCTCTCTTCACAATGCTGCGTGAAATGCTGCAGGAGGAACATTATATTCTGATAATTAAAGACGGATGAAAGCGACCTGGTGATCAGGAATTTTTCCAGCGCCCCCCACACCCCTTAATGGCCCCCTAAATTCTTGCACCCCTCCTCACTTGGCAGAAAGGCCGAAGAAGCCAGAAATGCAGCAGATATGGGAGTTAAACTCTCTCTTCGGGACTCTAACACCCCCCCCCCTTTTTTTTTCCCCGAGAGGACAGACCTGGGAAGATCCATTCCATGTTGGTGCGTAGTGGTGAAGCGACGACAACGGACGTGGGCGAAACGGACAATATGGTAATTATACCCTTTGTTTCATGTCAGTCTGTTACCGTCCCTCTATCTCAGGGAGTGTCACCGTGTCCACCTTAAATTCTGTTTTGCTACTATTGCGAAACACGTTCTGGGCCAACTTCGTAAGGAATTGGGATGACATTTCCCCTAACACGCATGAAGAAATCCCAAAGAAGGCGCAAACCATACCGGGGATCGAGCCCTGGTCCCCTCCTAGTCTTGTCGTGGAAGTCTCGTCGTAAGCCGCGGGAACTGATCCAGCCAGGTTACGCCATCACGTTCGTTTGATGAAACTCACCGGTGTGCGCCCTGCTAAAACCGTCGTCGCTGTGTATCATGCAGGGTAAGATTTGGCGATTAAAAAAACACAATTTTTTATTGTAAAATCTCACCCTCCTTTGCAATAGCATATACAGCTGGATGCATCAGTATGGAATTCTCCAGGGAAATGTGATAGCAAAAGAAAATGTTGACGACGCACCAAAGGTTTTGCCCCTCCTCTCTTTCGTTTTTCTGTATGTGTTTCCTGACGACAGAAAGTATGGCGTATTTTTAGCCCCCGCATGATTCTTCCGTGCAGCCACCCTCCCAGCATCCCCACCGTCGCCCCGCAGTATAATTAGGTACAGAAGGCGTCCCCGTTGGCCAGGTTCTTGCGATGACGCAAACTGATGATCGATGACGTCACCTATTTCTGGTACGGTCTAGCTAGGTGTCATCCTGTCTGGACGTGTTTGACACGTGGTACTTTAAATACAAGATACAATGTACAAGGTGCCTCGTACAGTCGCTGCCAGGATCTTGAAAACAGTGATGGACATCTTGATTCAGAGCGACAGGCAGTGAAAAAATAAAATAACCAAATAAAATAAAATGTCCGAATGGCAACGCAGGTCACGCTGAAGAGCATATCCCACAACAACAAAGTCAATTAATGGCTGATGTATGCATGCTCATAACATTCAAAAGTGCGCTGGTGCGAGCTAGTTGGGTATGATCTGCGAAATCCATCGTGGCGGGTGCAGTGTCCATCTTACGACATCACGCCGTGGGACTACAGGACAGTTTCGTGAGGCCGCTGAAAGTGTCGAGAACCTGGGGTTCTTTAACGCGCGCCAGAAACTTCCAACAGACGATGCTGGAAGCAATAGTTACCTCCGCCATGTTACTACCGTCCTATAGGCCTGGACCGCCCGTGCAATCTGTAGTGGCGCTAATGGGATTGTCGGCGGACACCGAAGACGATGCGCGAGAGCGCGGCCTCGGTGTTCATTCTTCTGGCTGATTCATCTGGAAGCACAGCTTCCAAAATGAACTGCCTTGTCCATGTTCCTTTCTATTAAACTGTTGTGATTCCACGCATACCGGCTATCTCACAATCTTGAGCTCACTAGGGCAGCATGCTATATACCGACTGAGCGGCTGAGGCTTGCAAGTGTACATGCTGGTTCCGATAGTCCTGCGACCCCCATAAATCACACACGTGAGATTTTGGTTGTGACCTTGGTATTCCTGTCATTTTATAAGAACGAGCAAGCACAACAGGCATATGACATCTCACGTGTGTTTGACTGCAAGGCAATAGCAAATTCGGTAGCTTTAGTAGATCGGAGGCCGCTGAAGACAACGGTCACCAAAAGGCCCGCGAGCCAATCGCCCTGTTCCTTTGAAATGACTGATTGATTGATTGAGATATAAAAGATACGAAGATCATAGCTAGCTTTGGATTTGACATCTTCCTTTATCGTATCATTTTCGTATACATACAGCTCCTTATCACTAAAACTCGCTATTATGACGTATATCGGAGAACAGTCCAACGATTGCTTTCTTGATATACCTGTGTCCGCTGCTACAACCCAAGATTTCTATTGTGACAAGCCTTTTCACTGTTAGCTTAAAAGTAAACTGAACATTCGCTTCAAGCAGCCCCACAAAAGTGAAAGAAAAAAAAATTATTTCACCATGCACCCTGAAAATAAGCCTTATGTCTGCTTTAACGTGGGTATCAAGGCAAGCCACCGGTTTTCTTTCCCTGCCAGTGACTCCGCGTCACAGCACAGAACCACCCGCGGAATGCCATTAAAAGCTCGTGTATTTCCCTCGGGTTAAACAGAATAATAATGAGATCATGCTCAGATATCCAACTCTTTCAGCTACGCCATGAGGGGTGGCTGACCGGTCACGCTGCCTTCAATCACTGTCAAGCACCATTTAACAAGGTATGGCTAATTACTCAATAAACTCCCTTTGATGAGCTCTGCTTTATGAGCCCTGTGATCGATTAACTATTTTCACTTCAAGTTCAACAACGAAAATCTCGTATGTCCAACCCACGCATACTGGGGGAATAATACGTTGGGTATCCGCGCAGTCTGCCTGTCTGGACTGGCAGACAGACCGGTCAGGATCCGAATATTTTCTTGCAGCGTCGCTGCTCTGGTATTACAAGGGAAGAGATTCGCCTACGTTTGAAGTTAATTTGTCAGTGGTGCTCTTGTTTTCTTTTCTTTCTTTTTTTCGTGTAATACAATGATTACATCTAAAGAGCGTCTTTACCGCATGTGCTTTGCTGATGTCTTTAGCAATGCTTACTGTTGCAGAGTAGTTGCCTCCATGCCGTGGTTACGCCAGACGAACACGAGCGATGGTCCGTTGCGAAGCGCCCCTCAGTGGCAATAATGCACAGCTCCGCTGCCACGAAGTCTTCAGCCCTCTGCGGAACAACGCTGAACGACGCTGCAACGATTTCGCGGCATAGATATCGATATCGATATTTGTTCATTAAGTAAAAAGAACTCTTTAAAGTGGTAAAGTTGATTTCTTTCCTTCTCTAAGCCCACAAAACGTGGATAATATGGTTAAAGATGCCATAATTTTTAGGGTAAATGAAAGTTTGTTCATCCGGGACCTCCCTCAAGCGTTGCAAGCTTCTCCGGAATGTGCCCCCACTGTTTCCCCCTTGCGAATCTTTCAAAAGTTGGACAGTGATGTTACAGTGATGATGACAGTCTGTTATAGCTTTGCACAGGCTTATCCGCATGGTACGGTCCTTTGAAGAAACGATGGGACAACCAGAGGTTATAGCTAAGTTGTTGCGACATTTGCTAATCATTATATTTGGTCATAGAATGAAACAACGTTGTGGCTTGCGTGCTTGTGATTAGCGTCTTGAAAGTATATGTAATTAGATGTATTAGTTCACCGATGGTGAAGTTCAGACGCTTCGCGCGCGTAGCAGTTATGGCAGGCGGAACAGTTCTGAACGGCACACCACCGATCTCGTGGAATTCTTTACTTGACGACAAATAGCTCACGTTCTATGCAATTGCATTACCTTATACCAACCACACTCACCACATTACATTCTAAGGGTCTTCCCAACCTGAGTTATATTCGTCACCTTGCCGAGTGAACAATAAAATGTTTCCATCCATTAGCCCGTTGTCCCACTCTGTTTGTCCCGCCAGTTTGCTGATTCATCTTCCTTCTTGCTTTGCGTTTGGAAATTGCTAGCCCACATCATGGCTAACCTTTCCCTTCTTTTTTTTTTATCACCATTAAACATACCCCCCCCACACACACACACACACTCTCGGACGCAGAATCACTTTTTATGAGTACCAGTCGAAACTGAAAGGGTGCGCGGAGTGTGGACTAACTGAATGATAAACTATGGCAAGGAGCTAAGTGATTCGCCATTTGGTAATGCGCACGTGCACTTGCCAGGGGTCCAGGAGTCTGGACTCGCCCAAATACTATGAGATTAATGTTCTTTGTTCGGACTTCTCCCCAATTCTGGCAGTGACCGCCCTACATCTTAACTTTCAGCCGCCATCATTCCTACATTTGTTACAATATCATCTCACCTCATCCTGGCTGCAGTCGTGACGCTGTACACATAAGTGAGGCCAACAGCGGCAAGCCACTTTCGTCACCACCACCACCACCGCCACCAGTGGCATGGAGCTGGATCATGTGGTAGTCACCACGTACACGAGTCCTTCAACGGTCAGATAGGACATTGATGCACAGTAACTAGGGTTCTAAAAGAACGTTCCTGGACGTACGTGGGTACAGGCGGTGACACCAGTCGTTGTATCTGAACACTGTGGAAGGTTTAGGACGAAAGCTTTCCAGGAGCAATACTGCAAACTACACTACAAGGCCTGGGGTACTATCCAGTCTCAACAGCTAATGAACCAGAGAACGAACCTTGTCTTATGCTGTTCGTTTTTGTGTTTTGTCCATCCCCTCCAAGCTCAGGGACATGTTGCCAACATCAAGTATACATCAGCCCGGTTGCATTTTACTTCTTATGTCCAATAGTAATCTTCTTCGTTCGCTATATGATTTATGTTCTGTTAGAATTATTATTACTGTGATGAAAGATCGGACAAGGTCGGTATCACCAGATGTTTATTGTTTGAAATACAAGATCCTACAGACCTTTAGGCAGCGGAACGGTCAGGTTCATGCTTCTTTGTGCC